>NC_058093.1:175635595-175945000 GCF_020171115.1 Neogale vison | reverse complement strand
GAGATCTTTTAAAAATCCACTTAGACTTTATGTAGCTATTTTTGTAATTTTTGAATTTAAAACTATATTATGTGCTGTTTATATTTATCTGTAGTGTCCTATATTTTCTAAACGAACCACCAAATTAGGCTTTTCTACCTTGGAGGAGAAGCATTGGCTCATAGGAAAGCCCACCTTGTGATGTTCAGGTAGCTATAGTATTGCCTTTATCCTATTTGTCAAATTTGAACAGTTTAGAAAGTCTTTATTTCTGTAGTTACTGTAGCTGATTTTATGAATAGTGACTTAGTTTCTTGCCTTTATTTCATTTTATATTCTTGCTTTTTGTGCCAGTTCTTTCAATTTTATTATGTAGTAATATGTATATTTGTCTGAACCGCCTCAGAATTTTTCAACCAAGCAAAGTATAAATAAAATTTAAATGATGTATAAATTCCAAGTTGTTTTCAACTCCTGGCATCTTTATCTTTTCAGTTTAAGAATAGCCAGTGATCCATTCTCATCTATTTCAGCAAATATATTTTTCCCATCTCAGTTCTTTCATTTCAGTTTCCTCCCATCTCCACCTGCCCCAAACATTGAATCCTTTTCAGTACTCTTTCCTTGATGAATTTCAGCTGTAGGAGGAGTTGATCTTGTGTTACTTTGTGTTTGTTCTTAAATCATCTGTGGCTTTCCTCTAGCTATTAATCTGCATTAGACTAAATTAACTATTGTCTTCTTCATTTTCAGATTCTCCCTGTGGCCTTCTGGCAGCGCTAGTTTGCCTTCTTGCTGTAAACGTGGAACTAAGGGGAGGAATAGGGGAGAGACAGATTGTTGAATGGAAGTGATCAGAGGCTAGCCTGAAAGATTTGGCAGACTCTGGAAGAGAAAGTAGGATTTGAGGAGAGGAGGAAAGAACATTTACCCCACTCAGCCACCCAGGTGCCCCTAGGAGGAAAGAACCTTTAAATGGCAACACCTGAGGATAGGATCTGTTGATTTTAAAAGTAACTATGAGGGAGAAAGAGACAAAGGGATAGATCTTGGTAAGTTGATGTGCAGAAAGCTCAAATAGAGTGAGCTGGGGTGATTGTGTAGACCTGTTACTCACAATGTAGTGGAAATTTTTTGAAGGTCAGTGTGCTGTCTCCCTTTGTTTTGATTTTTAACTTTTTGGGTCACTTGTCACTTTAGTTGAAATTTTAAGTAACATTACAGGAGGTATAAAGGGACATGGATTTGAAAAGTTTAAGAAACATGATTAAAGGCATAGTATTTAAAAGAGAAAGGGTACCAGTATCTAGGTTTAAAAATTACTTGGTTTTGGTAGTCATAACTAAGTAATTATTAGATAAAGAGGAGAAGCTGAGCTTGGGGAAAGCATCCTTCAGTGATTTTATTCAGAGACAAAAAGATACGCATATAGTACCAAGTAACTTTAGTGACTGAATTTCTGCTTTTACCTATTAAATAAAATGGAAGGGATAATTGATTTAAACATATTTTTTAAAACCTCGATTTTTAGCTTAATAATAAGATGTCTTTTTTATAGAAAGAATCATAAACAAAAAATTCATTGGTTAATCTGGAATTGAGATCTACCTAAAAGCCTTTTTTATGCTTCTGAATAAACAGTGGAATTGTACAATTCCATGATGATTCTGATCTATTCAGTGCATTATGATGTGACCAGAATTGCTCCTGGCAAGATACGTGTGTCCAGCAGTACTAGAGACTTGGTGTTTACTGATGAGGTGTCCAGATCAGTAGGTTTTGTCAGGTATTTGGGCATAATCTATTAAATTTAGCCTTTCGGGGCACTTGGGTGGTTCAGTTAGTTAATTTCTACACAAGTCTAGATTTTAGGGTTGTGAGTTCAAGTCCTACATTGGACTTCATGGTGGGTGTGGAGCCTATTTTAAAAAGTATAAGAGATAAATATAAAAGATTCTCAGACAGCAAAACTATCAGATGGTGTGAATTATGAACTCTGAAGTGGAGCTCTTTGAATTATGCTATGATATTATCCCCAACACTTGTCTGTAAGTTTATGATCTTTGTAAAGTGATGTGCCTTTTTTCTGGACCAACGTAAGTCAATGAATGTTTGGGTTTACTGAAGAACCATAGGGAATATACTTTTTGTTTCCTTCAGGATGTTAAGTGTAATTATTTTTTTCTTTGTAAAATATTGCAAAGTGCCCACATTTTATATCTTTTTAAATTACTTTAGTCGCAACATTTTGGGGTGAGTAATATTTAGCTATTTGACATTAGAATTACAGCCATAACATGTTCACATATGAACTGTATAGGAACAGGACTGATTTAGAGAAGTATCTTATACTTTCTAAATAGAAAGCTCTCTATTATATCTTCCTTTTTAAAGATTTTATTTATTTATTTATTTAGTGAGCAGGGTGGAGGGAGAAGAGGAAGGAGAGAGAGAGAATCTCTTAAGCAGACTACGTGCTGTGCTGAAAGTCCGGCTCTGGCTGGATCTCATGACCCTAAGAATGTGCCTTGAGCCAAAACCAAGAGTCAGATCCTTAACCGACTGTGCCACCCAGGGGCCCTGAAAGCTATCTGTTTTATAATTTAGAATGTCTGTTAAACAAATGCTTTATAAGAAAGGAGTAATCTTTAGTTGTAGGGTTTTCTAACTGGTTCAACAAATTCAAAATATCCTGCCTAAGTAGCAGTGTTTGAAAAGTAAACTTTTGGAATTTTGGTGTCTTTATACACTGTCCACTGTGACTCGGTCCGTAAAAGGGTGCTTTTGCCTATTTTTTTAGGAACACTGTTTCTAGGAGGTGTTTGATGTTTGTAAAAGATTATGGTTATTATTACAGTTACATGTTTGAACACCTTTGGGTGAGATATGCTTTACATAAATTATCTCTTAAGAGACACAACAACCCTGCATGGTAGAGGTAGTAGCTGCATTTTTAGGTGAAGACAGTAAAGCTGAAAGAGATTTGCCAAAGGCGTGCAACTGTGTTGATGTTGACCTCATTTCTTTCCCCTTGCTCCCCTGCCACCATGCTGTCCAAGGATGGTAAGAATTCTCATGAACCTGATTGATGTGCTTAAAACAGTTCGGAGGTTTTGTTTTTTTTTTAATTAGGTAGAACTGGAGAACTTACTCTTAACGTCAGCATGCATAAGCTGCTAATAGATGGATAGCACCTGCTGTGTAGGAGCCTTGGGTTTCTCGAAATCATTTATGTATGCAAAACCAACCATGTTAAGAGAAAGGCCAGCCAAGAAAACAGTAGAAGTGACCTGATTGCACCACACCTTCTTGGGATCTGCCCCAGAAGGAGTTGTACGATAGGAAGCTGATGCTCCTCTGCCTGCCTTCTGTAATATGACCATATCCCTGGGCTGAGTTTGGATCTGATGTTTAAAAACATGGCTCCTAAACTCAAGCTAAATTTTGGTCTCAGACTCAGCTTGAGAGGAAGGCAGTTCTTTTTAGTGTTGGGAGGAGGAAATGGGCTCAGTTGGACTTTTGAGACCTGGGATGTCGGTATCCAACGTGATGTCTTCTTGAAGGATTTTCCCTGGTAATTTTGATTATTCCTCATATGTGAAGTGTACTCCATAATCCCTGGGTTATGTGGGACTGGACTGTGTGTAGGAGCCCTGAGTTAAAACCTTTCAGAGTTGAACAGAACTTCCAGCTTCTTAACTCCATGTGGTAACACTTGTCCCATCACATTGTGGGTAGCCTGCCTGAATCCTCTAATACTGTTGAGTATCTGAGTTTGTATTTTTGAACAGATTTGTATTTTATGAATACAAATTTCTTCACTATATTATTGGACTCACTTGGTAACTACATCTGCAGATAGGATTCTCTCTGATCGAATTTAATGGTATTTTACTTACTGTAATTGAATAAATAAGTGATTTGGCATATTTATGAACTCTTAAGTACAGACTAACTTCTTATTAAACAGAAATATATTCATAAATCTTTAGGAATTCCCAAATTCATGATTACATGTTTGGCATATAGTTACTCAGTTGTCTCTTCTGTAATATGGAGATAACAATACCTACTGATAGCCTGATTTTGAGGATTAGATGAGGTTGTGTATTAAACCAGAGCCACAAGCCACCTAGAGGTACAGAGGCAAGGTGGCAGCCTAGGATTTCTAACTAGACAAGACAACAGTGTTGAGAAGCACAGGGCCAAGAAAGAAAAAAGGTGAATAGCACATCTCTCTTGCTTTGAAGTACCATATAGTCTCGTAGGAGAATTAAGTAAGTCTATTTCTGTATCAAGCAAACTTTTATAAAACCAGGTGGGGAGAGATTGTGAAGGGAGTACTGCATGAGAGATTGAAAGTGAGTCAGAGGAAGTATCTTGGAGTGAACTTCTGTGCTTATATTTTTGTTAGCATGAGAATATATTTAGTTGAAAGAGGTTTGTGCTTGCTTAAAACTTCCTTGACCCAGAACTTTTACCTCTATAGTATTAAAATAGAAAATTTATTTTTATTAGCAATTTTGTATGTAAGCTTTATGTACAACATATGTTTGCAAATTTAAGCCTTGTGATTTTTGCCATCATTGCATCTCTTGCTCTTTGAATTTTGTTGTCTTAAGACTCTAAGTGGAGCCCTTTCATTGTGGCTGGAAAGCAGAACTGTCCTCTATATCCACTATATATAGTGCAGATGAATGCTGTAACTAAACAAACAAAAAACTGTTGCTGACTAATTCATAAAATCTCTAACATTTTTCTATAAATTTTAATAGCTGATTATCATTAAAATTTCCTTAGATGATAAACCTACATGAAATTTCATTTTCTACTATCTGAAAAATATCAATAAACCTATTGGTTAATGGTGGAAATTTTGAAAAATCTTTTGGAGGTGCCTGAGTGGCTCAGTTGTTGAGCGTCTGCCTTCGGCTCAGGTCATGATCCCAGCGTCCTGGGATGGAGCCCCAAGTCAGGCTCCCTGCTCAGCGGGAATCCTGCTTCTCCCTCTCCCATTCCCCCTGCTTGTATTCCTTCTCTCACTGTATCTCTCTCTGTCAAATAAATAATTTAAAAAAAAAATCTTTTGAGTGTCATCCTTTTCATTGTTGGCCAAAGTTTTTGCTAGTATCTTTGACATAGAAAGAAAAGAGCTTCTGTGTTAGGACATTTCCCTTTTCCAAGAGAATGAACTAGATGACTTAATAAGAATTTTATATTTTTAAATTTCCTGGTTCATTTGTTTTGTTTTAAAGAGACATACCTAAAGCTCGGTGCTAATGCTGAGAGCTGGAATAGAGGTTTTCCTAATTAAAAGCAAAACAAAACAAAAACCCACAGTGCTCATATTTGGAGGTTTGTTTTTTTTTCTCCAGTTTTTATTCCGCATAGATGAGGTTCTTTATTATAAGGCTGCATCAGATGATAGTTCTATTCATCTTTTAATTTTTTTCATTTTTTACACTTTTAAGTATACTTTATATCTAAAAATTCAGATAAATTCAGATATTACTTTGAGATATATAATGAAGAATACCAGTCTCTCACTGCTGATTACTGCTTTCAACTCCTTTTCTAAATACATTTTTTAAAAGATTTTATTTATTTGCCAGAGATCACAAGTAGGCAGAGAGAGAGGGGGAAGCAGGCTCCCTGCTGAGCAGAGAGCCCCATGCGGGGCTCAACCGTGACCTAAGCTGAAGGCAGAGGCTTAACCCACTGAGCCACCCAGGCACCCCACTTTCAACTCTTTTTATGTATTTCTTGTGAGCTTTAATTCCGTGGGTGTATGCCTAAACTTCTGTAGCTTGGTTTTTAGACATTCTGTGTGGATTTCCTTCTATGCTAGATGAGGATTCATCTCTTACATAACCCTCACACGCTTTTCCTTTTATCCTTTACGTGTAATGGTATTATAATATTTAAAGTTCTCAATATTCAGGATTTATGTTTTCATGGCCAAGTACTGTTTAAAACTAAGCCTATGCAACGATTTTATTTCTTCACCAGTTCAAATTTTTGTTTTCACTGAAGTTAATTGTTTTATAGGGATTAATCACAAATTCAGGCCCCCAGTTTCTGACAGTTACAAGACTGAGTATTGAACTCACCTGCATCCCATTAAATTCTCACCTATGCCGGGCCTTCTTTCATAGATAGTTTTCTGTCAGCCTGCTTCCTCATTTTGGTGGGCACATCCCCCTTTAGCTTTTTGACAAAGGGTTCACAGGAGGTCAATTCTGAGACCTTACCTGTCTGAAAACTTATTCTAGCTTCATACTTAATTGGTAGGCTGGCTTTGGAATGCTAGAATGGAAATAGTTTTCCTTTAGAATTTTGATTTGTTTACTCTTGGGAAATACCAAGCTTTTTAATTTCTGTTTCTCTCTCCTTTGCTCTCTTTCTATCCTTTCCCTTTCTCTTCCAGTTTTGCTTTTCTGTTTTTTATTTTTAGCAATTTTATCTCTTTTTAAAATTCTCTCCTCCTTCTCATATTTTGATGAAATGCCTTCATTTGTGATTTGCAGCCTTCGTCCCTGTACCATCACTCTGAGAGAGTGACTGGAACACTGGGAAATGCCCTCCTCACCTGGCTTCATGGTGGACCCACAGTCCTGGCCTTCCTTTGTACACTCATGCCTGGCTAGTGGGCATGTTTGTTATGTTAGTCTCTGTAAGAAGGATATAAAAATAATATGTGGATGTTGCTCCAATCTGATGAGGCCTTATCCCCACAAGCAGAATCGTCTGCAACTCTGTGTCCTCATGAGAAGTTTGGAAGGTAGCTGGCATTGAGATGCTCTACCTCTGATTGAAAGAACAGTGTGTCCTGCTTTGTATAGCTATGCCCACATGGTGATTTCTGAATCCTTTGCCCTTAAACTGCAGAGCCTTTAACATTGTCTGTTGGCATCTTTCCGTTGTGACTGCCTTTGGTGGAGCCTGCTACAGTGCACGTACCTCTCCACCTGGTGCTGGGTACTTGGTAGGAATTCTCAATTTGGAAAATCATGTTTTTGACTCTGGGAAATTGTCTTGTAGTTGTAATGCCCTTTTTTTTTTTTTTTTTTTTAAACATACTTCCACCAGTGTGGGCTCTTGTTTTGAGCACTGCCTCTCTTTCTGATCCTCCATTTTTTTTTCCTCCATCCATTTTTTTTGTCTTTCAAAAGCTTGACCACCTGGGTGCCTGGGTGGCTCAGTGGGTTAAGCCGCTGCCTTCGGCTCAGGTCATGATCTCAGGGTCCTGGGATCGAGCCCGGCGTCGGGCTCTCTGCTCAGCAGGGAGCCTGCTTCCTCCTCTTTCTCTCTGCTTGCCTCTCTGCCTACTTGTGATCTCTCTCTTTCAAATAAATAAATAAATAAAATCTTTAAAAAAAAAAAAAAAAAAGCTTGACCACCTTTCATTTTCTGTCATTTCCTCCAGACTTTCTCTTTATACTTGTGAGTTACCCCTTTTGTATTTCTTTACTATTATAGTGTATAACAAAGTACCATACATTGGATGGTTTAAACAATAGGAAAATTTATCCTCTCTCAGTTCTGGAGGCTGTAAGTCTGAAATCAAACTGTCGGCAGGGTTAGTTCCTTCTGAAGCCTATAGGGAAAATCTCTTCATGCCCCTCTCCTAACTTCTGGTGGCTGGCTGGCAATTTTTGGCATTTTTTGGCTTGTAAATACAGTACCTTGATTTCTGCCTTCATGGTCACATGGTATTCTGTGTGCTGGGGCTGGGTGGGGGTGGGGGGGTCGTCCAAGCTTCCCCTTTTTCTAAGGAAGCCAGTCAGCTTGGTTTAGAGTCCACCCTGATGAGCTCATTTTAACCTGATTACCTCCATAATGATCTTATTTCCAAATAAGTTCACATTTTGAGATATTGAGAGTTAAAACTTCAACTTAGCAGTTTTGGGGACACAGTTCAACTCTGAATGATTGTTTTAAGAGGGAGTGAAGATAAGTATATGACATCCTTTGTATTCATCAGAATGTGTAGTTATCGTAATATTTATAAAGATTCTAAATCACATCTGTCTTCACTGAAGATCAGAAAGCAACTCTCAGGAAGTAATTTTTAGATTGAAGTTGGCGATTTTTGTCCAGATTCATGTGACTGTTAAATTTCTGCTGGTTTCCTGAATGTTTAACTACTTAGTATTTGAGTTACTTGATTTGCCACCCTTGCTTTGTTTCTAAAGTAGTTTGGAGGTTAGCAACATGATTACAGCAGTGTCTGGTAAAGTAAATCTTAAGTATATCATGACATAGCCAGGTTCCGATGCTGTCTCCTGTGTTAATTGTACTCTCTGTTTTTCAGATCTGAGCCTTCCTGAGTTGAGTTTGATTTTAAGAGTTCTGTCATACATCTTTTTTGGTTTTGGTTCCTCAGTCCCTTTACTTAAAGTAAAGGCTGAAGCTTTAGCCTTTCCCACCCTTCATTACTTTCTGGCAGCATCACTCTTTTTAATTTCCTTTATAATAGTTATCCAAGCCTGGAATTTTACTTTATTTTTTATTATTATTTTTAAGTATTTTATTTATTTGTCAGGGAGAGAGAGCAAGCAGGGGGAGCAGCAGGCAGAAGGAGAAACAGGCTCCCCGCTGAGCAAGGAGCCAATGCTGGACTCAATCCCAGGACCCCAGGATCATGACTCAAGCTGAATGCAGATGCCCAACTGACTGAGCCACCTAGGCGTCCCTATTTTTTATTTTATTTTATTTTTTTAAATTTCTTGTTTCTCTTTCTCTGTTAGAATCTGAGTACTGTGAGAGCAGGCACCTCATCAGCCAGGTTCACTGCTTGATCTCAGCTCAGAATCTAGAATAGTGCCTAATATGTTAAAGTAGATATTGCTTTTAAACAGGTCATTGAGTTGAAGTAAGCTTTATTTCCCAACATTCCAAATGTTGCTTCACTGAGTTGCTGTTTCTCTTGGGGAGGTCCTTCTCTCTTGTTGCAGTAGCTCAGTGTACAAGCCCGCTTGTTAGAACACAGTGGTACAGCCTTACCTGGCATTTGTTTTGCAGAGCTACCTAAAACTAGGCCATAGCTCAAACTGGAATGATGGATGGCTCTTAACCGTTGTGGTGCAGTTGGCGATGGCTGCTGTCTCCACAGCTTCTCCCTTTATCCACCCAGATGTCCCCCCAGGCTGGTGGAGGGCAGTCCCCCCCCCCCAAACATTTCTGAAAATTCTACTAGGGTCCCAGTAGTAGTTCGCAATAAAGCAAGGCCTGAAATTTGAAAGCTGTGTTTTTATTGGCTTCTGGTGGAAGACTCTCATCCATCTCCACAGCCTCTCCCAGTTTCCCCAGGAGCCTCTGCAAACACCAGTATGGGATTCCTGGAGTTGGGAGCATGTTCTCTACATGGCTGCACAGGAGTTCACATCCCTGCTTCTTGACCTCATGGTTGTCCTGTTCTATTTAAGTGAGACAGACCCAGGCAGTTCCAAAGAGAAGAATGAAGAACTGGTGAATTTGTGCTTCCTGATCTAAAACATGTTTCCCTGGGAAACAGGCAGGGGGTTGCTGCGTTCCTGAGAGTTAAATGCAAGAGAGATTACAAGCGTTGTTAAAAACTGAATATGTGTTACTGGAGCTGGTCACTTTCATTATTCAGTTATGTAAGTGGATGGATTGGCACTTTTTCCCCCTTGTTTCTTTTTTATTAGTATGCTACCAGTAATCAATTTTTCTCTCCACCTACAGGAGTCACTGAAAGATGGTTGATGCAGTGTGTGAGGTTGGTCAAACTGTATGCAGCAGAAGTCACTTTTATCTAGAATTGTGGCACTGTCTTGATTTCATCATGGTACCCTGAAGGGTTATAGGGAAATGGCTTTTTTTTTTAATTTTTAATTTTTTAATAAACATATAATGTATTTTTAGCCCCAGGGGTACAGGTCTGTGAATTGCCAGGTTTACACACTTCACAGCACTCACCATAGCACATACCCTCCCCAATGTCCATAACCCCACCACCCTCTCCTGACCCCCCTCCCCCCAGCAACCCTCAGTTTGTTTTGTGAGATTAAGAGTCTGTTATGGTTTGTCTCCCTCCTGATCCCATCTTGTTTATTTATTCCTTTCCTCCCCCACAAACCGCCCATGTTGCATCTCCACTTCCTTATATCAGGGCAATCATATGATAGTTGTCTTTCTCCAATTGACTTATTTCGCTAAGCATAATACCCTCTAGTTCCATCCACATCGTTGCAAATGGTAAGATTTCATTTCTTTTGATGGCTGTGTAGTATTCATATATATATATATATATATGGAAGAAGATGTTAATGGACATCTAGGTTCTTTCCATAGTTTGGCTGTTGTGGACATTGCCACTATAAACATTCGGGTGCATGTGCCCCTTTGGATCACTACATTTGTATCTTTAGGGTAAATACCCAGTAGTGCAATTGTTGGGTCATAAGGTAGCTCTATTTTCAACTTTTTGAGGAACCTCCATGCTGTTTTCTAGAGTGGTTGCACCAGCTTGCAGGAAATGGCTTGGCATTTTGATGGTGCTCCACAGGTGATTGCTATAGCTTTGACCTCACTAATATCCCTTTGAATTTCAGTTAGGTTTAGAAATATAAGCTCCAAAAATGAAGTATAAATATTCATGAAATGTTGAATCGAGTATCTGTCATGCAAAAGTTAACATTTAGCTTTGAAATTCGTAGGCAATTTTGAGAACCTTGTGCCTGTAAGTTTTCTGAAAAACAAATGATGCTCTCTGTGTCATGTGAAATAGATATGGTTCACTTGTCTTGGGATATATGTATGATTTCTGATAGATGCATACCTGCAGACTATCCTGGGATGTGAGCAAATAGTCATTTCTTTCCTGCACCCTCACAGTGCCTGTTGGGATGGGGGTGATAGATAATGACGATTGATGGACATTATTCACGAGGAAAAAATACTGTTAAATAAAAGAGACTACATATTATGAAGTTTGAAGTTCACACGTAAGATCTAATACAAGTTTTCAGTTTTTCATTTTCCCATTATAAATGAATAATAAAGAAACTGTTGATACTTCTGTAAAAAAAGTAACTGTGGAGGAATATGACTAAAAATTTATCCAATCAAATAAATGTTCATTGCCCACTTTAGTGCGATGTGTGCATTTCAATGATCCTGTCATTCTTAAAACATTTGGAACACCCTTTTCTTTTTAAGTTGCTTTCAGTCTTGAAATATATCATTTTATGCTCAGTAGTGGAAGGTCTTTACCCCTCAAGGTAGGTAAGGCTTTGCAAAATTGCCAGAAGTCATTTAGAATAGCATCCGGTGGATCATGCATGTCAGAGAGATGAATAATAATCTTTGCTGTTTAAGAGTTGTGACCATATAGTAATGATTTTTATCTTGTGTAGTGCCTAAATTTAAGATCTTTCAGAAAAAAAGAAGAAAGGGGCATATTGATGGGATCAATTTATTATAGCCTTCAGAAGTATTTAATTTAAAAGACAGTCTTCATGTTAAATAGAGTTAGATAGGGTGTTAATGTGACTAAACAGTTTTACACCAGAACTTGGAAGACAGAAATACACTGAGGAAGTTGCCTTAGGGAGGCGGGTCTGATTTGAACCCAATGTAGTGTAGATGTCTGGGGGTAGCTGGATCTAACAGTTTTTATCTTAAGTCCATTCCCTATACCCCTAGGATTCTTCTGACCCATGTTAGTCTTATTTTGGCTATTTGGGGATGGAATGTGAATAATACTATTTGAACACGGATGCCAAGGGGTGGGCCTTAGGGAATCGGAGGAAGGTATCGAAAGCTAAAACAAAGAGATAAAAAAGATCTGTTGAGTGAAGTAGGAATTAGATCATAAGTCATTTGTTTACATTCTGTGTCCCTCAGTAAATAGCTCCTGGATGGCAGGGATTCAGGTCTACCAGTCATCTGTTAGGCACCTGTGTGGCATAGGTCTTGAAAGTATTCAGTACATTGCATTTTAATGAAAAGAAAGAATTAAGCACTTAGTAGTTTCCAGGTGGAACCTCATTGAGTCTTAGAAGCAGTCCTGTGTGGTAAGTTTGGTGACTCCAACTCTATGGAGGGGTCATAGGAAGCGCCAGTTGAGTTGAAGCTCAAAGAAAGGGTAAGTACTGGAGATATTTAGTAAGTAGTAGAGTAGATTTACTACAGTAGTAGAGATGTAATTTCAAATTCTATTGGTCTAAATTCAAAGCCCAGGCTATGTGCCTGACTGGCTCACTCCTAATATTTGTGAGGGCCCAGCCAACACAGGCATATAAATATAGGGCCACATACCATCTGTCTAAACCAGTAGTTCTCAACTAGAGGGAATTTTGCCTCCAGAGGCCACTTAGAAATGACTGGAGACATTTTTGGTTGCCACAAATGGGGAGAGTGGTACTGGCATCTAGTGATTGGAGATAAGGGTAGTGTGCTCCTTCACACCTTGGAAGAAAATGATCTGACCAATGTCCCTATGCCAAGGTTGAGACACCTTGGTCTAAATTGTTAAAAGCTATGAATCCAGTCACCCCCTTGGACTGTCCAACATTCCCACCATTGGCTGTTTCTCAGTGTTGTCACACATCCTGTCACAGAGACTGAGCATTAGCACATATGTGCTGGGGAACCTGGAGGTACAAGTCGAGGGGCAGTTTGGCTTATGCTTCCCTTCTGTTAGGTAAATTGTTTAAACAAACAAACAAAACAGACTTTCAGGGGGCATCTGGGTGGCTCAATTGGTTAAACGTCTGCCTTCAGCTCAGGTCATGATCCCGAGGTCCTGGGAGCAAGTCCTGAATTGGGCTCCCTGCTCTGCAAGGAGCCTCCTTCTCCCTCTGCCTCTGCCTGCCATTCCCCCTGCTTTTGGCACGTGTGCTCTCACTTGCTCTCTTTCTGTCAAATAAATAAAATCTTAAAAAAAAAAAAACTTTTCTAGAGATCTGAAAAGAAAAAGAACAAATGCAGTGTTTTTATTTGGGGTTTGTGGTGTGTGGGGCCTGGGGCAGGGACTTCTTTTGACCAGGGATAAAGGCAGTAATGGTGCCTGGCATTATGTATAGTAGACACTGGAAAAATGTTTGTTAGATGAATATTTCCATAGCACCATCCCTCCTGAATGAATGAATGGCATGCATTTACATATACTCTATACTTTTCATTTCAAGGGCTGTTACTATGTGATATAAGCCTTTAGATTACAAAGATTGAGCATATTTTATCTAATTCAACTGGAAAGTAATTTTTTAGTACCTTAATGTTCTCATCTTTCAAACAGCAGCTTGGGCTAAAATCAGGAATTCTGGGGGCGCCTGGGTGGCTTAGTGGGTTGAGCCTCTGCCTTTGGCTCAGGTCATCATGTCAGGGTCCTGGGATTGAGCCCTCCATCGGGCTCTCTGCTCAGCTGGGAGCCTGCTTCCCCCTCTCTCTCTGCCTGCCTCTCTGCCTACTTGTGATCTCTCTGTCAAATAAATAAATAACTTTAAAAAAATAAATAAAATCAGGGATTCTTTACTTAGATTCTACATACCAGCCATAAGAGGGGTTCTAGCAGATCTTCAAACCTCAAAATTAGATTCATGATTGTGTGGATATACACATATATTGATGATGTGCACATTTGCTCTAAAGAAAGTTATACTAAAGAGCATAGTTGGGTTCCACCTTAGAGCTATTGTGAGTAATGCTGCCGTGAATATTGATTTACAGTCTTTGAGTCCTTGTTTTCAGTTATTTGGGGTATATATCTAGTGGAGTTGCTGGAGTAATTCTAGGTTTAGCTTTTTGAGGACTGCGAGATTACTTTCCACAATGAGACCACCATTGCATATTTCCATCAGGTTTCAGTTGCACAGAGATTTCAATTTTTCTACATCTTTAACAATACTTTTTTTCTCATTTTGTTTTTATAGCCATCCTAGTGGATATGAAATGATCACTGTGGTTTTGATTTGCATTTCTGTAATGATTAATGATGTTGAGCATCTTTTCATGTACTTACTGACCATCTCCATTGGAGAGCTACTTATTCAGGTCTTTTGTTCATATTTTAATTGGGTTGTCTTTTTGTTTTTGATAGTAGAAGTTCTTTATATATCCTGGATATTAAACCCTTATTTGGATACATGATTTGCAGATATTTTCGCCCATGATGTAGTTTGTCTTTTCACTTTCTTGATAATATCCTTTGATACAAAAAAAGCTTTAAATTCTGGTGGAATCCATTTTATCTCCTTTTTCTGTTGTTACTCATGCTTTTGGTGTCATGTCTTAAGAATCAGTCATTTGCCAAATCAAATGTCATGAAGATTTACTCCATGTTTCCTTATAAACATTGTGTACTTTTAGGTCTTTGGTCCATATTGAGTTAATTTTTCCATGCAGTGTGAGGTAGGGGTCCAACTTCATTCTTTTGTATGTGGAAGTCCCATTCTTGGTACCATACATTGAAGAGACTTCTTCCCCCATTGAATGGACTTGGTACCCTTATCAAAAATCATTGGCCATCAGGGTGCCTGGGTGGCTCACTCAGCTGAGCATCTGACTCTTTGATTTCAGCCCAGGTCATGATCTCAGGGTGGTGAGATCAAGCCTTGCATTGGGCTCTGTGCTCAGCGTGGAGTTTGCTTGGGATTCTCTCTCTTTCTCTGCCTCTGCCCCTTCCCCTGCACACATGCTTGCTCTCTCTCAAAATAAATCTTTAAAAAACATCATTGACCATTGAGTTTGGGTTTATTTCTGGACTCCGTTCTACTCCATTGGTCTGTAGGTCTGTCTTTATGCCAGTACCAGACTGTTTTGATTAATGTAACTGTAGTTACATTAGTAGTAAGTGTTGAAATCAGGAACTTTGTTCTTCCTTTTCAAGATCTTTTTGGACCCTTATAATTCGATATCAGTTTGAGGATTGACTTTATATTTCTGCCAAAAAAAAAAAAAGTCTTGAAATTTTGGTAGGGATTGTGTTCAATTTGTAGATTGCTTTGGGTGGTATTGACATTTTAGCAATATTAAGTCTGTGTCCATGAACATGAGATATCTTTTTTTACTTAGGTCATTTTAAATTTCTTTCAGCAATGTTTTGTAATTTTAAATATACAAGTTTTCACCTCCTTGATGAAATTTATTCCTAAAGATATTTTATTCTTCTAGATTCCTTTTTTTTTTTTTTTTTGAGTTTTTAAAAACACCTAGCACATTAAATCTGCATTCCAACCTAGGTATTAAGTCCTAGAAGGTACTATAGAAGACATCTTAAAGCTTGGAAATAAGTAAATAAATAAGTAAATAAAGAGAATATATAAATAAAAATGTTAAATAATATAAAAATACATAAAAATAAGTAAATAAACTAGTTGGTAACCTTGAATATATCGCATAATCTCTGAGTCTCTTCATCTGCAAATATAGGGATAAAGCAAATCTTTCACAGAAGTTGTATAGATCAGAAATAATAATATAGCAAGGGACTAGCTCTAGAGTATGACTCAGTTAAATACTAGATAACTAAAGCTAGGCTGCTAGTATTGTGTTTTCTTGTATGGTTTCAATATAAATACTAGTTTGCCATATGATTTCTTATGAATATTTGGCTGTGATTACCTTTGTTTGCTTTATTTCTTTTCATATCCTGAAGCTTTGTGATTAAATAGTATACATAAAAAGCTTGAGCAGAATTAATTTGTAGCAAAAGCTAGTGATTTTTACACAAACTAAATATTCTTTTCCTCAGAGAGCCTTATAAAGTATGTTGCAATGGGGGGGGAGTTGTAAAATATCATAAACTGTGTTTCAGTGGTGCTGTGTCCTTAAAAGAGGGGAACCTTTCTTCTAATGTTCCTCTTTGCTTTCCTGGATCATCTCCTGTCCTGGCATTGCAAGGTTAAATTTTAGACATTAACCAGCATTTAACCTCTTAGAATAACAAAGCTGACTTAAGGCTTTACCCTCAATGGAAAATGCAACTAATCCTGCCATTTTAGCATTGCATTTGTTTGTATGTGTGAAATATAACTATCGTCATGTATAAATCTGGGTACCAATGTTGCATTTCTTCTTATGCATTAGGGGTACTTTAGATTGAAGTAGGTAGATTCAATTTCTGAAAGACAGTCTAAGAGTTCCGTTTTCATTTTAGCTTAAATATAGACAGTTGAATTAAAATCTGGAGGAAAATTAGATGTTTCTTAATATCATAAAAGTAAATTCCTTATCATTGTCATAGCAATGTAATTTAGCCATTTTGCTATTCATTTCCTGAAGAACATAAATGAATCTGCATACAAGAATATGAACTTGTGCATATTCTTATAGGGAGGGAAGGGTGAAGTGGATGCAGTCAAGTTGAGAAACATGTGGGTTTGAAAAAGAAACAGAAATCGGGAGAGCAAGCCTATCATGGGATTGCCAGATTCCGTTAGGGGCCCATTTAAGGCTACAGATAATAATTTATACTTTCACCCATCTGTCCTACCAGGATGACTCTTCTCAGCAGTGCTCAATATGATTCTTTATTAAAATGATAATCGCAGTTGCTTGGGTGGTATTTTCTTTAAGCCTGGTAATAGGATAGCAAGCAAATTATAAACTAAACATTAACGATATGGTTAAAAGCAAAGGCTCTGGAGTCAGGCCTTGGTTTATTATCTTCTGGCTTCTCCATCTAGCAGCTATAAAACTTGAGCAGGTTCTCACTGTGGTAGTTGTAATTATAGGATGGCAATTGGTTATGTCCTTTTGCACACTTATCTCTTGAGGGTCTATCATATTCATTTATATAGATGGAGGAAGAGAGCAGGAAGACAACTACCAGCTAATACCTGTATTTTTTTTTTAAGATTTTATTTATTTATTTGACAGAGAGAGACACAGCAATAAAGGGAACACAAGAAGGGGCTGTGGGGGAGGGACAGGCTTCCCAGCAAGCAGGGAGCCCGATGTGGGGCTTGATCCCAGGACCCTGGGCTCATGACCTGAGCCAAAGGCAGCTGCTTAACCAACTGAGGCTCCCAGGCACCCCTCATCTTTTTTTATACTAAAAAAATGTATGTATCAGAGTAGAATGCAAAGTATGTTGAATTTTAATGGTTAAAAATAAATGTTTCAAGATTATCTTTGAAAAAATACTTCAAGGTGGGCCTCAGGAGACCCTTCCTATTTTTTCTTCCTCTGTTCCTGAAAAGACCTATATGCATTTGATTTTTTATTAATTCACAACTCAAATGAACAGTCACTGGCTACCCTTGTTAAGAGTTTTGGGGATTGTGTGAGGATATAATGAGACACTGGAACCTGAGTAAACTAGGTAGCCATTATCCAATAAGCAGTTAACCTACAAATGTTTGAAAAACCTCAGTGTTATCAAGAGGAATTTTGCTCTTGGTTTTGAAGAAAACACATTAGTTCCTTTTGTTTTCATAAGTTAACAGTGAATTATAAGTAGTTCCAGATACAGGAAGAAAAACTTCATTGGTGTAGATAAGAGCCATCTGGCTCAAGAACTCTGTTTCAGGTGGGCTCTGGTCCTTTGTGTGTGGGTCTCTTTGTCATGTATAGAGATGTACTTGAGTTAATTCCTTTACTGTAGAACAATCATGATAGATTATTAATTCATTGTACTGAGGCTTTAAAAAATATTTTCATGATGATTTTATACTAATTGAAACTTTTTAGTGTTCTTACCTCTTCACTGGTAATTCAGTAGAAATAAGTGGCTATTCTACAGTCCGACCACTGGGGGGTGTAGATTATTTTCATTCTTGTCTTAAAGTCTGAATATAACTTGTGGTGTAAGTACTTCTGTTGAATCAATGTAGCTCAGCCTCGGATAAGCAAATCTCAGGCTAGGAAGTTTTAAGTTAATTTTTATGTCATCTTAAAAAGCCCTTTAATACCTGGTCTCATATACTTACAGGATTACTAGTAAAAAAAAAAAATGTATTTTACTAGCATCATTATCAGCTGTAGAGTCGGAACAAGATTCTGACTCTTCTAATTAGCATTTTAGCTTTGTTTGTTTCCTTAAGCTAGACTTTTTTCTGGAAAGGTTTAAGTCTAGGAAAAAAGACTTCCAAATTCTACTTAATGCTTTTTTTTTTTTTTAAGGTTATTAAAGAAGCTGTCTAAAAGTAAAAAGTAGTGTTTCTTGATATTTAACCATTTATTATATTTGGTTGTAGACAAAAAGTTTGACAGTACAGAAGCGTTTTTCTTTGAAAAACCATATGGATAATCAAAAATTATTGGTTGTGGTTTTTTTTAACTATTATTGACTGAGTCCCAAAAAGTGCCATCACTTAAATGATGGGCCAGAATCAGAATGTTGGGTACCAGCTGGGAGTCAAGTGATCCACAGATCACAACAGGGGGAAACTGGAGGTGTGTAGCTCTTACAAAATCAGTGTTTGGAAGACGAGCTCACCATATCCGGGTCCATGGTACATGCTCGCTTGCAATCAGAACATTCTGTGAGTCATCAGTCCAAACAGTGAAACAGTCAGTACCAAGTCTAGCAGGAAATTGAAGTGACTGGCCTAGAGCCTGGTTGTTTTGTAAGAGGCATTTGAGGTGAAGTTTGCCTGAAGAGAGTTCATACCCATCAACCTTTGGCTCTTGCCTCTCTTCTCTTGTTAGCTCTTTATCTTTTCTTCTGGTTGACCTTCATTCTCCTTTCCCTAGCACTTTGTCTTCTGGTCTTAACCTGGCATCATGCGAAAAAGCATTGAACCAGAAATTGGGTCTAAGTGGGTGACCTTAGACTAAATTCCTGATGTCTTGCTGGGCCTCAGTTTACTCACCTTTTTAAAAAGATTTATTTGAGAGAGAGCACAGGGGTGGGAGCTTGGGGAAGGAGAAGGAAAAGGGAAAGAATCTCAGTCGCTGCTAAACACAGTGCCTGAGGCAGTTCAATCTCCCTACCCTGAGATCACGACCTGAGCCAAAACCCAAATTGGGACGCTCAACCAACTGACCCACCCAGGCACTCCTCAGCTGACTCGCTTTTAAAATGGATCAAGTTTTTCCCCCTCTTTTCCTTGTATCTTTATCCCTCCAATTGCCCTTCTCCTTAACAGTTTTCCTTTTCTCCAGGCATTCCATCTATATATTTTCTCATTTCTTTCCAGTTTTATTTCCTCTGCTCTTCCTTTTTCCCCCTCTCATCTTCTTATGTAGTTTCTCCTTAATCTTCTTTCTCGTTCTCTTTTACTTCCCCTTGTCCCTGACGTCTTATTTCTCCTTTTATTATTTTCCCATTGGTAACCCCCCAGTATCAGTTTTTTTTCTTACTACCATCTAATGCTGGGGGATCCAGAACTGCAATAGTACATGGAGGGAAAGGTTTAAATTGTTACAAATTGTGTAATATTTAGACCCAAAAAAAAAATCACTTTTAAAAGGAAGGATTTGTGTTACCTGATATATACTGAGTTAGATCACAAGCACCTATGGGCACTTTCATGATGTACTGCAGGCTCACATTAATGTCCGGTAGGCTGGGCAGCAAGCAGTATAACATACTAAAGGCAAGATAATTTTTTTGCCATTTCTCATATTGGTGAAATTTGTTCTTAATTCTGCCATTTAGTATTTTTATTATATGTTTCTTTGTAGTATATTGCTCTATTAAACATTACCAGCCTCTCTTTACTTGGTCAGACACTTGTAAATACTGGCTTTTTGTGATGTATAGAAGTAGAGGAAAAAGTTTAGTAATTTGAACATCATTAAATTTGTGAGGATCAGCTAGTATATTGTTGATGAATTAACTCACTACTTTTATGGGATGATGAAAAATCCCGTCATCTTCATTTCTTCATTAGTAGAACTTTGGCTGAATGTCCTTTTTTCCTCCTCCTTGTTCTCAAGGTTGTCTCAGGGCCCTTAGGTAGTGCTTTGTCCAAAAGAAATATAATGGGAGTCCTATGTGTAACTTTAAATTGCATAAAGTAAAAAGAAAAAACATTTAATTTTAAGAATATATCTTATTTAACTCAGTACCTCCGAAATACTGTCATTTTAACATGTACCTATATAAAAAATTAGATTATTTCACACACATTTTGTGTGTTTTATGTTTACAGCTCATCTCAGTTGGTTCAGGTAATATTGCAGATATAGCCACATTGTAATGAACAACACAACCCCAGACAGTTGTATTGAATAAAATAGTATAATTTTTAATTAAAAACAACATGTTTTGTCCATGTGTGTTAAGTATGTTTTGAGTTTAAGAAAAATTCACCTGACGTTACTAGATGTTGACTTATGGAAAGACAGAAATACCAGGAATGTTTGAATTTTATAATGCTGCAGTGTCATATTCTTAAAATTAAATTGTTTAGTATTATATGTTAATATTTTATAATGCCATAATTAATATTAACATATAATTTATTATTATAACCTTTTCATTATTTACAGGGCTGAACAGGCTGTCTTCCATCCGGAATTGTGAAAATATATTGAGTCATGCCGATAAGACAAAAAATTGTTTTTGAATTCTATAAAGCATCTATAATGTGCTATCTTAGAGAAGCTTATTGATACTTAGAAAATATATGTAAACTGTTTTCCCTCAAATGATTTTCTCTATATGTATAGTTTTTATTTCTAAAAATGAGGTTGTGATTGATTTGGAGAATCATTAACTCAATCCCTGTCCTGTGTGATGGAAGCTGCAGTGACCGTCATGTGATTGGGCAGGACTTGGTACCTATCAGTGTAAACACATGGCATAGCCTGTCCCATGCCCCTCCTTATCTCCTTCAGAGAGAAGGGGTTGAGGCGTTTTGAGCAAATCTTATTGGTAAAGTCGTGTATGTATTGCCTTTTTTTTTTTTTTTTTTTTAAAAGAACCATTTCCTTTCAGTTTTAACCATATTACTGTGTCGGCAAACAGTTCACACTCAGTTTGTCAGCAGAGCGGCTTTCTGTTTTGATAATTTAGGACTGTAACTTTGTTTCTGAAAAAAAGACATGCTTGATAAGCTAGTTCAGTTTTAAGATGTTTTACTTAGAAGATGATAATAAATATGAGGAGGAGGAGGAGGAGGTTCATGAAGACTCATTAAGTAAAACTGAAGGTGTTTACCATGGGAAGGCCCCTGCTGGTATCCTGGTGAGTTACATGCCCCAATGTCCTGTTGCCTTTGCTTGCTTGCTCAATCTGGGTAGTACTGAGAGAAGAGGACTAATACCTTTTCTTCGGAAAATGTAGCACTGTAATGAATTTTATTAACTTTTAATGTTACATTCAGCAGAAATATTTGGTACCTGGTCTCCCTCATTCATGCTACACCATCTTTTTACTTTTCTATTTTTTATTTGAAAAATAACTTTCTGCCTAGAAAAAAGTGAGGCTGCTGCTTTAAACAGAATTCTTTTAAAACTAGGTATCAAACTAAGCGTGTCTGGTTTTACATTTTTGCTTCTAAGTGCAGTAGTTGAAGAATAAAAAACATTAAAAAGTTTCATAGTTTTTACTATCCTAGCCAAAATTGTTTGAAAACTGAACTAATATTTTGAAACTAGCATTTTATTCTGATATATGATACAAAAGAGTGACTGCAGTCTTTCTTTCTCCTATAATTGTAGACAAAAATATATTATAAGCTTGACATGCAGGGGAAATGCAAATTGAGGTTTTTTTTTTTTTATTCTGGACAAAATACAAAATCATATAAGTGTAAGTTCTAGAAGTCAGCATTAAGGAAATAAAATCAGGTGAATTAAGGACAATATAATTTAACTCTACCTGTGGAACCTTTTCCTTCAAAAATAATCTGAAATACCATGAGGTAAAGGTATTTTTTAGGAAATTAGGATATATGTTTTTATGAAAACAAGTGTAAAAACCAGATAATTTCTAAAATTTGTGGCTCATAATCAGGTTGATTTTAAAGTTATATAAATTTTTGTCACCTTTAAAAATGTCACCTTTTATCACATTTGTGTGCTTTTTGCTTTTTGTACTTGTTGATGAAAGTACTTGTTTGGAGTTCTCAGGAACTGATGGAACTGAACATTGTTTGAATATGAATGCAAGTCAGATATACAGAGAGAAGCAATTTACTTTTGAAATTTCCTTTTTAATAGTATAGAGTGCATGTATGTACGGATTCATCCATATTTCTTGTGAATGTCAGAAGGGAGAATAGTGGATATAGCTGAATCTTTATGAAACATATAAAAATTCTTTTATTGAGTAACACACACACAAACCACCTATCTCAGGAAGAAGTTCTTATGCTTCCTGATTTTGGTGTTTTCTAGAGAGAGGTTAACAAGTATTCAATTAGACTGCCTTTTACTAACAGTTCCCTTTTATGTTAATGTCAGAACATCGAAGTCCCATGAGTCACCTCCTTGCTCCAAGAGAAACTTTGATTTTCTGAATGGCTATTGTTAGGGACGCTAGATTTGATATCTGCTTAATAAGCTGAACTGATGATGTTGAGAGTTAGACTTTATAACTTGGGTGTGTCTGTGTGCGTGTGGGGGGGGCACAAGGGAGAGGGAAAAATCTAGTTTTCAGAGTCCCAAGCCCTCAGTGACCCTGACATTCCTTACTATTCATATACTGCCTGGGTGAATGTCTCCATCTTAAAGGAGATGATTTTATGTGTTTGGAACATAAATGTATAAATCTCATAATTTAAAAAACATGAGATGACTTTTGTGCTTTGTTAGAAATTAGGAATTGAAAAAGAAGTTTTCATAATTTTTAAACAAGTGTAGATAATTCCTTTTGTTTGTTGAGGAAAAGGCCACATTATTTCATATTTTAATATCCTGAAGTTCCAGAATAATCGGCTGGCCTTATTTTCCACCACTTATTTTAAACTACCTTGGTTGCATTTTTAAATTAGGGCGGCATGTACTACAGGAGTGCTTAGCCAAACTTGGAATCCTAGGAAGTGCTTCTAGAATCAAGTGTGTGTGTGTGTGTGTGGAGACTCTAGTGGCATGTGGGTATTTTTTTTTTTTAAGATTTTTATTTATTTGACAGATCACAAGTAGGCAGAGAGGAAGGCAGAGAGAGGAGGAGGAGGAGGGCTCCCTGCTGAGCAGAGAGCCAGATGTGAGGCTTGATCCCAGGACCCTGGGATCATGACCTGAGCCAAAGTCAGAGGCTTTTAACCACTGAGCCACCCAGGCACCCTGCATGTGGGTATTCTTATTAGGAGAACCCCATGCACAGAGGCTATGAGACCTGCTAATGGGGCAGAAGTGAGAACCTGACCATGTCCTCACCAGCTGCAGGGAACTCCAGGAAGCAAGAGGACAGTGCTTCTCCATCCTTGTCCCTTTGCTGTATCAGAGGACCTGGGTGTTAGTGTGGTCAAGTAAAAAAGCGTTTTTTGGTTTGTTTAAGAGAGAATTTTATATGTTTGTATTACTTATAGCAAGATTTACTAATAAATACGGTGGTAGAAGATAGCAAGTCACCCAGTAGGCGGGGCGTGTGGCTTGGGGCAGTGTTCATGTGGAGTTAGGAGTTAGGAAATCTTCAGTGGGGGATGAAGAAGCCTCCCCTCATCCCCCCACACTTAGCACATTTTGTCATTACTTCCTGCTGCCCAAAATTCTAGAATAGCACTAGGTGAATGGGTCCAAAACCAAACACTTTCCCTCCAATCCAGCATCAGGAGTGTTAACAAAACTAAGTATTTAGTTGCATAGAATTTTATTTCCTCTTAGAAATGTGGTGGTATTACTAGGTAGGGAGTTTGGGGGGAGTAAATTCTCCTAGAATCTGTTTTCACAGTTCATTTGCCTCTTTAATCCGGATGCCACAGATGAGCTCAGGAATTTTGTGGAGAGTAGCATAGAGGCTGTGGCCAGAAATGTGTCTAGGATTTTTGAAAATAATTTATTATCCATTTTTATATTTATGCCCCTGTCTGTTGTCAGAAATGACTTAGAGACATGCATACACACTACTACTACATAGTACTGTAGAGTTAATTTAAAGAAAACAGTTCTTTTCATTCAAATATAGATTATACCACTCTGGTTCTGATCAATATGGACAATTTAGTTTTTCACTTACTAATATGTCTGAGGTATTTGCTGCTCTGAGTTTGAGAGTAGCACAACTGGACAGATTTCAGCAAATGTCTATATAAATGCTGCCTCTTTTAGTTTGCCCACATACTTTGTTCTGATTACATACTCCCAGTTAGCTGAACTGTTTCACACAGTTGATTGGGATGATCCCAGTATTGCAGATGTGATCCAGATGCTGGTCAGGCAGTTTTGTGCATAGGAAAGACAAGATGGAATCCCATCACTGTCTAAATGTCACGTGAATCCGATGTTGGTCCAGTCTACAGGATTTGGACACACCTGTCTGAAAGGATCCAAATAAAAATCTTACCTCTTGGGAAAAATGCTTATCTTAGTATATAATATTTTACATTTACATCTTAGGTATTATATATTCAAAATCAACCCATTTGTCCTGAAGAAAAAGTTTTAGATGCCAATTCTAGAGTAGATAATTTTTGTGTTTGTTATACATTCTTATCTAATTGAAAGGGAAAATAGTTTTTATTGGTTATTTTTCACTCTTGTTGCTTGTTCTAGAAAAACCTGTTGCATAATCTAGAATCATTGAGCTCTTTTACTTTGCTTAACCCAGGATACTTAGGGAAGATATTTTTCAAAGGATGGAAATAGTAGTATACTGATCTGATTTTATTAGAGTACCATTTTAACTCTGTGATAAATTCCTGTTTTTAGAGCTTGGTATACTTTTATAAAAAAATTCCTTGGGAAATGTGGGAAACCATTCCCCTCCCCTTTTTAAGATTTTATTTATTATTTGACAAAGAGAGGCACAGTGAGAGAGGGAACACAAGCAGGGGGAGTGGGAGAGGGAGAAGCAGGCTTCCCATTGAGCAGGGAGCCCATGCGGGGCTTGATTCCAGGCTCTGGGATCATGATGTGAGCCAAAGGCAGCAGCTTAAGGACTGAGCCACCCAGGCACCCCCTTGGTATACTGTCTTAATGCTGGCTGTGTCTATGTAGAAAAGACCTTTATCAGACATTTGCTAAAGTGAATCCCAGGAAAACCTGGGGGGAGAGCTGTGTAATCTCTAGAATGTTACTGCATTCTCTGAGACTTACTTGAACTCCACTTGAACTACAAATAGGTCGTAAGTTAGAGGTCAAGGGATAGTACTTGAGTATAAAAGTCATTTGTCATCTTTTATATTCTAACAAACCATGAAGTAATGACCTTTATAGACTGATAATTCAGAACTTATTGGAAAAGTAATTCCTTTAGGGGAAGTGAGGCAAGAGAGGAATAGGAAGGACACCCTTCAGTTCTGTTTACTCCACATGCAGTGAGGTTTTTAAGAGGGGACTGTGCATTGATTCCCTTGCCTGTAGTCCACAGACACAGCTTGATAAGCTGCCATTTGGGGGTCTATTGGGGCTTTAAAAAGTACTTGTACTTATAGTCTAGGGGCAGTGACTTGGTCATAGGGATTCCTCAGAGCTCCTCAATGATTCAAGTGACAGCCCAGGGATAGGGATTTCCAAGTCAGACCAACCCCTGGAACCCTTACTGAACTCCAAATACACACCAACCAACCCCTCCCCCAAAAAAGAAAACAAATTTTCCAGACAATTAAAGGGGGTATTAGAGCCTAGGAATTGTTTTGCTTTTAAAACTAATCTACAGAGCGCCCAGGTCAAGCATTCGACTCTTAATTTCAGCTCAGGCTATGATCTCAGGGTCCTGGGATTGAGCCCGCATCAGACTCATTGGGGAGTCGGCTTGGGGATTTCTGTCTCCCTCTTCCCCTCATGTCCACTGCTTGCACTCGCTCACATGTGCTCTCTGTCAAATAAATAAATAAATCTTAAAAAAAAAAAAAAAAAGCTAAACTACAGACTTTATTCATATTTTTTCCACTAAAGTCCTTTTACTGTTTTCAGGATCAAATCCAAAACCCCAACTTAGATTTGGTAATGCCACTGTAGTGTGCCATTGACAGTTCCTCAGTCTTTCCTTGTGTTTTATGACCTTAACTCTTTCAGTGAGTACTGGTCAGCTATTTTGTGGAATTTCCCTCAGTTTGAGTTTGTCTGATACTGTCTCTTAATTAGATGGAGGTCATATATTTTTGGGAAGAATACCACAGAGATGATGTCATATCAGGAGTTCCGTGATGGTGATCTTTTATTACTGGTAAAGTTTCCCTGATTCACTTGATTAAGGTGGTATCTGGCAGGTTTCTCTACTGTAAAGTTAATGTTTTTCCTTTTGTAGTAAATATATGTCTTGGGGGAAGACTTTGAGAATATACAAACGTCCTGTTTCTCCTCAAACTTCTGTCCTCTATTTTTAACATCCATTGCATGCCACAGTTACTACTGTGGTCTAATAGTGGTTCTCTTTTTCTTTTCTTTTTTTTTTTTTTTAAAGGTTTCATTTATTTATTTGACAGAGAGGGAGACAGCAAAAGAGGGAACAGAAGCAAGAGGAGTGTGAGAGGGAGAAGCAGGCTTCCTGCTGAGCCAGGAGCTGGACACAGGACCCTGGGATCAGAGCCCGAGCTGAAGGCAGACACTTAACAATTGAGCCACCTAGGTGCCCCTAATAGTGGTTTTCTCTCTCCTTTATTCTGTATTAATTGGAATTCATCTTTAAGAGAAAACTGCCCCTTCTCCCTGCTTATTTATTAACTTATGTCAATGTGGACTCATGAGTATTTTATCCTGTAGATAATAATCCAATACTGTCACTATTTAGTTCCTCGAATTGTGTTAATTCTAGCCATTGGGAGCTCTTTCACGTTAGCTCCTGTGTTCCTTTAACATATCCCTAATCTCTTGATTTGAACAGTTTCATACTTTCTAGCACTATTAGATAGTCCAGCAGCAACTTGTATTTTCCTGACTCCAGCCCTGGGATTAACTACTTCTCCAAGGAGCCCTGGTCCTTTTTATCCGAGAATGGTACTTAGAAACCAAGATCTGGTCTCTAGGTGTGCTTATTGCACCTACAGAGTCCTTGAGTCTAGTATTCCTCTTAACAGAGAAATCTAGGATGTTAAATGTGCATTCTGGGCCAGGTATAAGCACATCGCTATTTGTGCATCTGTCCATGGAGACTTCTGATTCTGGTGTAATACCATAGGGCTCGTTTTTAGCCTTCCCTCTAGGAAATTATATTTTTAGAAGCTTCCCAGTTATTTATGATTAATCAGACTTGGGGAATGATAGTTTTGGGATATGTATCTGTTAGGTACATTGTGGACCCAAAGTTCTTGTGGCTTTGTTAAGTAGTCTTTGTTGATAAATACTCCCTTTGTTGTTGAATCATCATTGTTTTCCATTTCTGGGTTAGTCATCATTTCTTCTTCTTACACCAAAAAGAATTTTTATGTCACTCCTACCCCTTCTAACTAAGGGAACTCAGCCAGCTAGGGTAGGAAAGAAAGTCCCCAGTTCCTTTGTGGTGGAGTGGAAACCAGTCCAGTCTCATGGTCAGCATTTTTACAAAACTTGTTAGAGAAATTGAGCACACTTGAGGGAATGCTTAGTGGTTTGATGCTCAGGGAGGCTGTGTGTATATTAGTACACACACAACCCACTCGAGTGACAAAAAGTTCACAATTTCACTAAAAGCAAACTTATTTTAATCCTTGAATTATCTTCTTTTTGATAAGGCAGTCTGCATTCTTCTAAAGCACAACATTCTTTTAAAGCAGGTACTTGGTTTATTAGACCAAGTAAACCCTTCAGCCTGGGGTGTTTAGGCCTGCATATGCTTATTAAGGTAGTAGCTATAAGGTTGGTTAAAGTAGGTGTAGTGACCTTTACATTCTACTGAAGTAATTCATCTGGCATATTCCTATCTGAACTTAACAGGGTATTATAAGATGGGGGTTGAAGGACTTTCAACCCAAGGACTTAAGACAATTGGGACAAGTTTAAAATGTCAACTTAATTCATCTGTGATATTAATTGAGGTTTTTGGGGGGCATGAGAAGAAGATGAGTTTAGTTAACATGTCTTTTTATAAACCTGTAAACTACAGGAACATGTTTATTTGTTCCCAGTATCATGGCTGTTAGTTCAACTGTAGAAGAGTCATGATGTCAATGCCTGACATCTAGGTCAGTGAATAAATAGAAAGAACTTCAAATAAAGTAAGTGTGTCAAAGGAAATTGTATTCTACCAACACGTGGACTAAAGTGATAGTCATCACTGAAAGTACAACATGTGGTTTCCTTAGAAACCTGCTAGGATTGTGTGCCTTTCATATGTGAAAGTGAGCCTAACAGTCAGATTTCCTGTTTTATATTAGAGTTGCTTATGGTTATCAGTGATCACCACCAAAAGAGGTTAGCACAGTTGTCTTACCCTAGAAAGTTTAGGATGAGAATATGTTCCTTAAAACATATTTATGACCATAATGTAATCATACCTTTAAGGCTACTCATAATAGAAAGCTTACCATTTTTCATGTATGATAGCATAGGGAAGAATTCTGATGGCCTCCTAAAAGCATTTATGAAATTCCTAATACATGGCCCTGAAAATGACTAAACTTAGCATTAATGTTTTTAGGAGCTTATGGTCCCAAGATACAGTAAAAAGCCTCGGAGGACATATCCGAGCTTTTATCTGTGAATCACGGTATAGTTGTTTGTGTGTAAATTGCTTTATCCCCATGTAAGTTGAACCCCAATTTTCTTGCTAGTACAACACATATGGCATTTATCTCACCTAATTGTAAGGATTAAATGAGATGAGGTACATAAGGTGGCATTTGGAAGGGATAAATGTTATTGCCCTCTTCTCTTTCACCCATCACTTTCCCGTATCTAACACTAGGAGGAATATCTGAATTGCAGGTTAGATTATATGTGGTTTTCTCAAGGATATGCATAAGTTTAAAAAGTTTTATAATGTGAGTAATTAAAGAGTTTGAATTTTTGCCAGTGTAAGTGAATCTTTAAGTAACTCCCACATATGAAAATCCAATCTAGTAAAACAATTAAATTATTGCTGCTTGTAAAATAATTTAAAGAATTTATTTTAATAGCAAACTTCTCCCAGTACACCAAAGATATTTTAAGAACAATAGCTGCAAAATCAGCCTTGCGATAGTACATCAAAGCAGTCCCACTCTTATTTACCCAAATGAAATGAAATTTTATTCACGCAAAAGCCTGTACGCAAATGTTTTTGGTGGCTTTATTTGTAATCACCAGAAATTGGAATCAAGCCAGATGTCTTTCAGCTGGTAGATGGATAAGCTATGGAACATCCAGGTAGTGGGATACTATGTGCTTAATACTAGGAGACAAAATGCTGATAACCTGCCACAATATTGATTAATCTCAAATGCATTATGCTGTTTGAGAGAAGCCATATTCAAAAGGCTTCTCTTCCCAATGTATTATGCATAATACATTGTTTCATTTATGTGACATTCTAGAAAAGGCAAAGATTATAGAGACAGAAAACAGATCAGTGTTTGGCCACAGATTGGGGGGAAAGGATTGACTACAAAGGGCCAGAAGGGCATTTTGGGAAGGGATCTAGTTCTATATTTTGATTATGGTGGTTATTATATAATTGCATGGCTAAAACTATACACTAGAAAAGGATTAATTTTAGTCTATGTAAAGCACATCTTCATCTTTAAAAAAAGGAATTGATTTTGAATATAGTTCAAGGTATAGCTATATGAAATTTTAAAATTGCATTTCATAGCCAACTTGGCATGACCATTTAGCCAGAAGTTTTTATATTCTGATAGGTACAACCATTAAACTAATGTTGACTAAGTAATAGTTCAGTGTCTTTCATTATTAACTATAAATAGAATCTTAAACTCATTGCATTTCTTAATGATTTCACTTCTGTGTTTCTCTCTAGTCTCCAGTTAGGTTAAATGTTTTTGTAACATAATCTGTCCCCTCATGGATGAGTATATTAGGCATATTTTAGGCATGATAGGGGAAAAAAAAACAAAATTATCAGAAATTGCCTTCATTTTTCTGTGATTTGAGAAATGGAGGGAGAAGTGACAAGGAGAAATACAAGAACTGTTAAATTTTATAGAGCTGCAATAGTCTGAAATGATTTTGGTCATAGGAGTGATACGGGGGTTGAGACAAATAGTTAGGGCCCACTTTTCCTAGTGTGCTGCTAGCCACTTTATGATCTACACAAGGAACACATACTTCATTATGCATAGTGAAATAGAAAGATATGTGTAAAATTGAACATTTAGCTCTCCTTGTTCTGTATCAATTCTGTTGCTTTAAGAAGTATTTTTTGTTACATTGCTGAGCCTTAGGAAAATGAAACTGTTGCTGCCAGCTGTTTACCTTGAAGGCTGTGCCTTATAGAATTCTAATGTTGGGCATTTTCATGTAAGTAGACTCACTAATAGGAAATGGTAACCTAAGTTCTGATTCACACGGTCCTTTCTGTCAGTCTTTGGTCATGGTATGATCATTGTCACCTTCCACCTTACCTCCGCCTCAGCTGACTTCCCCACACTGACTTCCCCTGACAGACCAGCAAGTGGTCTCTTCTCTATGTTGCTCTGGGGCTGCTCCGTGTTCTTCAGAGCGATCTGCACAGATGTTATTTGTTCTCATGGGGATATTGTTAGAATTACCTGTTGGGAGGTGGGTGTCATTTTTAATTGTCACTTCCATACACTAGATTCATGCAAGTTTTTTCTGTGAAGTCTTAACCAGCATCTGGAGAAAAGAATTGGTTTCAGAATATCTGAGCATTGTTTTTGGAACATTGGATTGGCCCCTACTATTATTCTTGGCATTTTTCTCAATGTGTCACTATGTGTATATATACACATATATCTTCATTTACTTCTTGAATTTACTTATTTAGGTTACAGTACAAAACGTTGTTTATATTTCTCCCTCTCCTTGTTGATTCTGTTCACCAGATCTTGCATTCATTGATTCATATGTTCATTGATCTGAAAATACTCATTTAGAACCCGTCATTGCTAGTCACTGTGCCGGGGTTTGGGGAGATCGGAAAGCATACAGCAATTCTTTCTTTGTTGGAACTTAGAGCTTGGAAGTGGGGTAAACAGATGACTGCAGTGTGGTGAGTGCTTTTGTGCTATGGTAGGGATAGGGCAGGGCGAACACCTTGGATGCATAGAGTTGCCGACCCCTTGCCACCTGCTGCTTTCTTAACCCTTGAGCCCATGCCTCCTAGCCCCATTTCCTTTTGATCTTCTTTTGGATTGTGCTCTGTGTGTTTACAATTTTTTATGCACATACTTTATTCCCATGTCTCCTTCATCCAGGGAGACTAACTTCCTTGTTCCTCTTAAAAAATATTAGATTAGCAGTCAACAGTAGTAGTTGGATGGATTGAGAAGAAAACTTAGATTGGATTTTGGAGGATTGTCCAGAAAATTATTAGGCCATTAACTCGGGTGGAAAGTAGGGAATTCATGGTTTTTGAAGTTGAAATAGGGGACACAGTCCTTTCTTCGATTGTAAGTGCTGAAAAGCCAAAGCAAATACTCAGTGTAAAACTTGGGGCTACCACTTGGAAAAAAATACATACTGCTTTGGCAGCAAAGTGTGTTTCCTTTTTTCAGCCTTACTCAGACCAAGATAATTGTTCATCCACTTTGTAGATAGTGAGTATGGTGAAATCATAGAGAAGTGAGCCCCGTAAGCAGAAATCTGTGCTTGCAAACTTCCTTGAAGAGACTTAAGTCATAACAGATTAGAAATCTGAATTTGTTGACTCACCAGCCAAGCTTAAGGCCAGCCTCTTGTTTTCTCATTTAAAAAAAAAAAAAAAAAACAAAAACCCCAAACTGGAAAAAAAAAATTGTCAAATCACTACGGTGTATACCTGAAATTAACATTGTGTGTCAGCTGTACTTTAAAAAAAAAAAAGGTTCTGAGTTCAGGAGAGGAAGGCTTTCACAAGTTTTCTGAGTATTTTTTTGGTGGTGGGTGGAGGGTTATAGAGAGTTCCACATGGCTCTGTCAGGTCAGAATCAGTATCTGCCTATCTGTATTTAAGTCCTTTGTTGCTAAACATCAGAAATGGACACTGAACCAGCCAAGCAAACAAAGAAACTTAGGACCACTCATGAGTCAGAGAAGTGATGAGAGGGCAAGTTATGGGGCTGTGTGGCATCTCAGTGTCTTGAGCTGGTGAACCTCCTGGATTATTGCTCAATAGCTCAGCCCAGGCTAAGTTATTGTCAATTTGGCTCCCTATACACACTTAAAGAATATCTGTCTGGGTTAGAGGTCTCCCTACCCCATCAGTCAGCTGGTGCCAACACCTAAGTCCAAAAGCACAGATATGGTTACTAGGAATTTACCTCTTTGTTTGAAGGGGTCTCTGAAAGACGAAATCATTGTGATCCAAGGAGCCTTGTTATTACTCTTTGATCTAGCCACTGCATCATGGATCTGTTCAAATTAAAAAACAGGGATATTGGGTCAGAATATTTCCTCCTCTCTCCTAACTGTGCTGAAGGTGGATGTTGAATAGTACTGGTTTATAATTAGGGAAGAACTGCAGGGAGAGCAGTCTTCCCAGATCAGAAGTTTTATAAATGAGGGGTGCCTGGCTGGCTCAGTTGGTAGAGCATGTGACTCTTGATCTCCGGGCCTGAGTTCAAGCCCCATGTTGGGTGTAGAGATTACTAAAAAAGAAAATCTTAAAACAATTTTTTTAAAAGATTTTATTTCTTTATTTGACAGACAAAGACCACAAGTAGGCAGAGAGGCAGGCAGAGAGAGAGGAGGAAGCAGACTACCTGCCAAGCAGAAAGCCTGATGCAGGACTCGATCCCAGGACCCTGAGATCATGACCTGAGCCACCCAGGCGCCCAAAGTCTTAAAATTTTTGACGGAACCACTGCCAGTCCTAGAATTCAAGTCTTATAAAATGATCATGTCAGCTATTTATATGAATGTATGAAATTCAAGGTCTATTTAGTTTGACGGTCTTACACGTTAAGGTAATAGATGTGCCTTAAAGGACAGGATACATACTTTAGCCTATAACAACTCGGTTTTCTCAAGCTGAATCAGGACTGAGAGGACAAAGTTCATGCAGTAGAGACTGAGTTAGTTCCCAAACCTGAATACCTATCAGAATCATGGAGAACCGATCCTTAAGACCCTACTTCCAGTTGTTTATGTCTGGATTGCGGTCTGGGAATCTACATTCTTCAGTACCAAAACTTGATTCTGTTACAGGTGTTCAGAGGACTGCACTTGGAAATAGTAACCTACAATGTGATCCTCGTCCTTTTTCTTCACTTTGGAGGAAAAAAAGTTGGTTAGACCTGAAATGGTCCCTGACTGTGCCTTTAAACAGTGGAGGTGATAGGGTTGTCCTTCTCTAGAAAGACCGTTCATAATCTACAGGGAACTGCCTAGAAACCCAGATCCTCCAAAGAATACCTGATCCTGGCTAAATCTGTGTCTCAGGAAAGAAATTTCTGAGGCTAGACAGCAGTTCTTCTCTCTGAAGAAAGATCCACGACAGCATCCAAGGCTTTAAACCCTCTTACAGTTCATTTTATGACACACTGTTTTGGAGGTAGCGAAAACAGGCCTGGAATTTTATCATGGGATCTCTTGCTTTTATGTGGAGCTATGCTTTCTTAACCTGGGTCATCTTCTTAATCAATTGTTAAACTTCAAAAAAAAAAAAAAATTCAAGACAACTTGCATTTTAAAAAAAACTTTCATAAACAAATTTTGAACCAATGCAATAAATAAAAATTTTTTAAGTTTAACCTCAGTAGGAAGTTCCCCACCAAGTCTGCCCTTCTTATTTCCATATTTAAGGTGGTTTATTCATTCAGCAGTATTTGCTGAATCCTAACTATGTACCAGATGTGTTTCTAGCTCTGTCTAGAAATTGTGGCATGATCCTAGTATCCCAGATGTTTCTTTTCCCTTAGCATCGCCTTGGGTCTGTCACAGTTCCTACTGATTCTCCATCTCCTCTGCAACTTCTTCTGCCTTTACAGCTGTGCTGTCTCTTTACTTGAATTGTTTGTAGGGCACTCCAGAATTTGGCTGGGAGACACTGGGTTTTAGTTTACAGTTTCTGTACATGGGGATGGAATGCTCCTAGAAATAAAGGAGAACCCTGTTTCAATAATTGGGGGACAGAGGGGACCTGCTGTGATCTTGATGAGATTTCAGGGCAGTGCATATTCGAGGTGCAACTGTCAGCATTTCCTTGTGGACTTTAGTTTCAGGGAAATCAGATGGGCCTTAATGCACCATCTACTTTGGAGCCCTGGGGTAACACCTTTCCCTCACTGAGGGCAAGGACTGTTCCTTCGGCGGCGGCTATTTCCTGTTTCTTATTTTAGAAAATAAGAATTAAAGACATATTTATTTATAAAATAAGAAAAATTTAAAAAATTAACATTTTGTTATGATGTGGGATAAAAAGCTGAGTGGTACAAAATAAGACATTTATTTGAATTTAAATGGCCAAGAGTGGCTTCTCCAGGAAAGCTGGGTTCTTTGTCAGGCTTAATGTCAGTTGTCTGTTCTCATGCAGAGATAGCACTGTTTTGTATAGTTTTCCATTACATATGTCTAGCGAAGTTGTAACTTCATTTAGTTCTTTGTGATCTCCATGGTGTCTGCTGGCCACAGAGAAAATGTAGAAAATGTCTTGACAGGATGTGGGCAAGTCCTCTGGGGGACTTTTCATCTGCAAACGCCTGACCTCCCAGACCAGGCAGAAGCTTGAGGCAGGTGCTGCTCTGTCTGTTGTTGCTGCCTTTAATCTCCTACTTTCAAAGTTCAGTCCTCAGCTGTTGGTGCCCTCAGGTTCATGTTTGGCTACCTTTAAGAGACTCTGGAATTCCTGGAGGACTGTAGGACTTAAGTACAACTTGAGTTCAGCTTTGAGATCTCTTGTCCTCAGGGTTATCAGTTCACCTTGAGAGCCCCCTGATTTAAGCTACCAGTGGGAAGTAGCAAGGAGGTTGAGATCCTGAGACACAGTACAGCTAGGTTCTAATGAATAATAATGAAAAGTAAATACCTTTTGTCTCAGCCTGAATGTAAAATGAAATGAAAACTATCTGCCTTACATAACCTAAATTCTCTTTTTGAAGATCAAATGAAGTATGTTTGAGAAAGTTCTTGAAAAATATTAAGTGCTACTCAGAGGTAGAAAATATAACCTTGGATGCCTGGAGGAGTTTGGTCTAGGAGCATAGGTGTAAGCTGGAATGTGTACAAGGCAACAGTGTTCTGGTGTTTGTTTCCTGAAGTATCTAGATGTTCCTGTTCCCTCATAGCACACTCTTCACATTTGTGAGCAGAAGGTTAGAATGTTCAGGGCAGGTTCTTGGATAAAAGCTGTTCATCTCTGTCCACAAGCCCTGACCACACGTGATCTCCCAGGAGGTCAACTTCCTGTGGAGGCCAAGAAAAACAAGGCTGTACCCACCCCAAGTCTAGCCTGACATAAGTGCAGCCATCTTGATGTTCCAGATTATCACAAAATATTTCTTGGGTTCTGGCCTACTCAGGTTAGCACTTTAAGCAGTCTCTCTCTCCTTTAATGATTGATTTTAACCTCTGGATTCAGCTGCCTCCATCTTTCGTAACTCCCCTACACATTCCTTAACTGATCAATGTTGACCCAAGTAGGTAGGGACAACTCTACGCCCTTACTCAGCAGGAAGAAGTTACAGAAGATGAGATCTTCCACTTTCAACAACCTTAAAGATTTAACGGTCAGAATTGTTCAGGGGGAAATGTGGAGGCCAAGAAAATTAAGGCCATCCCACCTCAAGTTGAGCTGATGTGGGAAACAGAGGGAGAAGAAAATCATTAAAATTCCTCACCTACTGGGACGCCTGGGTGGCTCAGTTGGTTGGACGACTGCCTTCGGCTCAGGGCGTGATCCTGGAGTCCCGGGATCGAGTCCCACATCGGGCTTCCAGCTCCATGGGGAGTCTGCTTCGCTCTCTGACCTTCTCCTCGATCATGCTCTCTCTCACTGTCTCTCTCTCTCAAATAAATAAATAAAATTAAAAAAAAAAAAATTCCTCACCTACTGACAAGCCCTTGAAACAGACAGAATGGCTCTCCCCGGGGGACTTAACTGCCCTCACCTTGAGATTTTGCTAAGGACAGTCCTAGCCTGACCAACCCCCTACCCTGACAGGTTGACCAGAATCCTGTAAGTCTACTTTAACAATTCCTTTAGGAAACTTTATCTCTAAACCTCCAAGATAGTGTGGAGAATCATTCCCAAGTATATGACCCACTGATACACATCTAAAGGGTCTCACAAGAAGATTTTTATTATAGGTAATGAATAACCTATTCCTCAGACAACAGCTAGCCCCTCAAGGTCCTGGAGACCTCGCTTCCAAAATTCCTTAGAGACTTACATCATCCATAACCCCCTTTGTCCTCACCCACCGCTGAATCCACCCCTACTCTACCTTTAAAAACTCTGACTGTAATCTGGTTCGGGGTCCAAGTCCCTACTCCGCTGTGTCGGGTATACACTTGGGCCCAGGCTTAAGCTTGTCAAATAAACCCTCGTGTGATTGCATCGGTGCTTGGCTCCTTGGTGGTCTCTCTGACGTGAAAACTCGGGCATAACACTTCCTAATCTTGAAGTGCAGGCCTAGCAGGAGAGAGTTAGTAGTCAATGCTACCTCTGGTGGTAGTGTGCAAAAGAGACTACGAGGACCAAGTAGCATTAAGTAAAAATAATATCCCAATTGCTAAAAGCATCCAACTTGCAACAAGAAATCGGGGGTCGGGGAAGGTCTTATCAAAGCTTTTAGGATCTGTGCTTAGAGGACTTCTATCATTTAGAGTTGCAGTTAAGGACATAGGTTCTAGAATCAGACTTGAGTTTGAATATTGGCTTTACCACTTAGTGTGGTGACATTAGACACTGCTGAACCTCAGTTTCCTCATATAAATGGGAATTTTTAAAATTAATTTTTTATTTTTTTATTAACATATATTATTAGCCCCAGGGGTACAGGTCTGTGAATCGCCAGGTTTACACACTTCACAGCACTCAACACCATAAGCACATACCCTCCCCAGTGTCCATAACCCAACCACCCACTCCCTCCTCTCCCTCCCCCCAAGCAACTCTGTTTTGTGAGAGTCTCAAAAGTCTCATAAGAGTCTCTTATGGTTTGTCTCCCTCCCAATCCCATCTTGTTTCATTTTTTCCTTCCCTACCCACCCAAACCCACCACACTGCCTCTCAAATTCTTCATATCAGGGAGATCATATGATAATTGTCTTTCTCTGATTGACTTATTTCACTCAGCATAATACCCTCTAGTTCCATCCACATCGTTGCAAATGGCAAGATTTCATTTCTTTTGATGGCTGCATAGTATTCCATTGTATGTATATACCACATCTTCTTTATCCATTCATCTGTTGATGGACATCTAGGTTCTTTCCGTAGTTTGGCTATTGTGGACATTGCTGTAAACATTTGGGTGCACGTGCCCCTTCGGATCACTGCATTCGTATCTTTAGGGTAAATACCCAGTACTGCAGTTGCTGGGTTGTAAGGTAGCTCTATTTTCAACTTTTTGAGGAACCTCCATGCTGTTTTCCAGAGTGGTTGCACCAGCTTACATTCCTACCAACAGTGTAGGAGGGTTCCCCTTTCTTATAAATGGAAATATTGATACCAAACTCCAGATACTGGTGGAAATTACAGGAACTAGTGTACAGGTTTACAATAGTTATTACTTGCCATGTGATGGACATTATGACAACTGTAGTTGGGTTTGTTAATAGTTGTACTGCTAACTAGTTGTTAATAGTGTTGAATAAATAGATGAAGGTAAACTTAAAACTTATAGGAAACAGATTTTGGTGATCCATGTGAGTGGTTTGGCATGTATCCATTTTTGTATTGATCATAATTTAGAAATTGTGGTATTTTAATAGCTCCTATATCTTTTGCTTACCAAAAATTATTTTTGATTGAACATACCACCTTAAATAATTTGGGGCAGTTTTTATAGGAAGAGGATCTGTACTTGAACCTATTTACTGATGGATTCCATTTATAAATCTCTACTACACATCATGATGGTTTATTTAGTTTCTCTGATGTTCAGGAAAATCTAGGGAAATCTTTAAATTTTTGGTAAATAATTGAATCTTGAAAGCTACTCATTTATTCCAGATACTAGTGTGTATTTACTTTAAAATATTTGATAAGAAAAATCTGATGTTAGGCACTATTGAACATTCATGAATGACTATTGAACAATCATAAAATTCAATTTAAATCTATTGAATTTTATGCATAAAGGGCCATTTAGTTTCTTATGAGTATTTCAGTTAATTACTGTCTTCTGATTCTTTCCATTTTTTAGTTTTGTGATCAGTAAGTACCTCTCTGTCTTGGGAGCTCCAAGTGTTTAACCCAGCCAGTGGGAGCCAGTGCCTATACCTAAACACACACTGTACATTGTACACACTGTGTATCTGTCAGGTCTATCAGCACTACTGTGTCTAGTTTTGGATCTCCCATTTAAACAAAGTTCTCTAGTTTGTCATAAAAGTGAAAGTAAACCCAGTTATTTTAGATATTTTAAGGAAGAAGAATGCTTAGCCGAGAGTAGATGAGACCTAGTTATGCTTCTACAACAAACTCTTCTTTGGTGTAAGTGGTATCATTTAGAAAGGGGGTGGCACATATCCATTGTGAGTTCTAGTGGACGTAATATCTAGGGCCGTCTGATACAGTTATGAACTTCTTGGTGAAAGGAGTGAGTCTTTGTACCCCAACATTGAAAAACAGTATGGCAATTGATGTTTAAGATACTTGTCTCAGCTCAGGCTGCTATAACAAAATGTCACAGATTGGGTGGTTTAAACAACACTTATTTTTTACAGTTTGGGGAACTGGGAAGTCCAAGATAAGATGCTGGCCAATTTATTTCTAGTGTGGGCTCTCTTCTGGCTTGCACACAACCACTTTCTCTCTCTTTTCTCACATAATAGGAGGAGAGAACATGAGCTCTTGTAATGAGGACATTAATCCCATCGTGGAGGTCCTACCTCTTGACCTCATCTGAACCTAATTACCTCCCAAAGGCCCCACCTCCAAATACTCTCACATTGGGGGTTAGGGCTTCAACATAAGAATTTGAGGAGCAAACAATTCTTAACAATACTTAATCTTCTTAAGCCTTACTTTTATTATATTTAAAAATAGAAATAATAATATTCACTCATTCATAAGGTAGTTCTGAGATAATGCATTTTGGTACATAGTCAGGTACCTGGGTGACTCAGTTAAGCACCTGACTCTTGATTTCAGCTCAGGTCGTGATCTCAGGATTGTGAAATAAAGCTCTGGCTCTGCGCTGGATGTGGAGACTGCTTAGGATTCTTCCTCCCCCTCCATCTGCTCCTCCTCCCCTGCCTTTAAGAAAATTGTTAAGAATTTGGTATGTAGTAAGCTCTTAAAACATTAGTTGCTGCTACAGTGGTGATTAACTTTCCATATTTCAGGGATGTGCTAGAAATGCTTTTGGGTATTTGTTGAAAGACTGGACTAGATAAATACTTTCAGTACTGAGAATCAATTAATGCATGTTTGTATTTTCTTTGTGCTTGTGAGCCTGAAGATGGAGATGCTGCTCTGTGAAAACCCTGCAGTTCCACATTCCTCTGTCTGTATCGGCATCTTTTTGTCCATCTGCTTTCTGATTATGTGTGTATTCTTATTCTATCTTTCCTTTTCTCTGAATTTGTATCTGTCTCTCTCTGCATCCCTTCTTATTCTCTGTCCCTGTTCTTGAATTCATATTCTCTCTTCTACTGTTTTTTTCTCATTTGCACTAATGAATAATTTACAGTGTATATTATTTTACTATTTTTTTTATTCTTTGTTTTATTTCTAAAGGTAGTGTCTTCGGTGAGGTGTGTCCCTGAGATGTGACTGGGTACTTAATCATCTGTCTTTTTGTCCCTGTTTAGAGTTCCACTTTCACAGGTGTTGAACAGGACAGGTATCAGAGGCCTGAATTTGTTCTCACTTAGCTTTATTATGGCTAGTGCTGGGCTGACATGTAGGAATGAAGTTTTACGGTGCTAGATAATACATAAAGAAGAAGCTGTTTAATGTGTCGTGCATGGGTACAACAACCAGCTGCTTTCTCACCAGACATAACAATGAGGGAGTCCCCTGCCCCAGCTTAGATGGAGTGTCCCTCCTAGCAGAAGTGTGCCCCTCATTCCCAGGGTGTAGTGAATGTTACAGTGGAAGGACTTCCTTTAATTTTGTTTTCCCAGCCTCATAATACAGACAGAATTGTTTTATATCTGCTAAGAAAAAAACCAGTCATTTGGTAGCATATATTTTTCCACATTTAGCAACTGGCATTTACACAATAGACTTTCTTGTATAACAGCACATCCTTTAACTACGGTAATTAAAATAATTTTGAATAGATGTAGTTACACTTAATTATGGATCCCATGCTCTAGTTGATGTAAACTCATACACATTTAGTTTATAACCTGTTTTATGGCTGGAGAGGCTAGAAGTTAACATTTTTTAGTTTTTTTTTAAGAGAAGAGTATGTGTAATTGTATAATTATTTATGAAGCTTTTAAAAATTTGTAACAAAACTCTTTTTTAAATTGCCACCAGTCAGTCAAGCAGTAATACAAAGATTGACTACTTGGTTGGTGGTTCATGTACATTCTGTGACAAGCAAAAAACATGTGAACATATATTACTTACAGAATATGAACATGATACGTGCAGGAAATAGATGAGTCTCCATAGCAATCGAATTGGGAAAAGGCAATCACAAAATGTTATATACCATATGATTCCACTTACATAACTTTCTTAAAAATGACAAAATAACAAAAATGAAGAGCAAATTCGTGGTTGTCAGGGATTAAGGAGAGAGTGACAGAAGTGGCTGAGTATGGCTATAAAGGCCAATAGGATGGATCTTTGTGATAATGGATATGCTCTCCATTTTAACTGAATCAATATTGATATCCCGATTGTGGGATTGCACTAGGAATTTGGAAAACTGGTTTAAAGGATACATGGAATCTCTCTGTATTATTTCTTAAAACTACATGCCTAGTTACTGCAAAACAAAAAATACTAATATTTAAAAATGAGGATGTAATACAAATACTTTGATGAAATAGTGCCCTACACGTTTCCTTTTCCTTTCCTTTTCTTTTTTTTTTTGGTCTTATTTATTGATGGTTCATTTTTTTAAAAAGATTTTATTTATTTGACAGATCACAAGTAGGCAGAGAGGCAGGCAGAGAGAGGGGGGGAAGCAGGCTCCCTGCTGAGCAGAGGGTTCGATCCCAGAACCCTGAGACCATGACTTGAGCTGAAGGCTGAGGCTCAACCCTCTGAGCCACCCAGGCACTCCATATTGATGGTTCATTTGATCATTCCTTTATTCACTGGAGAAATCATTGAATACTTGCCTAATTTGGCCTTGCCAAATGAATTCTCCTAAAACCAAAATTATAACAACTTAACAACTTTTGTAAAGGATACTGCTTCATTTAGTAGTCAGTTTAGCAACTAGTTTATATCCACAAAGTCATCTCTTCTATAGACAGTTTTGGGGGCCTTGGTAACATTAGCTTTGAAATATTCAAAGAATTTTTCCGGAGTAAAATTATTGTAGCTATGCTTAACAGTGTAAATCTGGTGGGTCTTGATTACACATTCAGGAGAAAAAAATGTTTGAGTGGAATCTGGGCACTCCCAGTAGGTACTCACTCACCTGTGAGGAGTAGGGTGAGTTTCTCTGAAGGCAGATGTCCTGGGAGGCCCCTAAGTAACATTCTTTCTCCCAATTCAGCTTTGGACTTATCTGACAACATAGATAACTTTTCTCAGCATGTAACTTTTGAGTTTAAGGCTCCTGAAAAACTGAGTTTAAAGAGACAACTGTGCTTATGATGAATGACGTAGAGAATAATCTGTCTCTTCTCTGGTTCAGTAAAAGTTGACCTCTGGATTAGCCAGAGCTGTGGTGGACCTCTTGTTTGGTCTGTGTCCTACCTGTCCAGAGGAGAATGATTTGCTGAATTGTGCTTTGACATAATACTGGGGGTGGTGTCTAATGAATGAAATGTGGTGGTATTTGATAACTGGAGATGAAATGAGCAACCTTAGGACTGAGGAGGAACTATTTTTTTCTAATTAGAAGTTGAGGGAGATTCAAGGAGATCAAGGAGACTTCCCCACTGGTCCTCAACACATACTATATGGTGGACTCCCCAACCTGTGGTCCTAGCTGCAGCTGCAACAGATAATGGGGCCCAGAGGAAGCATTTCCTCTAATCCCTCAGCCCTGGTCAGGTGCATACTCCTTCCTTGACATTGACCCTTTCTGGAGGACCCTTTTCTAGCCTAGTTATCCTGAGTTGACTAATTATTGACAACAAGATTAAAACCCTTTTCTGTGCTTTGTAGAACATGAATATATGTTCCAGTGAGTCATATTCAAGTGTTGAGGGGATTTTCAAAAAAAGTAATGTTATAAATGGTTTAGATCCAGTCTAGCTCAACCAGAGTTTATTTAATCTAGCATGTCTCTGAACCATATTCTACTAATAGTTTTGTAGAAAATTCATCTCTCACTTATTTGTCTTGAGCAAAAGCAACCTGTTTTCTGATTTCTCCTGGAGGTGATCATTGGTCTTTTTTCCTATTTAGCTGCTGTGGTCAGGGTAGATACAGTTGCCCCATATTCCCAGTGATCTTGGGCAAGAGGACAGTGGTGGTAGTCTGGGTTCTTTGGTGGTTCCATGCAGATTCTAAACTTTAGGCGGAAACCACTATGGGCTTCTGGCAGGATCCGTGATGATGGGAAAGAAAGGGGAACTTAGGCATGCGTGAGGCCCTGGCTGGGACAGCCTCTTGAGATACAAAAGGACCACCTGATTTTGTCCTTGCGTGGAAATGTATAAAAACAGTGGTAGCGTGAGACTAATTGGTTCAAAATCATCAAGGTTAATAATAATATGTAATATGATATACAAATGTGCAGTGTCCTTTTAATTACTACTTTTTTTCTCTGTCATTAGGTTCATAAATTCATTGTTATTATCTCATCTAAAATTTTTTTTCTTGTCTTTGTAGTTTCAAACCATGAATTATGTGGGACAGCTGGCTGGGCAGGTGATTGTCACTGTGAAGGAACTCTACAAGGGCATTAACCAAGCCACTTTGTCCGGATGCATTGATGTCATTGTGGTGCGACAGCAAGATGGCACCTATCAGTGCTCGCCTTTTCACGTTCGGTTTGGGAAGCTGGGCGTCCTGAGATCCAAAGAGAAAGTGGTGAGTGCAGGGGACAGCTTATTCTCAAGGAGGAATTTATTCTATTACCATCTAATAGAATAAATTGTTCTTATATGCTTTTTGGGCCCCCCCCCACGGTGGGGGAGGGAAGACACCCATTTGATGTTGAAGATAATGGTATAAAAAGTCAAACTTTATGTGTTATTTTGAGGTTGCTACTGAGTATAAGCCTTACTGTAGAAAATCTCCAAGGGGGGCAAAAAAGGCTGAAAATTATCTTAATAGTTCTATTTGTTACAACCCAGAAGAGCAAAATGAAGAAACTGGAGTTATAAATGAGGAAGGTTAGGTGTCTTCAGAACGTTTCTTTACCGCATACAGCACTTTAAACTATTTAGGGGAGGGACACCTGGGTGGCTCAGTTGGTTGTGTCTGTCTTTGGCTTAGGTCATGATTCCAGGGTCCTGAGATTAAGTCCTGCATTGGGCTTCTTGCTTAGCAGGGAGCCTTCTTCTCCCTCTGTGTGCTCTTCTCCCTGCTTGTGCACTTGCTATTTCTCTCTTTGACAAAGAAATAAAATTTAAAAATTTATAAAATTTTTAGGGCAATACCTTCGTACCAGTTGTGAATGAGATAGATTGATATAGTCAAGAATGCATTACATTTATTTCGACAAGATAAATTCCATATTTGTTTTGAGGAAGCTGTTAAAGTAATACCAGGACTTGTCTGCAGATCTTACTGAATGCAAACCTGCAGGCCATAGGCTTGTTGGCTTTTATTTATTTTGGGGAAGATTCATTCAGAAAGAAAATAATTTGTGTTGATTTCCTTTTCCTACATTCCTACATTCTCCTTTCCTACATTCTCCATTCCTACATTCCTACATTTCCTACATTGTCCACCTTCAAGTAATGGAGCAATGAGAAGGTTTGTTAATGTATTTGATGTCAATCAAATTAGAATGCTGAGCTGGTAATAAAACCTTGCAGGTACATAGTATTTTTCCTTTCTAGTCTTATTCCACAGTATCTACCTGAACAATTTAGGGAGATTTTGTCAGGATTTTAAAGCACAATGAAAGATCCACACCATATTGGGGCACAGAACGTATGTTAGAGGACCACCGGCATAAGTTGGAAACATCTATTTCCAGGTGTTCGCTATTTTACATAGGTGATCTTATTCCTTAAAATAGGAATTCTCTCTATTTTAATTAAACTTAGGTTGTTTTGAGAATGGAAGAAACTTTTTTGTGGGTTTCACACCCCTAGATATTCTCCCTTCCTGCCCACTACCAAAACACATCTTCTTTTCTAGGTGTTATAAATCAGTTCACTGGAGAGCCACGTTGCAGTGTGGCAGTGTTTGTGTGGTCTGGCCTCTGTTCAGTCATCCTTTGGAAACCAAAAGCAGTCGCACAGTTCATTTAGTAACTTGGAGACTTTCCATTGCAAAACGGTGTTCAGCCACATTTGGGCTTCTTGGAATTTTTATTTCTTGCCAGTAACACTAGCTTATAGTACTTTTAGACTTTATCTGCTCTGGGAGAATCTGTACCAAACTGTTGAGCACTGAAATTTCCCATTAGCTGTAAAAGGATCTATTCATTAAATGGCTTATATGGCACTTTTGTTTGTTCTTCTGTGGTCAGAGTTTTTGATCAGCAGATTGGTTAAGTATTCCGGCCTTTCAGAATGGAATCTGCAGGCTGTTGTATATGTAAGCATTTGTGTATCTATAATTGGTGTCTGGACAGACAGCATACCTCTTTCTATATGCTGTATGCCTCCAATTAAGATGTAGTACAGGGGCACCTGGGTGACTCAGTGGGTTAAAGCCTCTGCCTTCAGCTCGGGTCATGATCTCAGGGTCCTGGGATCGAGTCCCGCATCGGGCTCTCTGCTCAGCGGGGAGCCTGCTTCTCCCTCTCTCTCTGCCTACCCCTCTGCCTACTTGTGATCTCTGTCAAATAAATAAATAAAATCTTAAAAAAAAAAAAAGATGTAGTACAGTTTCTGTACAAGGCTGCTCAAATGATTGTGTTAAATACCTTGTCACACCCCTGGATTTTAATATGAATCTGTCCATGAGACACAGGAAAAGAGACTTTTGCATCAGTGTCCCAGAAATCCAAAGGATGTGTTTGGGAGGAAATCTGGCTATTTAACAGCTTTCCTGTGACAGTAAAACCAAAATCATGTCTCCCTTTATATACTCAGACAATTTGGATTAACTCTTTGTCTTATTTTGGGTCAGTTTGGATTAGGGAAAGCTATTCATAGATTTTAAACTAAGACCTCAGTTACTGTGACACCTATGAAGTGGACTTGAAATCATAATCACCTTTAACCCTCTGGTTAGGGGGAGATATATAATAATTTTCCCACTGTCATTGGTATGTTCTTGTTTGATAGAACACCAACACTCCCAATATGCTTCATAACTCAAGACTTGAATTTCAGAAGGTAAACCTGAAGTTGGTATTTTTTAATATTAATTTTGTTGATTTAACACAAAACTAATAGTTATTTATCAAGATTAAATAATATATTAGACAGGAAGTTTCCATTGTGGGTGACAAAAATCCATCTCGCACCAGCTTAAGCAGAATTTATTGGGTTCTATAACTAAAATCCAGGGGCATTTGAATTAAAATGGGCTTTATTTGGTGTCTGAGGGTATTATCAGAACTCTGTCTCCTCCTACCTTTCAACTCTGTCTCTCTATGTGTTAATGCAAGAGAGCTACAGTACCTCCAGGTTTACTTCCCAGGATTTCAGCAACTGTAGTAAAAAGAGAGCCATTTCTGCCTCCAGAAGCATCAGTATTTAGTCTCCCTGTCAGACTTACCAGTCTCCCTGGTCCTGTAGCTGGGATGGAATATATGGATTGGCTTGGCACAGACACCAGCCTTACCTCCTCACTCTGAAGCCACACCTAAAACTGGTGGTCTGAAATAGAGGATGAATAGATCCCCAAAAGACATACCCAGAGATAGTCTTACCTGAAGAGTGGCATGCCAGAACAAGTCTGCTACAGCCAATATTTCTGTTTAACATTTTATTTATTTTTGGAAGTGAGGGAGGGAGAGCGAGAGAGGGAGCATGAGCAGAGGGAGAGAGAAAATCTCAAGTGGCTCTGGACTGAGTGTGGAGCCTGACATGGGTCCCAATCCCAGGACCCTGTAATCATGACCTGAGCTGAAATCAAGAATTGGCAACCTAACTGACTGAGCCACCCAGGCATCCCTACAGCCAGTATTTCTAAAACACAAATCAGTTCTATTTCAACATCTGAGTCATATATATTGAGTAAGATTAAGCCACAGGGTAGGAAGTATGACTATATAGATAGGAGTATTGTTTTGGATACCAGTTTACAAGGAGTAGTACATCAAAATGCCAGTTTTCCCACTGCTGTCATCTTTTTCTCCATGATCCTATCCAGGATCCCACACTGCTTTCACCTGTATTCTCTGATCATTCTGTCTTCCCTTACAACCTTGACTTTTGAAGAGTACAAATGGTTATTATATAAATTGTGCCGCAGTTTGAATTTGTCTGATGTTTTCTCATTGGGGGAAGAGTAATATAGAGTAAGGGTTGCCCCTCTCAGTGCATCATCTCAGGAGGCCCATCGTGGTGCCATGTTTCATTACTGGTGATATTGACATTGATGCCTTGGTTAATGGTGTCTACTAGGTTTCTTTACGGTAAATTTATATGTGGGAAGAAACTTGGAGACTGTGCAAATACCATTTTTCATCATACTTCCATGAATTTTACCATACACTGATGAATTTTGCCTGCAACAGTTATTACTGTGGTGTTTACCAAATGATTTTGTTTCCATCCTTCCTACTCTGTTTATTTATTTTTTTTTTAAAGATTTTTTATTTATTTATTTGAGAGAGAGAGACAGTGAGAGAGAGCATGAGCGAGGAGAAGGTCAGAGAGCGAAGCAGACTTCCCATGGAGCTGGGAGCCCGATGTGGGACTCGATCCTGGGACTCCAGGATCACGCCCTGAGCCGAAGGCAGTCGTCCAACCAACTGAGCCACCCAGGCGTCCCACCTACTCTGTTTATTAATTGAAATTCTACTGTATCAAAGAGCTATCTTTCTCTCTTGTTTACTTATTCCATTATTTATTTAGATCAGTATGGATTTCTGAGTATTAATTTTACTGTGTGGGTTCTAATCCATTATTATCATTATTTAGTTGCTCAGATTGTCCCATGTTTGGCAATTGGTAGTTTAGCTCCTTCAAGTTGAGTCCTTTTGAAATGCTCCCATCATTTTTTGAGTACTTCCTTACTTTCTGGCACCATAAGATATTCCAGAAGAATCTACTTTACCTCCATCAGCCCTGGAATTATTTTGTTTCTCTGAGGAATGGTGGTTCCTCTTACTAGAGAAAAGTATCTAGAAACAAAGAATCTGGTCACTAGGAGTGCTCATTACTAACTGAGGTGTCCTTGCTTCTAGGCCCTGTCAGTGGGCAGAGCGGGAAAAATCTACATACATAGATACATGCACCTACGTATGTCTGTAAAAATCATGAATTTTCCCACTGATTCGTATTCGTCTCCAGAAGCTTCCTCCTCATCTCCTTATTTGTGACTTCTTTCTGACAGTGAGAAACATGCCTCTTACTATTACAATATCTTTACCTATTCAGTTCTAGAATACACATAAAATAATTTCAGAACTGCTAACTCATATCTCTGATTTAAAAAAAAAATACTAACTACAACATTTGTTTATAGTTCTTTTTGTCTTCAGACTTAAAATAGTCAAAATACCATTTTCCACTTAGGTTAGTTTTCTTCCTTACCCTGCAGTGTGGTTATGTTACTTACATACCGGACTTTTATAACAAGCATTTTGACAACATTTGGCAGCTAATGACCTTCAGTGACCTGATGTGACCAGGAGTCAAGGGATAAATTGGTCCTCACTGGGAAAAAAACCTAGTGGACCATGCAGCTGTTCCCACCATAAGGGCCTTGCAAAGCTAAGTACACTTAGATTGTGGAGTGCTGTATTTATACCTATATTATATTTTTATATATTTTAGGTATATCCCCTGAAGCAGTCTAAAACTGGAGTTTCCAAGTTTATCTGTAAGAGTTTAAAAGTTGGGGGTCACCTGGGTGGCTCCTTCAGTTAAGCATCTGCCTTTAGCTCAGGTCATGATCTTGGGGTCCTGGGCTCCAGCCCTGTGTCAAGCTCCCCGCTGAGCAGGGAGTTTGCTTCTTCTTCTGCCCCTCCCCTGCTCATTCTTGCATGCTCACTCACTCTCTCAAATAAATAAATACAAATCTTCTTTTTAAAAAAAGAAAGTTTTGAAAGTTGGTATTTATTTAATATTATAAAGTATTTAAAGGCATTTATTCAGTCAACAGAAGAAGACTACATAATTTTTAAGTGTAAGTGTTATTTTAATATTTTATATCTATACAGTTCTTTGCATGGTAGTACAGATCATGAAAATGACTGGGCAAGCTGAAACCATGCAAAACAAACTTAATAACTGAGAAAAATTAGGATTTTTCCCATGATTTTTATGTATTTGTCAAACCTTTAAAAATTTCTGTTATAAATGTATAAGAAAATGAAAAATAATGAAATGATGTTTAGTACACTGCAATTTAAAACATTAAAAACATGGAGAACTAGGGCACCTGGGTGGCTCAGTTGGTTAAGTGACTGCCTTCAGCTTGGGTCATGATCCCAGGGTCCTGGAATCCAGCCCCAACATCGGGCTCCCTGCTCAGAGGGAAGACTGCTCCCTCTCCCACTCCCCTGCTTATGTTCCCTTTCTCATTGTGTGTGTCTCTCACTGACTAATAAATAAATAAAATCTTTAAAAAAAAAAAAAAAAAAGGAAAACTAAAATGTCATATTTCTTTGTAAAATAACTTACCAAGACTAGTTGGTCTGAACCGTGTTTGTCCTCTTGATGTGAAACTTGTAATATGGAACAAGCATCTTTTCTTTGTCTTGGCAAATTATCATACTCTTTTCTGAGTGTGGATTAGCTTTCAGGTTTTCATCTCTGAAACATTTGGTATCACGAAGTATGTCTGTGAGTTCCTTCAATATGAAGTGTTTTTCCTTTGTCACTTCCTCTGGGCCATCTTCATCCTTTATGCACAACCACTTTCCTCCTTTATGGATAAGCTCGCCTTCACCAGGTTCCTCTGGCTGCACATCTTGAGTCTTTTGAATGGCAACAGGGTCTCCATTCCTGGAGTCAGCGATTTTTTTCTGTAACTTGACACTCAATTTGAATTTTACTTTCAGTAATACTGCTTTTTGTTAGGCTAGGTTGCATTTTGATCTTGGCCAGTTTCCTCTTAATTACCCCTTTTTATAAAATGTCACAAGGGTTTATCAGTGAGAGACAAGTAGACAACTACAACTATAAGCTTTGCTGTCTGTGCCTGAACTGAATAACACATGTGCTTCGACTAGTCACCAGCAGACTTTGGAAAGTGACGTGATGGATTATGGATCATGATGGGCATCTGTTTTTATGTAGTGATATGTTGACAGAAGAGCAGCCAGTAACGTTTGTGCTTTCTGCAGTTACAGTTAACATACCACAGTAACTGAAGTCTGTTTGTATGAACCATGCCAGGTGAGGCCTGTCTGTGCTAGAACTCTGAAAGTGCTCGAATGTTTTTCAGCAATTGTATTTCCCCTATTTTATACGATTTGGGAAACTAAGTAAAATATTTTGTCATAAAAATAAATGATATAACATTTTCTTTTAGTCCCTTATCCATCCCCTTCCTCCCCAGGTCTGTTTAGTTTTTTAGGGTAGGACAGGTAGCATTGTTTCTCTGGGACTGTCAGTCTAGAAACCTCAGTACTAAGTTTGGCTTGGTTTAGGGTCAATGAAAGTTTTCATACTAAATCACACTTTGTTTCTCCTCTTAGATTGATATAGAAATCAATGGTGATGCAGTGGATCTTCACATGAAGTTGGGTGACAATGGGGAAGCTTTCTTTGTGGAGGAGACTGAAGAGGAATATGTAAGTTCTAGTAGGTTACATCCACTCTACACATCGTATTCAGGCCTCCAGGACCTTTCCCAAAACAGAAATGTTCAGCAGCTTTCATGGTTATAGAGGTGATTATTACAAGTTAAAAAAGCTTTAGTTTTAGGCTGAAAAACTAAGCTGTGAGGAAGGAGCTAGAGGAGTGAAGAGCTTTTCTCCCCACCAAGTGTCGGTACAGAGAACGTGCAGAACACCTTTGCACTTGCTCTTTTTCTGTCACTAATGAGCTTTCTTATTTAGTATCTGGTAGCATTTACACTTTAACTTGAATACATTCAATTCTACCTAAATATTGAAGGCATATCTCTGCAGGCTGTGTTTCGTACAAGTGTGACCTTTAAACTTGGAAAATGTATTTACCATTTTGGTTAGGGTTGTTGGATCTCTAACCTTGAACAGTCTTGAGAATTAGTTTATTATGTCTCAAGAAATTTAAATTAATTAGCCTGTATCTTTTTAAATGATTATTGCATGTTTGGCTTCTTTCAGTAAGATAGTTTGTTCTCTCCCCCAACTGCACCCCACATATCTACTGATGTGAATGATTGTAAGCTGTTCTTGATGGAGTTATTGTAGATCTTAGACAAGGCTTCGTTACAGCTTTTACCATAAAGAATAAAATCTCAGCGAAAATGATAACCTTCAAGTTACTAAAGATACAGGACTACTTTTGGGGGTTTTGAAGATGAACTTCATGTTGGATGTCATAAATTGACAAAGAAAAACATCACTAAAAAAATAATAGAATGAGATTGTTCATCATTTTTAGAGAGAAACCAACAATTTAGATACCAATATGTAAAGCAGCATTACAAAGCATGATTATGAAAGGGAACCTTTCCAGACCAGTATTTTTTCTAGTACCTTAATTACTTGTTTTACTATTACCTCATTCATGTTTACTTGATGCAAACAAAATTTTTCCTCATCAGAGACTGAAGCAAAAAGGAGAAGGAAACAATAAATGAGTTATCACGTGAATAAAATATTTTTTATGTGTTCCTTAAAATCATGTGTGTTTCAGAAGAGTGATGGATTAGGTTTTGTATCAATCAACAAGTGAAAGGACTGGGTTACTGATAGTTTGTTACCTGGTTCTTGTGGTCAGCTCTGATGATTCCATTTATAACAATGCTTAGCAAGGTTAACTTGCAGAGTGTCAAGTTGCTACCCTTTTTTTCCTACGCCATGTATCATCAAATTGTTTAGATTTTCTTTAGAATAGTGTCCTCTTTTAAAAAAAGGAAAAAAAAAAAAAGGTTGAGAGGATGCCTGGGTGGCTCAGTCATTAGGTGTCTGGCTTCTGCTCAGGTCATGGTCCTGGGATGGAACCCTGTGTCAGGGCTCCCTGCTCAGCGGGAAGGCTGCTTCTCCCTCTCCCACTCCCCCTGCTGTGTTCCGTCTGTTGTTGTGTCTCTGTCAAAAATAAAAAATAATAATAATAAAATAAATCTTTAAAATTAAAGCAAAAGAAGTTGATTCATCCAACAGCATTGGAATTACTACTCAGTGGCACATACTATGACTATAACGTGCCCCCACTCTCCAGGACTTTACAGTTTTAAAGGGAATAAATGTTACCAAAACCCATCTGTTCCATTTATTTACATTTTTGTTTCTCTTAAACTTGGTTCATCTAAACTATATATTGTTAGATCCTTTTCAAGCCTTTTAAACTATATATTGTTACATCTAGATCTGTCCCTGTCCTTTTAATAGTTGCCCAGTCATCCACAGTTGGACACACCACAGTTTAACCATTCTTGTTCTGACAGAGATTTAAGTTGTTTCATCCCCCACACCCTGCCCCCCACCCCTGCTCCATAAACTGCAAACAGTGCTATAACAGAACTAGGAAATGCCACCAGAGACGAAACAGCTTTTAAAGAAGTACTAGTGAACTTATTTATAACAAGGACCATTGAATTAAAAGGCCCTGGAAGTTAGAGGCCACAGCCTGTCACTTGAGTGCCCTGGGGGCATGCAGAATAATATCCTGTTATCACAGTTCCTCTGTAAGTGTGTGTTGCTGGTGAACACACATTTTGCTTGGATAAACAAAATATTGGCTTTGGGGTAATATGTCTACCAAAGCCAAATTCAAAAGCTTGATTTAGAACAATTACGGAAATTCATTCATTTTTCAGGACTATTATGTAAAAATTTGAGTATTCTGTGTTATTTGAGGTTAATTTATACCTCTATTACGTACCTTCCATTTCCCCCATGAAACAAAGGGGTGAAGTCAGTGACTAAGAAGTTAATTTTCTGAACAGCAGATCATTTAATATCATTTATTTATAATTAAATTATAAGTTGAATTCTTTATTTACTTTTAAAAATTATTTTAGAGAGCACATGCACAAGTAGGGTCAGCGGAACAGAAGAAGAGGGAAAGAAAATCTCAAGCAGACTCCCCACTCAGAATGGAGTGCAACAGAGGCTTCAATCCCAGGACCCTGAGATCATGACCTGAGCTGAAATCAAGAGTGGGATGCTTAACTGAGTCACCCAGGCCCCCCACAAGTTTAATTATTTCTGACTATTGGGCCTTATTTTCTTCTTTTGAATACCTGAAAGGCTATCGTGAATACATTACAATTTTAAAATATGCTAATTTCATTTGTTAACAGGGTATTGTCTATCTTAACCACCTTCTTACACCCTCATTTAATTTAGTAAACACTAATTTTACTATAGATCCTCACTTCACTTACCTGTCCTGCTGCCATCATCTGATGGGGTATTCCTGATCCCTGCCTTCTGCTTTATCCTGTTACCGTACTTTGTAAGTTCTTGACAAAGTGCCTTGTACTGTCTCCTTGAAATGCTGCCATTACTTTGATCTTCCCATGCAGAGAATTTAATTGGCTGTGCTTTAACTTTAGTTTTCATGGCTTTGTGCTAATTTGGTATATCAGTTCCTTCAAATTCATTCAGTTACACAGACCAGATGAACTATTTTTGCCAGGGTAAAGATCTTTCAGAGTAGAGTGGGCAGTGACTTCGTTCAGTGTGACACTCTTACTTGGGGATTGTGTATTCTTTCCACTCCTGTGAATTTAGATACACAAAGAGTTTGTTACTGTTTTTGATTCACTGTCCACTTTGTCATGGACAATTTTTCTTTCTTCATATTCTTTTTAAGGAAAAGCTTCCTGCTTACCTTGCCACCTCACCAATTCCTACTGAAGACCAGTTCTTTAAAGATATTGATGCCCCTTTGGAGAAATCTGGTGGAAATGAAAGATCATCTCAGAGTTCAGACATCTCACACATCTTGGAAACAGAAACGGTTTTCACTTCAAGTTCTGTGAAAAAGAAAAAACGAAGGAGAAAGAAATGCAAACAGGACAGTAAGAAGGAAGACCAGACTGCTTCCGCTGCCGCAGAGGATACCGTGGATGTGGAAATGAGCTCTGATGACGACAAGGGGGTCCACTCAGCAAGGTAGGGCTCTCCCTGCAGGTGCTGGTCATGTGCACATGCTGTGGAAAGAGCTCAGGTCCAGCTGGTTGCTGTTGTTTATTCCATGGAGCTACAGTGTGAGGTTTAGACTTGTTTTTCCTGTGGAATCAGTGGAAGAGGCATTTTTTTTCCTTTCTGCTGTTCTATAAAATTTGCCATCAGACATCCTGCTGTGGTATTAAAATATCACTTGAAGCAGACTAGGAGTGTGTGTCTTTTCCATCTGGTAGGTTTCCAAAAACCCAAATGAATTGTAAGTCACAAGATCTGAATTAGTGACTTGGCCCTTGGGCAGCCTTGGGTGTATATCCTTATTCGGCATCTTGGTATCTCATCTGTTTCTGAGAAGTTGAGAGTTGTTGTTTAGAGTTTATCATCAAAACATTCCTAGTAAGTTGAAGAGGAAAGGAGGATTTTTGTCATTTTGGCTTTTTTTAAAGTGAGAAATCTTGATTACTTCTTCCTTACCAGCTAAGTAGAAGAGCTTAAAATATATGCCAGTTGTTGGGGCGCCTGGGTGGCTCAGTGGGTTAAAGCCTCTGCTTTCGGCTCAGGTCATGATCTCAGGGTCCCGAGATCGAGCCCCGCATCGGGCTCTCTGCTTAGCGGGGAGCCTGTTTCCTCCTCTCTGTCTCTGCCTGCCTTTCTGCATACTTGTGATCTCTGTCTGTCAAATGAATAAATAAGATCTTAAAAAATATATATATATATACGCCAGTTGTCAAGTCAACAGTGCCTAGGGTTTAAAAGGTAACAATTGGGGGTAGAACATGTATTTTTTTGTTCAAGATTTTGATTTTTAAAAGGTTATCTTAGATCTGTTCCACTCAGTGGTTGCTCTGGCACTAGAAGAGGACCATGTGTGTATCAGCAGGGTGGTTTACTTTATTGATGAGCATTGGACAAGAAGTTGCTGCCCACAAGTGACCCTAAAGTTCTGCCTACAGTTCTTCCAAGATCCACCAGAAAGGTCACTGAAGTAATACTTTTGCCATCAAAGTTTATTGATGTATGTCTTTTATTATAACATAATTGAGCAAAGCTTAGAATTCTTTTTTTTTAAGATTTTATTTATTTGAGAGAGAGAGCTCAAGTGAGAGGTTGAGAGGATCTGAAGCAGACTCTGCACTGAGCCCAATATGGGGTTTGATCCCATAATCATGAGATCATGACCGAAGCCAAAACCAAGAGTCAGAAGCTTAACTAGGTGAGCCACCTGGGCACCCCAAAACTTAGAATTCTTACAGTCTGCAGCTTTAATTTAGGAAGTTAAAACATTTCTAAAACATACGCAGAGTTGCCTACTAAATGCAAAGAATCGTTATTCTAAAGATTTTGTACACAAGCATTGTAAATGAATGTATTACAAAAATACTGGCACATGCCTCACTTTTCCAGATTGTGCAAACGGCTGCATCAGCCAAATCTATCAGAGTCCTGATTTGGTCGGCAGTTAGATTGTCCACTCTCTCTCTAAGCCAGAATCTTACTTGCATGGGAAGTAGGCTTGTCAGAATGCATGTAAATTAGGGTGTTGTAATAATTTTTAGGAGTTTGGTGGCTTTTTTTTTTTCTTTAGATTACCATGGGTCATAGATACTGCCACTTGGAGGAACTCTTTCCTAAAATTTCCCTAAAACGAGATCTGCTTCATTATGTAGCCAACAGAAAATTAGGACTTTTAAAAAAGGACAAAATGTGACAGTCATGGGAATTCAGGTCAGATGTATACGGAAATAAATGCTGAGCGGAAAGGTAGAAGACTAGGCCTGTTCTCTTTTTGATTGTGGAACAACAGCTACTTGATCACTCTTGTCTGGGGCTTTGTTTCTTCTTTAATTCTTTTTTAAGATTTATTTATTATTTGGGAGAGTGAGCAGGGAGAGAGAGGGAGGGAGGGAAGCAGACTCCCCGCTGAGCACGGAGCCTAGCACAGGGCTCTATCTCAGGATCCTGAGATTATGACCTGAGCCAAAATCAAGAGTCAGACCTTTAACCGACTGACCCACCCAGGCGCTCCTGGGCCTGTTTCTTAATCCGTGAAATAAGAGAATTGAACTACATGGTTGGTAAGGCCCCTTCCAGCTCAACATCTAGATACTAAAATAATTGGGGGGAAGATATTGAGGGTCAAAAGTATTAACAGCATGTTATACAGGTCGAAGAATCAGAAAAAGAATAGAAAGTCAGCTGCTTTTGCAGTTGTGCAAGGTAGGAATTAGGTGGGGTTGGAAAGTTTGCAGCTTTCAGATATTTTATCCTCCTCAGGCCCCTACACTTAGGAAAGAAGTTCTGTGTCCAGAGAAATACCTAAAGTTATTTTATTTTTCTTAAAGATTTTATTTATTTGAGAGAGAACGTGCACATGCAAGCACAAGCTCAGGGGGAGGGGTGTGGAGGGATTTAGGGAGAAGCAGACTCCCCTCTGAGCAGGGAGCCCCACTCTGACTCCAACTTGGGGTTCAATCCCAGGATCCTGAAATCACGACCTGAGCTGAAAGCAGATGCTTAACCAACTGACACCCAGGCGTCCCCTAAAATTGGTTTTTATTTTATTTTGATGAATAACATTCTGAAATGGGACAAGTGGTAAATTTCCAACTAAAGATGAAGAGCTGGGGCCCACAGTGCTTCTGAGGGATGTTTTCAAGGTTATATGGCAAGTTAGTTACATTAACTATGCAAATTCAAGAAAACCAAAGGGTAAATTAATTAAAACCTTATTAGCATTAATTCATCCTCCTATGTCTGAGGTCTCCATGAATCTTAAAAGCATTTATCATGCTTTTGTATCATCATTGTATCATTCTTAGGCAATTCTTGGCCCAAACAAAAAGAAAAATAAGTTCTGTATGTTTTTAAGAGTTTTTAGGATATTTTTGACAAGCACTATAGTTCGTTTTCAACTCATAGTCTTGTATTTGTTGTAATATACAGGAGAGTGTAGTGAAAGAACAAGGGCTTACTTGTTTGAATTCAGCCACTTATTGGTTCTTTGATTTATTAAACTTCTCTGGATCCTTGATCAGATAAGGATTGAATGAAATATACATAAAGCCTTAGCTTTCCTCTTCTGGCCTTTGAATCAATTACCTTGAAGAGCTGTAAAAAGGAATTTTGATTCACATCTTCTTTTCGGTTCTTCCCGTTTATCCCATACTTCAGTAGTGATTGCAGTAGTGTATGGTAGATGGCATGAGTGAATCCCCCTTCTCTTTCCTATTTTCCTTTTAGTTATTAATCACTTGGCCTTCCTTCTTCAGTTGTATCATCTAAACATGTGTCAGTAGATTTGGGGATATTTTTAAGCTGACATAATAATGTAACTGTTCATGACTTTGTTTTTTTGCCTTTCACAGAGGATCTTCAAATGCTTCCGTAAAGGAAGATGAATATAAGGAACCTTTGCTCTTCCATTCTGGGGATCACTACCCCTTATCTGATGGAGACTGGTCCCCTTTAGACAAGTAAGTATTTTCAAGATTTCTCAGTTCCTGTCATATGACAGTAATAATATTTCCCATTTCTCTCATGTAGGAGAACTGAATGAATATGTACTTGTGACATGAATATGTACCTTTCCTCTTACTAATTATTTTGTTCCTAAACTTGATCTGACTTACGCTCACAGCGTTGGTTAGTGTAGATCTGCATAATCAGCTTAGAATTTGGCCCTCTACAATTCTTAAATTCTAATCTTAAAGTGTCAACTATTAACTGTAACTGTGGATAATGTGAAGAAACATGCAGTCACACTTTGTTTTTTGTTCAAATCCAGTTTCTCTTATGTATTATGTTAATTTAACCCATGTCTTTGTGCAGTTCATCTCTTGTAAAATTACCTTTCTCATTGATTTCTTGTGGGAATCAGTGGGATAATGCGTATAAAGCATTTGCAGAGAACCCAGCAAGTCCTCAATAGATACTGGTTGGTGTTTTACTATTATTAAAGAACTCAAATGGAAGATGTAATTGATATTCCCTTCAGTAGAGTCTTTATATTGGCAGGATAAAGTTGATATGTTCAAACTTATATTTCTTTTAATTTGTTGAGCTCAGCAAGACTGAAGTTTGCGGAGTTAAAAGGCATCACATTTCTTTGTCTTGTGTTTACAGTCCCTATTCCCCAGGAGCAGTGTGTCCTAAGAGTGATTCAGAGCTGGAGGTGAAACCTGCTGAGAGTCTGCTCAGATCTGAGTCCCACATGGAGTGGACGTGGGGTGGGTTCCCAGAGTCTACCAAGGTACTGATGATGTTTACTTGTCTGTGGAGTTTGTCCAGTTGAAAACCTGTGAGGTGTCTCTGTCACACTGGGTAAAGTGGGGAGGGGTGATTTCTGAGCTAGTGCCCCTGAATATAAGTGATGGTAGTGCCCTCATGTGGTCAGATGAGGAAATCCAAAGTAAACATTTTTCATAACTGCAACGGAAGGAATACAGCATTATTTCGTGTGTTCTATTTAGTAAATAATGTTGATTGTTAGTTAACATTTTAATAAGAAACATTTAAAAGGTACCGAAAGGAAATTAAAATTTCCACACTTAAATTTTAAATAAGAAATGGACTTTATGAAAGCTTTTTCACTTTTTTTTTTTTTTCACTTCTTCACAGATCATAATGAAAGAATTGGAAAGATACATTACTTGAGAGAAAATATTTAGACCCTCTAAGTTTTTTTTAATACACATTTTGCTTATATGTGTGATTTGCATTGAGATTTGACTACCCACTTTATACTGTTAACAGAGCCTTGAGGTATAGTCCAAGCAGGGCTAAATTTTCATATAGCACACAAGTTTTTCTCCCTGAAAATGAATATTCTTCCTCTTAGCATATAAAACTTGTCCTGTTTCCTTAGTCTTCTTTGGTGATTAACTCTTCATAGTATAGTGGTTTGAAATAGAACTCTTGTAGATATCATGATACTAAACAAAATGTAGTTATTAGTTTTTCCCACTTCTTAATTATGAAATACCTCACACATACAAAATCATGTGTTAACTAAATGTGTTGTTACAAATAAAATGCATTCAATTACTTGCATCCAGCTTAAGAAATAGATTTTAACAAACACCTTTGAATGTGGTTTAACTTTTAAACAATTAAACTTCTTTTTAGGTCAGCAAAAGAGAGAGAGCTGACCATCATCCTAGGACAGCTACAATTACACCATCAGAAAATACCCATTTTCGGGTAATTCCCAGTGAGGACAACCTCATAAGTGAAGTTGAGAAAGATGCTTCCATGGGAGAAACAGTCTGTACCATAGTGAAACCCAAACCCAGAGCCCTGTGTAAGCAGATAAGCAGTGCGACTTCCGCTGCAGAACTTCTTGAACCTCCCCTGGAGCAGCCTCAGATTTCATCTATGTTAGATGCAGACCACCTTCCTAACCCATCATTGGTGGAGGCCCCCTCGGAATCAAAACCTGCAGTGAAAGTAGACTCACCATCAAAGAAGAAAGGTAATCATTTGTTTGATTTGGCATCAGGTACTGTAAATTTAGATAAGTTATTTCTGTATTTCAAATGATACATGATGGCAGCCTTTGTATTTATACTCCCCTGACCAGACCTAGCACATACTGTGAGCATTACTTGTTAAATAGGGCTTCCCCACTGCACTACAGATTCCACTAGAGCAAGACTCTCACTTTCTCCCTGCTCCCTCCCAACTGCTCCCACTCAGTATACCCTTGGGAGGCATTTACTGAAAAAAAATTAATGAGCATGTTCAAATCAGTTAGTCCATAAAATTAGCCATTTTATTGACACAGTATGCCAATAAAGTGAAGTGGAATCCCCCAAAGATTATATGTTCAAAAAGAAAAAAATTGGATGAAAGAAAAATGTTTTCACCTGAAACATCTCTAAGGGTAGTTGAGGCCAAATTAATTATGTTTTTTCCAGTAACATGGGAAATATATAAATGTATGCTTAATTTTAGTATGTTTTCTCTTCTTTCATTGATAATTGCCCTCTGAAACCTAAAAGATTGGGTCTGACTCTTGGCTCAGTAGCTCTTTCTCACTTTTGGAATACAGGTTTAATAAGTCAGAACATTCTTACTATTTAAAAATACAAAGTTGTCCATTGACAGTTTTTAGTTCAGTAAGAGCCAGAACATACTCTCTGGACACTGGCCTTGAGCCCTATTTTTTAGGGAAATAAAACCTTACCTAAAAATCGAAAATACACTCAAGGTTAAATCATCACAAATTGACCTAATAAATAATGACTACAGATGTGGACCTTCAGAGTCACTTGGAAATAACTTAGTTAAGAGAAAGACAAATGTATGATTTCAGTTGTATGTGGAATTTAAGAAACAGATGAATGTAGGGGAAGAGAAGGAAAAATAAAGTATGAAACAGAGAGGGAGACAAACCATAAGAGGCTCTTAACTATAGGAAACAGTGTTACTGGAGGGGAATTGGGGTGGGGGGTAATAGGGTAACTGGGTGATCCGCATTAAGGAGAACACTTGATGGAATGAGCACTGGGTATTATATGCAACTGGTGAATCATTAAATTCTACCTATGAAACTAATAAATGCACTATATGTTAATTAAATTGAATTTAAATTTTAAAAAAAAAACTTATTTAAAATAATTTGGCAAGGGTATCTATGGCCAAATGTGATCATCCAGCTGATGATCCAGCTTAACTTGGTACCTGCTCTTTCATAGCTCAGCAACCAAAGGCCCATAATCATATGTTCTGCTCTAAGAACTGGTAAGGAGGAAAATCCAGTTTTCAGGGTGAATGTTTTGTTTTGGTCTGAAAATAATGACCCCCATTCCTACCACATGGTGACCCCTAGGGGGAAATAATGACCCCTATTCTTAGCACATTGTGTGGGACTAACAGATAGGAGCACAAAGTGGTTTCTACCATTCATTTGGCCTCATTTTTTCTCCTCCTAGCTTTTTTAAATTTTTTTTTGAAGATTTTATTTATTTATTTGACAGATCCCAAGTAGGCAGAGAGGCAGGCAGATAGAGGGGGAAGCAGGCTCCCCGCTGAGCAAGAGTTCCCACGCAGGGCTGGATCCCAGGACCCTGAGATCATGACCTGAGCCAAAGGCAGAGAGGCTTAACCTCCTGAGCCACCCCGGCGCCCCTCCCCCCAGCTTGTTATCAGAAAGTTTTATACATATTTGCTTTCTTCCTCTCTTTCTCCACTCAGTTTTTTTTATTGTTTCAAACCATTTGAAAAACTGCAAGCATTGTGACATTTCGCCTTTAAACACTGTAGGATATACCTTCAAAGAATAAGAACACTGACTGCATAACCACAGGACCATTGTCATGTGTTCATATTTCCCCAAATGTTCCAAGGAAACCTTTTTAGCTGTTTTTTTTTTTTTTCCAAACCAAGATCTCATCAAAGTTCACATGTTGCATGTGGTTCTTGTGTTTAACCTTTTTTTATTTATAATAGCCCTGCCCACACACATACTCCCTCACTCCTATACACACACCACAGCACCTCTTTCCCCCTCTGCACCGGTGATACTGATCTTTTCAAGAGCCCATCCAATCCTTTTCTATGCTTTCTCACATTCTGGATGTATCTGATAGTTTTTTCCCAAGGTGACATCCCCATATTTCTTTAAACTGGAAGTTGGCTCTAGAACAGCACTGCCCAATAGAAATGCAAAGTGAGCTACATATGCTATTTTAAATCTTCTCGCATTTAAAAAAAAAAAAAAAGTGAAATTAAGTTTAGGTGAAATTAATTAATATATTCTGAGCTAGTAAGTCCAAACTATAATTTTAACATGTAATCAATATAAAAATTGAGATATTTTACATTTTTTATAGTAAGTCTTAGAAATCTGGTGTGTTTTACACTTTTTACCACATTTTATACAGCTGTCTTAGACTAGGACAGTGGTGATTTGTTATAGTGAGTGGGCAGTACAGGTCTAGAGGCTTAATTAGATTTGGGTTCAACATTGTTTATTTTTTGAGTTGAAGATTACCTCTAGAATATATTAAGTACTTTACCTAGTATCTCATTTTTTCTCCCCCTAGCTTTTAAAATTTTTTAATATTTATATATTTATGTAATATATATAAATATATATATATATTTATATGACCACTTGTTTAAGGTGTTGTCTGCCAGATTTATCCATTGTAAAGGATTTTTTTCCTTTTGCAATCAGAAGGTAATGCTTGGTGATACTTTGGCACCATATGACTCCCCTGTTTATAGCAAACCTTCCCTCACAGTTTTAAAATAATGACCTCTTTCTCAGTGCCAGTGATTTCATCAGATTTGGTCATGCCTATTCATATTCTAAGAAGACTTTATCATGAAATCTAAATGATTCAGGGGCTAAGATTATTCATCTAAAAGCATATGAAAGAAGTTAGTGTGTGTTTATTGTACAACTGTTATGTGTAGAACACCGAATTTCTCTTTCATTGGCATGGATGCCTGAGAACCAACACAGTGGAAAGGTTAATTGAAACCTTTAAAAATAAAATGCAGTTGAGACAGCTGCGCGGCTCAGTCAGTTAGGTATCTGCCTTCTGCTCTGGTCATGGTCCTGGAGTCCTGGGATTGAGCCTCGCATCAGGCTCCTTGCTGAACAAGGGAGTCTGCTTCTCCTCCTCCTGCTCCCTTTCTCTTGCTCATTCTCTCTGTCAAAGAAAATCTTTAAAAATAAAATACAGTTTGAGTCATAGTTGGTCTTAATTGTTTGGAAAAAACGTTGTTTTCTTAAAGAGTTGTAAATGAAGAATAGCTTAAGTTCTTTCTTTTGATGCATTTTTCTTATAAAAATAGGTCTCCACAAGAGAAGCCAGCACCAGGGACCTGATGATATTTACCTGGATGACTTAAAGGCTTTAGAACCTGAAGTTGCAGCCCTCTATTTCCCTAAGAGGTAGTGTATTTTTTAGATATTGAAGGGTAACTAGCTATGAAATATAGTGGCTATTTCTAAATCAAAACATTCTGTGAAAATAGAGCAAGGTTATGGTGATCTTTAGCTAAGTTGGATGATTGCTTCAGATTTTGGGAAATTCAGAAATTGTGTGTTGTTTGGACTATAGTGATTTGAAACCAATAATTTATCTCTTTACCTATTATTATTTACCTATTACCTACTTATAAAGAAATTTCCAGTATAACGAGAAGAGGTATACTAGTTAAACCTATGTAACGATTTACCAATGGTTATGACTTCACATTAGCAAATCTTAGTCATTAATGCAATAAAAGTTCATCAGCATATTCCATTTATTATGTTTTAAAGGTAATATATCTTTATTCAAACACATTTTACAAAGAATGCCTTCACTCCTTCAGTGAGTCTGAGTTCCCAGGTGAACTTTGGCTGGGCCCAGTGAGAAACCATTCCAGCTGGTGTGAGCCCCACGTTTTCCCTAGAGCTCTCACCATTTGTCACCACCCACCTCACAGTTTTCCACTTTAAATACCTTTAAAACCTCAGAATCAGTGTATTGTACTGTTCTCCTAAGTTCATTTCTATCCGTAGGGAAATTCCATTATAAGACTCTGATTACAAAAATCAATTTACTTTTTCTCATGGAAGGTATGGTTTGAAAATACTGAGTTATAGGTACACATAATTAAGTACTTAGAAATAAATTATTGAAAAACATTTTAAGTTTTTATTTAAAATGGAAAGATGGGGTTGATATGTTTAAATTTTTTTATAGATATTTTTGGAAAGTCCTTAAAATTCTTTCCTAGTTCTCTGCCCTAAATTTGTCTTAAAATATGTTCTTCACATGAAGTAGTAGTTGGGTTTTTTAAGGTGAAAGAACTAGAAGTGCTCCATGTTTTTTTTATAGGAAAGTTAAAATGTAAGCTTAGAATTACCACTTTCTTTCAGATTTCACAGTCCTTATTTATTGATAGTCCAAGGATTGATATTTTTAGTTTCCCTTTTAAAAAATGGGGAGAAACTGATTGATTAAAAAATGAGAGTGCAATGCAATGAAACCTTACTATGCTGTATTATAATTTAACTGCCTGAGGTCATTGCCCATTCACCAAGTTAGCCTATTTCTGAGACATTTCATAAATACTTATACCATTTGTTTTGTTAATTGTCATGATCCATGTTCTCTTAAGTATCCAGTATTTGTAATTATAGCTAAACATTGATGTAAGTCACACTGCTCTTGTAGATTTGGCAACATGTTGAGTCAGATGGCATCCTCCATGTATTTAGAGGGTTACATTGGTTAGGATAACACCAGCTGCTCTGATAAAACACTGGACCTCAGTGGCTTACCACAATAGAAGTTTATTTCTTGCTCATGTATTCCAGTGCTGATGTTTGGTGCCAGGCGCCTTACTCCCAGGGATTCAGGAACACAGCTTTTCTTCCATCTTGAGGCTCCACCATTCCCTTAGGGCCTGCATAGAGAAAAGAGAAAGACTCACACAGGGGAGTTTTCAGGAGCAAGGCTTGGGAGGAGCACAGCACACCCCTTCTGTCCACATCTTAAAACTCGGTCATATGGTCACTTGGCCACATCTGACTATAAGGGGACCTAGCCATGGGCCCAAGAGAAAGCAGGGCCCTATTTGTGTTTTACCCAGGGGTCAGCCTCGCTCTCTGATGCCAGCATACTAGGTTTTGCTGCTTTACATCAACTTTGACTTTTTCACCATTTCCAGTGAGAAGAACATTCTGTTGATCTAACTAATCTCAATATTGTAGACTGGGTATGCATTGCTATTAAGAAAGAAAATTTCCAGAAACCTGAATCTGGGTTGTTGGTTCAAATGTAAAACATAATAGCTTTGGAAACTGCTTTCTATTTATGGCCTATCCGTACTTTGCTGCCAGGCACTACTCAAATTTGAGGGTTTTTTTAAGATCATAAAGCTTCATTGGATCACATACATTAAGTATATTGGCTTTTTGAATAAAATAAAAGAATTTGAAACTTTTAGAACAGCTTTTCAGTGTGACATTAAATGTCCATTCAAAGAGTGTGGAGCAGTAAGCATTCATGAATAAGAAACTTAAGGTAACATTTCCTTATCCTTTTCATTCAGATTTATACCTCATTACAAAGTTTCCCTCAGGATCATCTTCTAAAACCTGGCTTCCATGCCTTTACCATCCAGAAAAATGAATTAACTTCACCTTTAGTCCTGAACCTCTCTAGTGTAAGAATAGTTTATAGTTTATTTCTCAAAATCTTTGTTTCAGGGTGGGTCTACGCTCTTGAGAATTTTCTCTTGCTTAATTTCTTTGTTTTGCGAAGTAACAGATGAATTTAGAAAAGCCTAGACAGCTCTGAACTATAGTAATTTTCTACAGGATGTGTATAGTACCACCACTTTTTCTAGGAAGTTAGGATCAAAGGTTTCCAAACATCAGATTTTTCTTAATTACGCTGTCATTTTCATCATGGAAATGTAAATAAATGGTTATAACTCTTTTTCTCCTTTAATTAAAATCAGAAAGCCTGTAGTTGAAAAGTTTGTCTTACTGGGAGTGACTGTAGTGATTTTTGTGACCTATTTACTGTATTCACTGTTAATTCCTCAGCAGTGCGATTAGGTTATTTTTTAATGTCATTTATGATATGATCCTAAACTCTACCTAAGAAAAGCTTTGTCCATAGGTCAGTCTGTTCCTTTTTTAATGGGATAAATTACTTGGTTCGGGCCCCCAGAAAACCATGTAGTAAGCTAGGAATATAAGAAGTTGCAATAAGGCAGATACTTTTCTCCCCATCTGCTGCCCACAGTGAATCGGACCCTGGCTCCCGGCAGTGGCCTGAGTCTGACACGCTCTCCGGCTCCCAGTCCCCACAGTCTGTGGGAAGTGCGGCTGCAGATAGCGGCACCGAGTGCCTCTCTGATTCTGCCATGGACTTGCCTGATGTCACCCTCTCTCTTTGTGGGGGTCTCAGTGAGAATGGAGAGATTTCCAAAGGTATGTCAAGCAGTTATGCCTTGTCTTCACTGGAGAAAGCAGCCTGGTCATCACATGATAGAAAACCTGCTGGTTAGCCACTCAGGATATTAAATTCTTTAATGACCTTGTGCAAGTAACAAGTATCTCCCTTTATTGTCAGATCTTCAGCCCCTCCTTTAAGGTACCTCGTATGGGTTGACCTTAAAAATAAATGGCTTGGGTGAGTTGACAGTACCTTGGCAGGCGCTCATTTCACTTGAAGAGGGAGAATTCTCAGACTGCCCTGTCTAGAAGCGGCAAGGGTCAGCTCAGGCTGTGTCCATTTTCTCATCTGTGAAGTTGAAATGTGTGTGGACCGGGGCCCAGCTGCCCTGGAAATCGCTGGACCTGAGACATGAGAGTAGGGCCTGAAGTTGTGGAAAATTAATTGTCTGTTGAGGAAATAGTCTTTCCAGTAAAAAGTAGAAGGGGTTATTTTCTATCTTAGTCTTGAGACTTGGCCCTGGAAAGTACATTTGCTCCAGAGAAAGGAAGAATCTTTAGCAGAGCCAATTCAGGTGACTCTGGGGTAGGTCAAGCAGTTGTGTGTGTCTTTCCCAAGTTCTTTGGTCTCTCTGGCTTTACCTTCCTTTGTAACCTAAATTCTTCATATTTTCTCAGTTTGGCTCGTGGCCCCTGATTGATTTTCCTCTAAGGAAAGATTTTCCTTCCAGGACTAGTAGTATGATCTTTTGTCTTCTCTGCCCCTTGGAGCAGCTGAAGCCCTCTGTTTGGGAAACTGGGTACCCTGAGCATTACAGTTGTGCTTTGCTGAATCTTTATCTTTTTGAAGGTCACAGGGTGCTTATTATGCCTCTTTCTTCTCCATTTCTTAACTCTTGTTTGTTTTATTATTTGCAAGAAATTAAGAGTCCGTTATGGCCAGTAATTCTTAGTCCCCATAAGCCTTCACTTTAAAAATTATAGGTAGGGGGTAGAATGGAAAATACACAGTTAAACAGACTATAGAATTTACATTTTTAAAAAATCTGGGTAACTTAGGTAGAATTTGTTATTGGAGGAGGCAGAAATGGCAAGTAAAGGTAATTAATATACACATCACCAGGAAGAACAATCCTGGTGAGAAATTCTCTGTTAGCTTATATCTACTAGAGTGTGGGTTTAGGAACAGAGCACACAAATTCATGCAGAATCTTCATTTATTTATCAAGAACTTGGGATTCATTCCTTGACAGACCCTAAACCAAATTCTGGTGTGTTTTTTAGTTTTTATTTCCTCCAAGCAATTGTAAAATGTTTTGTTTTTTTAATGTAACATGCACTTAATACTGTAAGAGTCCCATGAGTATTCCCTAGTTTCATAGTTGCTTCCCAGTAAAGTTTGTTGTCTGTGCTAAGAATGAAACTGCAGTTTTTATTAGTTCTAGAGTGTGTGTGTGCACACACGTGTATCTGTGTCTTCCTTTCTCTTGCCACATCTGTAATTTATTTTCCTAAAAGTCTCTGGCGTATCCTTCCTGTGTCTTTTGGTGGTTGTTGTTGTGGGGTTTTTTTGTTTTTTGTTTTTGTTTTTGAGCGAGTAGTGTGGAAGAGGAGAGGGATAGAAAAAGGAAGTGTTCTTTCTTGTGCTGGATTAAAAAAGTGTCTGATATTTTGCTTTTGACGAATGTAAAAGAGTTTTTTTTTTTTTAAAGGACACATTTTATCCCTCATTTTATGCTATAGTTCCTTCAGTGTAGAGTATTGTGATAATCTCATTTAGGAATTTATGTAATCTCTAACCAAAGGGTCATTACTATTTTACATTGCAGAAAAATTCATGGAGCATATAATTACTTATCACGAATTTGCAGAAAATCCTGGGCTTATAGACAATCCTAACCTTGTAATACGGATCTATAACCGGTAAATACTCCTGCTTTTGTAATTATTAAATAGTCTTGCAGAGTTTGGTTTTTTTTCAAAGTGCTTTTTTTAACCGTTATAGTTTTCTTGTCATAAAATGTGCCATTTCCTATAAATGAACTAGTGGACAGTGATTTTAAAGTGAAAGAGAGGCCTCAGCCTTAGTTTTCAGTGAAGCATCAAAATGTTATTGTCATAGATATTTAACTGCATCTCACTGAAAACAATAAGGAATTTTATGTCTTATGCCTTTCCTCTTTTCTCTCTCCTTTCCTCTCTTCCCCTTCCTGTACTCTCACTCTTTCCCTTCTCTGTGTAATGGTTTTGCACAATTTTTATTTCACACAGTTATTATAACTGGGCTTTGGCTGCTCCCATGATCCTTAGCTTGCAAGTATTCCAGAAGAGTCTGCCAAAGGTGAGATGATCCATTTCTTTTCATTTTTGAAAGTATCTACAGTGCATGATATTTAGAAACATCGATATGTGCACATTTCTAAACTGGGTACTATGGTCAAAGTTTTGTTTAAAATTAATTTAATATTAGAGAAGATCCAAAGAGTTCTGTGTGCCCACCCAAATTATCTCATGCCCCAAATCTAGGAAATTTGCTGGGCTGCCATATCTTTGTCATTTTTATTAGATATTTATACTGGTTTCTGACTGGGTATAAAAGTTGGGAGATTTTATTAATTATTAGCTAACTACAGAATGAATGAAAAAAAAATTCCTCATTAATATGGAAAGAAGCAGCAAGAAGAGGGTGGTGTGGCCACAAGAAGTGTGGCATCAGTGTGATTGGGTCAAATTGTGGCTAATAAGCCTTTTTTGTAGAACCTGAAGGTTCTAAATCTGTGTATCAGTTTAGTTGGTCCTCAAAACGCGTAAAGAACATGTTATCCAAGGGTAGAGAAATGAGAGCATCCACCTGACCGCCCCCCTGCAACTGCTTCTCTATAACCAGACCACCCAGCCTCCTACCACAGAACCACCACAGAGCTGTGCCACCACAAAAAAGAACTATCTGCCTTTCACTGGTGTTACAGACTCTAGAGTACTTGGGGAGGTGTGGAGAATGTTGCTCACATTCCATAATAAAGCACCATCCCACATGCTGATGGTAGAAAGTAGTTGGGTCTTCGTGACAGACAGATGGCTAGACTGACCCAAGTTGATTGTTTCAGGCCACGGTCGAGTCCTGGGTCAAAGATAAGATGCCAAAGAAGTCTGGTCGCTGGTGGTTTTGGCGTAAGAGAGAAAGCATGACCAAACAGGTAACTGACCTGGAAGAGGTAATTTTTTCCACAGGCTAAAAAGAAGTGAATCTTTGATTTATTCAAAAAAACCTTTTTGCCACACACAAGAAAGTGAATTTGGGCTATTCTCTCAACAATATTAATAGTCCCCATTTTTGAACAGTGAGATGTGGAAGTGCTATGCGACGTGCTTTATTTTGCCTTTCACCTTCACTGCAGCCTGATGGTATAGAAGTTTAAGCTCCCACTTTACAGGTAAAGAAACAGGTGCAAAGAGGTGACATCACTTGACCAAGCGCACAGAACTGGTGAGGGATGGAGCTAGGGTTTGACCATGAGTCCAGCCCCAAAGCCTGTGCTCTTTCCGCTCTGCTCACTACATTACCTTCCAAAATGAAGCAAGAGCTTGTTCTCCTCCCAAGGAGGAGATGGCAGTGGCAGTCGTCTCAGTAACTTCTGTTCTGTAGTGTTCGTGTCCCTGGCGCAGACATAATGAGGATAGGCCAGTTGTATTCTGTGACTTGAAATAGTGCCCTTTTAAAATTTTCACTTGTGGCTTTGTAGTAACAGCTTTTTTGCACAGCAGCATATGACTTCGGTCTCAGATTTCTTTCCTTTGGCACAAGTAGAAAAAGGCTGTTTCTTAAGCATTTTTAAGTTGTGGATTCAGAAAACCATTTTGTTCATTCCTGGAGAGTGCTGCTGGTAAGTTTTTACCTGTCAGTCGCTGGGAGGGAAAAATTGCACATTGCTATTATTATCTTGTTTTAGCTGCCAGAGGCCAAGGAAGGGAAATCCGACGCGCCACCAACCAGTGACCTGGCATCGAGCACAAAGGAGCCAGCCAGTGGCAGGTGGGTGCTCTGTCCTTCCTCTGGGCTCATAACCCCTGGGCTATGTAGCCATTATAATCAAATTGATTTTGACAGTTTTGTTTAATATTTAGTCAGAAATGTCTTTCTCTAATGGACAGTCGTGAGAGTAAGTGGCTTATTGGTGCCACTCAGGTAGCAGATAATAACTTCTGCTTTTCTAAAAAAAACTTATCAGCTCAGAGGAGTAAACATACTCAGTACTGCTTTTTAAATGTCTTGCTCCATTCCTGGAGCTGTGGAATCAGATGCCTGTGAAATGGAGGCCTCTGGAAAAGGGATCTTGAGGAGCCTTAAGATGTGCTGTCTCTGGTCCCTGCTCCCTGGCTTTCTATCAGGTGCAAAAGGGAGATGCCAAGAATTTCAAGATGCACCTGGCTAGCTCAGTTGGTAGAACATGCAACTCTTGATCTCCGGGTCATGAGTTCTAGCCCCCCCTACCCCACCTTTGGGTATAGAGATTACTTAAAATTAAATTAAAAAAAAAAAAATTCCAAAATTGGTGTGGGTCCATTTCATTTCTTCGAGGTAGCAACCCTCTAGATACTTGGTTCAGCTGGCCCTGAAAGACGCCACAACTTACCCTCTTCTCCTTCTCGCTGTTCTTCTACTTCCCCAAACGGATTCTTTCCTTCTGCTCCAGCTCTTTAATTCAGGGGTTGGTCTAAGCCTGAGCATTCATTTTCTTGCTCTCTGCCCACTTTTGTTAAAGGTGTTAGAGCAAATCTATCTTAATAGTTTTTAAAATCTGTGTAAGCAATTATATTTTCTACAGTTTGCATCTTTTGAAACGTCTGTTATCTTTTCAGTAAAGGTCAGTAGACCTAGTAGCATTCAATGGTCATAGCAGAAAATAATCAGTGGCCAGACTGTAACTGCTGGCTAGTCATGAGAGTGAGGAGGAGGATGGTCTTCTCACTTCATGGTAGGAATACTCAGGAAACAGAGGGAACAACTCTTCTCATCCCTAGAATGGATTTAGGATCTCTTCATCCTAAATGAAAAGCTCTTCTCAGTGAGGTGCCCTGCTGCTTTTTTTTTTTTAAGATTTTATTTATTATTTATTATTTTATTTATTATTTGTCAGAGACAGAGGGAGAGAAAGCGAGCGAGCACAGGCAGACAAAGAGGCAGGCAGAGGCAGAGGGAGAAGCAGGCTCCCTGCCGAGCAAGGAGCCCGATGTGGGACTCGATCCCAGGACCCTGGGATCATGACCTGAGCCGAAGGCAGCTGCTTAACCAACTGAGCCACCCAGGCGTCCCGCCCTGCTGCTTCTTAAGTAACTGTATTGCTGTTGAATAGGCCAGCTGAGGATGACTCATCGAGCGATGAGGGGTCACAGGAGCTTGAAGAATCCATCAAGGTGGACCCTGTTCCCACAGAGCCCCCAAGTCATGGCAGCACAACATCATATAAGAAGTCTCTTCGACTCTCTTCAGATCAGATTGTGAGTTATGTGTGATCCGTGTGGATCCAGTCAGTTTATTTTAGTAACTGTTTAATTAACCATGCTTCCTCTTCTGTCCACACTATCCCCAGCCCTGCACACAGGACATGGCGTGTGCTCGTAAACGCTCACACATGGTAGAACAGCATCTCCCTCCCCTGGGGACCACTTGGGGCACCTGGGACATGGCTTCTTCTACCACCCCAGACGTCCCAGTTGAATCTCTGGGAATGAGCCAAGGGATCTGTATTTTCAACCTGTTTCCCAGATGAGTCTTGTCCAGCCAGCCCATCACTGGGCCATACACTGTCTTTTAGGAGCCACAACAGAGAAATGTCATTTTCTTATTTAGATGCAGTTTCCTCTTTCCTGCTTGTTTCCCACTCCTTTCCCCCTGTTTTCAGTTTGAAATGGTCTTGCTATGCCCCAGGACTGTCAGGTATGGAGGAAGAGCAAAGACGTTTGGTTTCTTGGGGGAATCAGAAAAATCGCTTAGAATTCCAGAACGTCATTCAGGCAGTGGCTCCTTCAGCCTCTTCTGAGCAATCTCTCCATGCTGTGCTCGGCAGGGTGCATGCCTGTGCAACAGAAACCACCCTGCGGTGAGCTGAGGCCCTGAAACACTGGTGGTGGTGATGTAAATATTGAGACTCTGTTGTAAACTCTGTTTTCACCTGTTTTTTTCCATTTTATTACAATAATCGTATTCATGTACTTCTTTCCTTATACATCCCCCTGTACACGTAAACACACACACACACACACACACACACACACACACACATATATTTAGGGATTAGGATCCTTTCTTCACTTAACATTATATTTTAGCAATCTCTCAATGACTATATATTACTAGAAACTGATTATTAATTGTACATAATTCCAGCAAAGTGATATCCCATTTATTTTATAAATTATCTATGATTTTCCTTATTCTCTTACTTTTTATAAAAGGCAAAACTGAAGCTCCAAGATGGCCCAAATGATGTTGTGTTTAGCATTACAACCCAGTATCAAGGTACCTGCCGCTGTGCGGGAACCATTTACCTGTGGAACTGGAATGACAAGGTCATCATTTCTGATATTGATGGAACAATAACCAAGTAAGCACGAGCCCATGGTAGGCAGCAGCAGTCAAGGCATAGGCTGCTGTGCAGTAGTGGGTAGGATCAGGGGGATCCCTCCTTGGCCACTGTCCGGTGTTTTTAAAACACTCTGCACTGAGACTTGCATGCTGAGGTCACATGTGGTCACACGTGGTCACACACAGTCATTCTGTGGATGGTGAAGATGAATGGAGTCATACAAGTTAACATTGAAGATAACTTTTGGAAAGATTTAGTTATTTGGTCTCCAAGTTCTGGCATCAAATTTTTAAAAAGTAAGAAGGTGTTGCGATTAGGGAGGAAGAAAAGAAGATACGGGGTTGTAAATTATCTCTAAAAATGAACATCTGGCTTCTACTTTTAGAAGTTCCTTAGTGGGTGGGTGTACATGCAGGGGACTGCCTTGCTGATGCACAAGCCATAACAAAGTTGTGCCTATAGATTAGATTGTCCCTGGACCCTGCCTCTACCTAGTGGCTTTTAGCAGCTGGCATTGTAGTAGAAAAACACTTGGCTTTATGTGCTTTGTTTCTGATACCTTTTCCTATTTCTACCTTCTCAGGTCTGATGCCTTGGGGCAGATTCTTCCACAGCTGGGTAAAGACTGGACGCATCAGGGTATAGCAAAACTCTACCATTCCATCAATGAGTAGGTATCCCCTCCCCTGTGTCCATGTGCTCATGTAGCCTCACACAAAGAAAAGCATCAGCCACCGTTTCTGGAACATGAGCTGTGTGCTAGCCATCGTGTTACATGTCTCAGCCATCTCCTCTACACCGCATAGTGCTGGGAGTTGCAGGCACTACCTGTATCTACAGTTCTAGCTATCCTGTAGTGGGGGGACAGGGGGCTTTGCTTTAATTTAACAGGAGAGCCAGTTTTCATTTTTGGTTTATTAGTTGGGTTTTTTAAAATCTGATTTCACTGAGTAGGTAATGTGTGCATGCATAAGGGAAACATTTCACCAATGTGAAATTCCCGCTTCTCCTTTCTATTGGAGCAACAGAGGAAACAGTGCTGTGGCCTTTGTGGACCATAGTGTGTATGAATTAAATTAATTTGAAGACTCTGTCTTGAGCATTAGTTGAGAATGCCATAATGGGAAAATTGTGAGGTGTGATTTTGTTCCTTGTCTTACAGAGTAGTTTGCATTCTATAAATTGTCTTTATAAATAAGATCCTTTGCATTTTTTGTTTATGGCAGGTAATTTAAAGATAGTCCAAGATTTTTGTTCTCATTCTCATGGACTAGATGCTAAAGATAGGTCAATCTTACAAATTTAGCAGATTCCCAGTTACATATACCTCCATTTTCCCCCATGGTGTTTTCCATGGAAAATTGAGATCCTTATAATGCTAACTGCTTTCTTTATTAAATTCAAGAATTTATTTTCACCATAAATGAAAGGAACTGTATTTGAATCTTTTAAAAGAATAGTGCTGCTTCGGGGTGCCTGGGTGGTTCAATCAGTTAAGCATCTGCCTTTGGCTCAGGTTATGATCTCTTGGGATTGAACCCCGCTTCAGACTTCCTGCTTATTAGTTGGGAGTCCGCTGCCTCTCTCACTCTGCTCCTCTACCTGCTTTTTAATGCATTCATGCTCTCTGTCTCTTTTTGTCTCAAATAAATAAATCTTTAAAAAATAAAACAAAATGTCAAAAAAAAAGAATAGTGCTCTTTTTTTTTTTTAAACTTTGCTCAAAGAATGTTTCTAAACAGGACATGTTCTCTTTCAGGAATGGCTACAAGTTTCTGTACTGCTCCGCTCGTGCCATTGGCATGGCTGACATGACCCGTGGCTACCTGCACTGGGTCAATGACAAGGGCACAATCTTACCTCGGGGCCCTCTGATGTTATCCCCCAGCAGCTTGTTCTCAGCCTTCCACAGGTACCTCTCCTACGCAGGCTTGCATGCCCACCCATTCCAGGGGAAGGGGTCTGATTGGTGGGGAGATTGGAAGTCAAACTCACTGTAAGGGTTTGTATTTCATTCCAAGCTTCTGCATGTCTTGGTTCTTGGGCTCCCCCAGAGCATTTTAACTCTGAGCTCACAAGTCCGTATCAGACACTGTCCAAAAGAGTCAAGCTATCAAGTTTTCTCCTTCCCTAAACCCCATCACTCAGATTGTCGGTCTTTCTTGACTAGAACAGAAGGAGAAAGAGAGATGCCGGTTACAAAAGACTTTCAGAAATGATTGTGACCACTGAAGTCTTTTCAGGGCCATACAACAGGGAAAACAACATTGCAAATTTGGTCATTATATTGGGTTTTTTTGTTTGTCTGTCTCTGCCTAGGGAAGTGATAGAAAAGAAGCCAGAGAAGTTCAAAATTGAGTGTCTAAATGATATCAAGAATCTGTTTGCCCCATCTAAGCAGCCCTTCTATGCTGCCTTTGGAAACCGTCCAAATGTAAGTGTCTCCTCTGGGCTACACATTCTGGTGGTCAGAGGAGTATTTTTTAGGGTACAGCCCCGTCAAGATTCTCAAACCAATTGTATAAGCAAAATGGATGTTGTGCGGAATAGGTTTAAGTTTTCTCTATTCTTAATTTCTGTTCTGTAGCTGGACATCTGCCCTAGAGTTTTGATGTATGAGAAAGGGCACTTTGCCATTGTTTCTGTGGCTTTGCTTCCATCTCCTTAGGTAGTTCTGACTCGTGTTGTAAGTGGTTCTAAGCTGTGCTCTTGGATCCCGCCCCCAGGGAGTGCTCAGCCTTCCCTGATGCTTCTCCGTATAGTCCGCCCTCCAGTTCCCGGTTGCAGACGGTGTTGCTCTCTGGCCTCTGGCAGCAGCGGGGCCCCACCTGCTCCTGGGCCCTAGCCTCTGCTCCCTGCTCCACACCCAGTGTTCTAATTGTAGTGCCCTTGGCTTTGGCTCCCCTTTTCAGTTTGGGTTTGCCCGGAGCTCACCTTCCGCAGCAGAGCTGCACTGTGCAAGCTCCACACGTTTGCTGTACACCGTCTCCTGCTTGTGCAGTTCTTCTGGCTCACAAGGAACCAGAGAAGTATCTCTCAATGTCTTTTCTTATAATCACGCTATTTAATGTTTTCTTGTCTAGGATGTCTATGCTTACACACAAGTGGGAGTTCCAGATTGCAGAATATTCACCGTGAACCCCAAGGGTGAATTAATACAAGAAAGGACCAAAGGAAACAAATCCTCGTACGTATGTTCCTATTTCCCAGCCCACTGCCCGTAGCCAGGGGCAAACCTGGGGACAGAGTCTGAGGATCAGCCCCACCCCCCCCCCCAACAATAGCAAAACTGTACCTGCGTTTTGGAGGCTTTCCTCTTTGCCTGGGTGTTTTTGCCTCTGTAAGAGCATCTGAACCGGGATCACTTACGATCCTAGACTTCAAAGAAGGCCATGCCCTGGGAGGGGTTGGATGCCTTGCACTGAGGCCTCTTAGTAACTAACTTCACAGCACGTAGTCCTGGACTCTGACGTCACTTAAGGGTGACAGTTTGTTCTTCCCCAACCCCTTCTAGGTATCACAGACTGAGCGAGCTCGTGGAGCACGTTTTCCCGCTTCTCAACAAGGAACAAAACTCTGCCTTTCCCTGCCCAGAGTTCAGCTCCTTCTGCTACTGGCGAGACCCGATCCCCCAAGTGGACCTGGACGACCTGGCATGACGTGGCATCTCCCAGGGAGGTCCTTGGGCATTTGCCCCATAGCAAGGGAAGGTGACCAGCACTTCTGGACGGAGGCCACTGAGCTACCCTCCAAGCCACAGGTGCAGGACAAGTCACGTGTTGACAGCTGGACACCAGCAGGCACCAGGAGAGCTCCTGGAGCTGGAACCGTTGTCTTCCTTTTCCTTCCCAGGCCTGGCAGGGTTGCTGCTCGGAGCCCTGAGCAGGCAGGCAGGCGAGGAGCTTGGACCTGCGGTGGGAGGCCTAGGCTCCTATTACTGGTCGTCCTCACACATGTGCTGTGTCAAGTGTGTGCTGGTGCTCCTTTAACTGAATAATTTAAAAGGAAGAAAAAAGCTAAACAAAAGGGGACCAAAACATGTTTAAAGTAAAGTGTTATAATTTCCACTGGGAAGTTGAGAGTGTTTCTCTCTAAATCCAGGGCTTTCTTTAGGGGATCAGGGTCCACTAAGCTGCTACAGGTCCAGTTAGTGATGTTGGTTCAAACCACCTGTGCACATTTCTTCCATGGGCTCTTCTCTGCCACCATGAAATAGGATGTCTGTTCAGTGGGCTGCTCCAGGCAGGGGCCAGGGCCACTGACCCAGCTCCACACGTATGGGCTTCTGGGGACAAAAAGCCCCTTTAGATTATTGGCTTCTCAACTGTGGCTAGCCTGTCGGTGTTGTCTTGGTCCCAGTCAGAACAGAAAGGTCTTGCTGGATGTGCTTGGTGCCTGTGGGAAGAGTACTAATGGTGGGAGTTGATTGGACAATAAGCAACAGCTCTGTTTGCAGGGAGGCCTTAGAAATGCAGATAGGCATTTGTGTGGGGTCCCGGAAGAGTCCTTTTCTCTGTCCTCCTGCCTTCAGCTTCGTCTCCCAGCCTGGTTGTAAGGCCGGGTGGTCTGAGCAGACAACTTCAGGGGAGGGACTGCCCCATGAGCCCCTCCAGAACCGAGAGCCTGGGTGTTGATGGCAACCTCAGTGTGAGAATCCAGAGGACTGTCAGAGAGGAGGCCTCCATGCGTGCACAGGCCTTTGGCCGGCAGGGAAGCGCTCAGCCGGGCGCCAGAGCAGAGGACGGAGCTGCGGATCCAGGTGCCCCTGGGGGCCGCTTCCTCGCCCGCCTCTGCTGCTCTGGGACTTGTGCTGCGGTGCTCTCCTCACTCTCCTCGGTTTAGTTTGCCCCGCCCAAGTAATACGGACCTAAGATGGAGAAATGGGGTGGTTATTTTTCTAGGTCGGAGAGTTGGAAGTCCCTTTAGTTTGGCCATTTCTCCATGCACTTTTGTATGTGGAGACCGTGGTAGAGCCCCCCCGAACACAGCTCTGTGGCAGAACACAGAGGCACGTGCTCCCAGAGGAGGACCAATGCGCGCTGCGTCCAGTGCAAACTTTCCGCCCTTCAGTAGTGCAAGGACTAATTGTTTAAAGAGTTTATTTATGTACAGTAGGTTAGGCAAACTCGGTTATGTTTCTAGGAAATTTTTCCCAGTTAGTGACTTAAAATCAGAGCAGCGGTGCAGCTGGTGGTCTCTGAGACGCTGCCAGTGTATCCTCTCCACGTTGATTTTCCGGAAAGAACATGAGCTTTCTGTGCTGAACCTGAGCTTACTAGGGCTTCTCTGCACACATGGTGGTACAGGAAATCTTGACCTTCTATAGTCCTCTTTAGGTTGTCTTTTAAAGAGTTTTTTGATTAGACTATTCATTTTCCTCGATAAGCTCTTCTCTGTGGACACACGGGCCTTCTGTAGTCTGACCCAGGGGCCCAGGTCTCCCAACCCTGTGCTGAGGTGGGACAGGCCCTTCTGTGCTGGTGTCCGTAAGCACTAGACTTTGTTGTTTTGTTGCTGCAGATTGATCCAGTGGGTACATTTGCTAATTAACGTGAATCTTTTTCCTTATTTAAAGGAGTCCCTCTTGCTGAAAGTAGATGATTACTATCACTATAGTGTTAATGAAAGTATTAAGTTTGTGCTAAAACCCATTGCCATTTGGTACAAATGACATTTGTTCTTTCTGTGAAAGAGAGTTACCCTCGAGTGTGTTTGTACACAGACCCTTCCAATGGTGAGTTAATGAAGAAGCATTATCCCGTGCTGCTTTCGGTGATGGGCTGGATCTCGGGATGATCGCAAGCAGATTGGGCTTTTCGAAGTCATTCTCTCGGTTGTTCCACTGGTGAAATGGCCTTGGCCCCTTTCCCTCTCTCCAATTCAACCTGACTTGAGTATTTGCCTTGCTCCCCACGTGCTGAAGCTTCTCTGGCTGTGGTGTCGACATCTACGTCTCTGGCAGGCGTGAGGAAGTGCGCGTGTGGGCCCGGAGCATGCACACTTAGCCGCCGTGTGTGAGGACTATTTGCTGTGCTCAAAACCATCTGTATAGTTTTCAACTGGAAAAAGAAAAAACTTAGTGTGATGTCTGTCATAAAATGAAAGCTGCTAACGGTCACAGGGAGAACAGCTGAGGAACGACAGCTAGCTAAATGACCAGAAAGTGCCTGTGCCCATAGGAGCACATGTGGCCCTTCGGGACGATGTTCTTGAAGGTGCAGGCAAGACCTTTAAAGAGAAGTAGAAAGTAAATGCTTTCTCCTTTTGCTAGTTGGTGAAAACAAACTCTTCCAGGGAATTTTAGCATCTTTAAGTATCCTGTTTACTCTGGGAAGTCTTGTTTTCCCGTTTGAGAATATGCTGTGTTTAAAGGAACTGGTTAAAAATTGAGTTTTTGTTTAAGTGCTCTTTCCAGGTGAAAACTACTTTTTTGGTTTGTTTTGAAGGTAAGAGAGGGAGGGGGAAACTTTGTTGTTTTAATTTAATTATTACATTTAGACTCTGATGAAGTATTTGATTATTAGCAATGCCACTAATAAGTTTTAAGTTGTCAGAAATTAATTGTAAACATCAGTACAGTACTCTCAGTCATGGCAAAGACAGTTATCCTAAGATAAATGGCTCATATTTTGGTGCAGTGTTTGATGTTCAAAACAAGACGTTACAACAATAAACAAACGTAAACTGAATGCATTTGACTCCTTCCTTCAGAAGACATTTAAACCATATTCTCTGTACTCTTGCCAGAAATTGATAATCTCCATAAATTAGCATTTTGATCTCTGCTGACACTAAAATTCATCTACAGAAAGGACCTCTTTTTGGTGCTTATTTTTATAAAACCTGACTCCAAAAGTGAGGCTACACTCCCAGGAACCAACCTCTCTTGCTTTGTAGGTTCTGCCAGAGAATGATTCATTCATACATATGTAATTCCTGGTGTGTTCTCCCTGGCATCCTCTAGGCTGGGCTCCCCCACCAGCCCTCAGCCCATCAGGGGTCCCCCAAGAGGCCTGCTCAGAGCCTTTGCCACCCCACCTTTCAGGAACCCCTCCCTCCGGGTGAGTACCACTTAGCAGTTCTGATGTTCTCATCAGCCTAGGAGAGTCAAAGTGATCTTGAATCAAAAAAACCACACCCCACATACTACTTAATGAGTGTCTTCTTATTCCCTCAAATTGCTGGGCTCCACCAGATGCAGCATGTGCTGGACAGGTATCCCAAAGCCGCCCTTGAGAGCCTACTTTCAAGTACGGGAAAGCTTGTCCTGTCCTGCTGCTTTGTCTTGACATGAGCGCAGGGTGAAGAGCCCCGGGGGTCTTTGGGGTGTACGTAGGGAACAGAAAGGATGCACTCGGAGGGAAGTTGACCGTAAAGGAGCCAGCTCCCAGTGCTTGGGGGTGAAGCAGCAAGGGCTCAACCCTGCAGCTCCTTAGGGTGCAGCCTGCCTTTTCCCTTCCCTTGATAGGACAGTGTAAGGGAAGAAAGCGTGTTCAGGAAGTGGGTGCAGATACATGCGAAGGCATGTTGTAGATGTGCAAGTGTGCGTTGGTTCTCTCCCTCTGATCACAGACACTCCTTTCAAACCACTCGTGAGAAACCGCAGGAAAGATGATAGGGCCACTGAGAAAGCTCGATTAATGCACGGTTGTGGAAATAATTGCAGAAGGAGCCCTGATGTAGCTGTCATTCTATTTTATCTTGACGTAAACACAGGAGCTGCTGTAATTAGACTTCGTTTACCTTGCCAATCTTGGATACACAGAGCTGAAATTCATGTTTTTCAGTGAGTGAGGGTGCATTGAGGGAGGAGGACCACGCTTCACTCAGTGCTCTAGAGAACCAACCATGGAGCAGAAAGAGCAGTCATTGGCTCCCTTCTGTCCGGCCCCTGCCTTTCCAGCTGTTGAACATTTGTCCCCTTTGGCGCTAAGGTCTTTACAGGGTGTGTGAGGGAAAGAGGGCGAAAGTAGGTCCATGTGCCAATTGGGTTTTCCTGAAAATCCTCCACTGCATTGGGTTTTTTGCATGAGTCATTTCTAGGACAGATAGACTCTGATAGCCATCTTTAGCCAATTCCCCAGCTGTAGAAATGGGGAAAGAGAATGCTCCCCCTCCCCCCACCATCAACTCTTGGACAGAGAGATCCAGATTTTAAAGTTCTAAAACCACAAACTGGCAGTTCTTGGTCACTTCTCCCTACCTGGGGTAAGGGAATGAGGAAGAAGGCTCCTGTCGGACATGTCCAGTGGCCACCCTGTTACCGCATTTGCAAGCAGTCCTGGAAACTCAACAGCATTTTTTTATAGCATAAGAGTATCCAGTGGCTTGATCTCAGGCCCAGGACACTTGTTTCTTTGATCCGCATCTTTCCCTGGGACTCTAGGGGACTTTTCTCCCCATGGGCTCTTGATCGGCCAACAGATTTTACCAGCCTGTTGAGCGGGGACCACCTGAAGCTAAGGGTCTTATGCCCTAGAGGTTTCCTGGGTTTCCCTGGAACAGAACATACTCTCCATGGGAAGATTCCTGCTTTTCTCTGATGATCTCAGCTTTCAGTCTGTGATCAGTTTTATGTTGGGCCTATTGTTGCCTGGGAACCCGAGAATCCTTAAAGCCACATCTGCTGTGAGCTGTGCCGCGAGCGAGCTCCTCAGCTCAGGCAGCTGCTGATTAGATGTGAATTTTAAGCATCCCCTGGAGGAGCCCCTCTTTAGCTGCAGGCCTCACAGGGGGCCTTGACCTCCAAACCCATCTGTTTTTGTTTTTGGGTTTGTTTTTACAAGCAAAAAAAAAAGTGTGTAGCTTGCATAGTGAGAGGTAACAATTAGATACTTGAGATTGATTTCTTCAAGCTTACTTTCTACAGCCATTTTTTAAAAAGTCAATTACCTTTCTGCTGTTTGCTTATTAGCAACACCTCTCAATACATATGGTACCAGACTTCAATAACTTACAGTGGTTTTACATCTTTATTGACACTCCCTGTCTTTGCACTTCACATGTACAGGTCATTCAAGGAGCCCCCCAGGCTGCTCAGTCTCCCGGGCCAGCCCGCACCACGACCCCCTGTCTCTGTGACAGCACATGTGACTTCAGCATTTCAGTGTTTAACCTTCTCTCCTGCAGGCTCTGGGAATAAAGAATGTGGCCACCAGCCCGGTGTTGCCAGCCACATCCCCTCCGCCCTATAGCCCAGCAGCTCTCCCCTCCTGGCAGCAGGTCACACTCCGCAGTGGGCACCCGATCAGTCCCGTGAGCAGAGCTCTTGCCGACGCAGTGCCAGAGCCGGTGGCCGCGGGATGGGGGGACCCCACTTCTCAGGTAGCCGGGCAGAACAGGAGGCCGTGGCCAGGCACATGTGTCCTTGCCACCCACCGGGGACGCTCAGGTGTGTGGCCTCGGCAGCCCCGTCAGGCCTGGATCTTGGGGAAGGTGTTGGGATTTTTGCAGGAAACTAGACCAGTGCTCCATACATACAACAGAAACTGCATATATTAAGGCTTCCCAGTTCTTAGTGACTGTCTTTCCCCAGCCACCCTAAAGGTGAGAAAGGAAAGGATATAAGAAGACCCCACTAAACGTGGAGTACATTTCATCAAAGTCCGTGTGAGCCAACCGGCCCCCAGTCACCACGATGTTGACACCATCTCCTGCCTTCAAGTGCACGATGAGGTGGAACGCCCCAGGGCCCCCACAAGTGTGCAGAGCCCCTTGGGGCCGGTGGTATTCCAGGAACTCCCTCTTGTAGCCGGCTGTATGCAGCTGGGCCACACTGGCATTGGAGACCGACAGGACAGCTTCCACATACGCATCCCTCTCTGGCGTGAGGGTGGCCGTGATCAGGTAGCGCCCATCATATGGAGCCGTGAAGATGCCTGGGAGGAGGAAGGCAGATACTCATGGGACACCATCACAGCACCTTTGGCACAGGTTGTCAGTTAACCCAGATTTGGGAGACTAACCGTCTGTCCAGGACTGTCTCAGGAGAAAAACGGAGAGTTGGTCACCCAGCCCATAGAGGTAAGGTAGCCCTTTTCTATTTGCGGCTGCCCTACACCCACCAAGCAACAGACGCCCTTAGCTAGCTCTGCTCTTAACAACAAACCCAGTCCTCATGGTGAGACCCCATCTTCTGCTGTAACACCCAGAAGAGAACAAATTCTACAAAACCCCCAGCATGTGGTACGATCACCATAACTCCCCTCCATCCAGAGCAGCCCTCAGAAGAACTTGCCTCTGCAGCCGTGCAGCATGCATGGAGACAACTACCCAGGCTTGCTGGGAGAGAGCTCAGACCCTCTAACGTTGCCAGCAGCAAGATACACCAGCCTCCGTTGTGCTGTGTGTGCAGCACAGGCGTGGAGACACAAGGCCAAGGCCCAGCTTAGGGCCGGCTCCCACCTCCACCCGCCACCCAAGGTGTAGTGGAGCAGCAGCAGCCACCCAGGTTCTGGTTGCCATTTGGGAGTTTTCTCCAGGATGGAAAGCTCCCCAAGACCCACTTAGAATAAGCCTCACGACTTGTGTGCTGGGCCCCAAATCTGCAAAATGGTTGAGTTGCCTCCTGAGGAGAGGGGACCAAAAAGAACCCACAAAGCTTGTGGGAGAGACCACAGCCAGCCCTCATGCAGAAGAGCCAGCCAGGCTGCCTGTCTTGGACCAGTATACAGGTGGCATCCACTCATGGCCAGATACAAGCCAGGTTCTGGGCCTGGGGAAGCAGTGCTCAGAAGTACAGAGACGGCCTGAGGAAGAGGAGATGGATTTGTAGATGTACCATTTGCAAAGCGGCAACTGGCCCCAAACCCAGAAGAGTCGGAGCCCATCTGCAATGCAGGAGCAGCCACTTCCCTTGGGCTGTGTGTGGGGAGGGGGCTGGACATGGACCCTGATCACAGGCCAAGAGTGACAGAACAGAGGGCCGCCCCAGAGCTGAGAAAGAACCTCAGGGGCTGGGTCTTTACCTGCCCTTGAAAAAAGAGCACATGCCAGGCCACCCTGCTGTCTTCCCAGCTTGTAAGGGTGAGTTCTCTGGCATTCCACAGTCTTCCTGAGGGGCGCCTGGACCCTGAAAACAGACCTGGTCCCAGCACTCTGAGCCCATGGCCTCTTCCCTCGCTTGGAGACTGCCTGTACTGAATCCACATTCAGGATTCCCCAGAACTTCTTTTAATGAGGAACTGCTCAACAAGAAGATACAGTTCTGGGCTGGGCATCCTGGAATGTGCCAGAAATGCAGCCACTGTGGACAAGCTGTCCCCACCACCAAGACAGCATGGAGGGAGGGCCCCAGGAGGAGGCTGTACTTGCAGGGAAAGTAAAGGTCTCTGAAAGCTAAGATAAGTCTCACACCCCAGCCTACCTCTGTGCCTCAAGAGCAGGTCAGAAATACAAAGTCCTGGGCCCCTGGGTGGCTCAGCCGGTTACCTGTCTGCCTATGGCTCAGGTCAGGATCTCAGAGTCCTGGGATGGAGCCATGCATCGGGCTCCCCGGGCTCAGTGGGGGTTCTGCTTCTCTCTCTGCCCCTCTCCTCATGCTCGCTCGCTCGCTCTCAAAAATATTTTTAAAAAAGAAGCAGCAGCAGAGTCCTGAGCTTGACTTTAACTGGCCTGGAGGACACCGAGTTCCATTTTTCCAAGTTTTGCAGGTAATTTTCATGCTCAGTAAAACTTAAGAACCACTGTGGGATTTGTTAGTAGCCATGCGGGGCAGACAGGAGGCGGAGGACTAAAAACTCTGCCATGAAGGAACCCGGTTTCATCTGCCTCCTCATAACCTCCCTGAACCCCCACCTGCCATCATGTAGCTCCTCAGGAAAGACCCGTGGGGGCCCCTCAGCACGCTGGCGCTTGATGGGCTCAGAGACCGGCTACTCAGAGTCTGTGGCCTACTCAGGAAAGGCCGCCTGGCTGCTTGGGCCTCAGCACCTGCCTCGGGTCTCTGCCCTGACCTGCCCCGGGGACACCCAGGTACCTCCCTCCAGGCTGCCATGGGCTCGGCAGGGAAGTGGGGCCCTGACACGCTGGCCTTTCAGGAAAGGTCTGACTCCAGTCCCCGGGGACAAAGATGGACAAAAACCCAGGCTCAGGTGTGGCAGAAAGGAGGAAACCTACACAATAGGAATCTGAGGTGACCTCAGTCCTCACTATCCTCAGGGGCTGGGGACAACTCAGGCGCCACAGGCAGAATCCCGACCCAGAGCAGCAGTGGTTCTGTTCCCGAGGCAGGAGACCCCACAAACACGGTCTGGCCCCTTTTGGATGGAATGCTGTCCCCTTTTTTGGCTCTGGTCATAATCAGCTTCTGAAGGGGACAGGGCTGGGGATTTGTCTCCCATCTGTCCTGTCTCAGGGTATGAGAACAACAGATACTGAAAAGGGCCTCCCAGTGGCATGGAGGGACAGCAGGAAGGCGCCGGGGCACAGTGACTGGTAGGCAGAGCCCCCACAACCTCCACAAACAAGTGGTACAACGAATCCCCTGGTATGGCCAAGGGCTGGTATGCTGATCTCATGACTAAAAAATGTTACTGCACACCCACCTGCCCGCCCTGCAGCCTGTGAGCTGGAAATGTCTTCGAAAAATCACACAAAGCCGGGAAAAGCACCACGGGTCAGCTGGTCCCTCACGTGCCCGCAGCTGCTCTGTGTGGCGCTCCCCCCACCCAGGACCCAGGGAAGCAGACCAGACGGGGCGCTATCGACGGGAGACCGCACACAGTCTCCAAGCTTACCGGTGTCGGGGTTGTACACATCTCCATCGTTAACCAGCACTTTGTTAAAGAGGACGACGCCCCCGTCGCTGGGGAAAGGCTTCTGGGTGAGCCCCGCAGAGAAAGACACCAGAGAAGGCACTGGAACCCCTGGAGCCGAGAGGACATGGAGCGTGTACAGGGGTCAGAGATCAGGGCCTGGATCACTGAGGCCTCTGTGCCAGGCTGGACAGGCTACCTCACCATACTCTTGCCTTAAGGTGGTAGAGCACAGTGGGACACCAAGTGCTCACACACAAGGGCCAGACCAGTCCTGGTCAGGCCAGTAGCCAGGCCTGCTGAGCAGTGGGACGTGCACAGGCGGGGAGTGGGCCTGTGAGGCCACAGGCATGTGTGAGCCGCTGCGTGACACTGGGCGTGTGTGGGCATCGGGGGGCTCAGGGCGGGCATGGAGTGGGGCACTGGGAAGCTGGGCACGGCCACACCAGGCCCAGACCCAGCCAGGGAGCCTCTTGGCCAACTCCACGAGCTAATGGTTGATGTCTGAGGGAAAGTCCTGGTCTCAGGCCTGACTCTGCCCCTCTCTGAGGGCTCAGTCCAGTCAGCAGTGGTCCCCGCCCCTTTGGCGGACCCCGACTTCCACCCACATTATCAGCCCAGAGGGAGGGAGGAGGTAGGACAGGCAGGAGAGGGGCAGAGGCGGCCCTGGTCTCCCAGCAGACATACCTGGGGAGGCTGCCGGAGGGGAGTTGGGGTATCCTGGAAAACAAAATAGGGTCGAATGTCAGACAGTAGCCCCACCTTTTCTCTCTGCTCTTCATGCTATTTCTTTAAAGAGACCTAGAACTAGGCCCCCACTCCAAGCTGCCTTCCCAGGAGCAGAGGCACAGTCATGTCCCCACTGTGCCTGCTTCCTCACTAGCCCACTTTTCCCTGAGCAGAGAAGAGCCCTGAGGGGAAGCTGTCTGGGGGAGAAAGGAGGAGGATGCTGGACTCCGTCTTTCCTGCATGCACGTGTGGGTGGGTGGGAGCTAGAAGTGCGGAGGGACAAACGGGGTCCTAGACTATAACCAGCTGTAAGGCATGGCGCGAACAGGAGGAAAACTGTCCTCTCCGGAGAGGCACAGGCGCCTGGGAGAGAGCTGGGATGGCTGCAGCTTGGGGAGGCTGAGCAGGAACAAAGCACCCATGGCTTCTCGTGTTCCCAGCACGGGCCCCTCCTGCCTGGAGGCCATGGCACCTCAGGGGCCCTGGGGGCACCAGACCCTCCCTGCTGGAGTCAGCCTGCTGGGGTTTGCTCTGTCCCACACAGCACCCTGCTTCCCTGTCCAGGCCCCGAGCCTCTGTTCCCCCATCTGTTGAGCGGAATGACTACGGACAGCACAGTGCAGCGAGGACAGCTACTGCAGAGCCAGCCCCTGATTCAGTCCCTGGCATGCAGCAGGAGTCCCACACAGGCTCGCTCCCTTTTTCTCCTCCCTCCTGCCTTGCCCCAACACCGCACCCCCCACCACAGCTCACAAGTAGCCCTTCCTGGCCACGCAATGAACAAGGCTTTCTCCTCCAATCTCTAAGCTCCTACTATTTACCTGCTTTTTGCCTGTGAAGGAACTGAGTCTTACAGGGGTGACAAAGCTGCCCCAGGCCCCAAAGCCTGGGGTCACGTCCCTGAGATCTGAGCCTGAACCTTCTGGCCCACCCACCCTGAGGGGTGGCATTCTCCGCTGCTGTGCAGGCTCCCAGGCCACACTGGGAGTCCCAGGTACGTTTCCTACCAGAAGTGGGATGTGGTGTTTACTGCACTATCCTTGGGGCTGCCCGGCCTCTGGGGGTTTAATCAGCATGAACTCATCCCTCAGCATCTCTAAAGAGCTTTTTGGAACTTGCACCCAGAAGGACCCTGCAGCAGATTCCCTAAAGCTCAGGCTGACCCTCCATATATTCTCACAACACCCAACCTCCCCAACCCCCAGGCTCAGATGTGCCAGCCGTGGGGGACTTACCTGGTGCTCCCGCGAAGCCTTCGGTGCTGGGGATGGGCCGCTGCCCCGACTGGCCGTCCACTCCTTGGGGCAGGCCCCTCCCTGACATGCCCATCCTCCCCGGAGGCCCTGCCTCCCCAGTCTCCATGATGACCCCAGTGGAGCCAGGCAAGAAGGGCAGCCCCGTCCAGCCTGGCCATGCTGGCGGGGGCAACGGCTGCGGGGGTTTCTTGGGCAGGACGGGCTGCTGGCCCATGTGTGGCCGTTTTCTGGGGTCCTCAGAAAGCGGGGGAGCACTTGGTGTTGGCAGAGGAGTCGGCTCGGGATGCGAGGCCTCCGTGGGGGCCTCCACCAGAGCTGGGCGGGAGGGCTTTCCAGGCACCTGCGGGGCCTTTCCTCCGGACGGGGGTGCTTCAGAGGGCTCCTCCGCTGATCATTTGGAAAGTGGAGAGAAATAGGCAGGGTTAACAACCTCAGACTTGACTGCTCAGCCCAGGCTCCTCCCTAGGCTAACCCTACAGGCTCAGCACCCTAGGCAGGTATGTGGTTGGTGGCTGTGCCTGCAGCGACAACAGCATCGTGGGTACTGGTCTGGCAAGCCCAGAGCAGCCTCCCCAGCGTGGGGACAGCGTGCCTCACAGCGTCAGAAGATGGGCCCCAGGTCAAGCTACCCTCAGGTCACCCAGAAGCTGGTGAGGCCAGCGGGGACCAGGGCTCTAGGGGTAGGGGGAGGATTTTCAACCTTTCTACACAATGGCTGCACTCCCCAAAGCAGCACCGCTCTTAGCCCCAGCACCGAAACTTGAAACTTCGGATTTCTCCACGTGATGATACCACAGGTGTGTCACGAATTACTGAACGGGACCCACTGCCCCCAACCACCTTATGTTTCCTCGGTCACAAGCCGAGGCCCTGCTGAATGCAGCTGCCACCATGACCCCAGGAGGCATCAGGGAGCTGGAGGCTCCTCTGCAGCAGGCATAGGCCCCAAAGGAGCAGAAACACCCTACACCTCTTGCCACAGTCTTAAGATCACCAACTGAGGGAATTTCCACGGGAGGAACCTGCTGATTCACATTTCCCTGTCCTTGTGGGATGGCGCTGTGACACACCAGGAAGCTGCCTCCCCTTCCTCCTATGAATACATTCCTGGAACCAGGCAGGCTTCCAGGAAGGTTTCCTGAGGGCCCACGAAGCAGCTAAAAATAATCAGGACTGGCAGATACAGGCCTCAAAACCAAACCCCACCCACCTCTGCTGTCCGTATGGTGTTGGCAGTGCCCAGGTCCCGAAACTATACGATGAAGTCCAGGCAAAATCAGTGATTGCATTTTGACCCACTGTCTTGTTTCCAAACTCACTAAGGTAACAACAGCAATCACACACGTGCTCCCCTTCCACCAAAGAGCCATGAAGCTCACACACGCCCAGCCCCAAAGGAACTGACCAGGGCTCCATGAAAGAATTACACCCTATGGAGAATGCTTCACCACTTTCTCAGTCATCCGAAGGGTAATAGAGAGCTAACACTTAGATGCAAGAGGAGAGAATTCATATCATTCAATGGAACAGCATCAGGCCTCAATTCTCTTCAAAACCATTGTTGAGAAGCGTTGGGTTAGATAGAAATTGTGATAGAGGAATGCAGACATGGAGACATCAGCGACAATGGAGGACAGGAGAGAACAGTTTGGAAACACAAAGTCTGCCCATTGATTTAGGAGGCTCCCAACCCTCTTTCCCTTCTCAGCTCCCAGGACACTTACTTATAGCTTAGGTTGGAGAAAGGGAGAATCTTCAAATTGACCCCATAATGAAGCCCACCAGCATGAAATCTTATCCAGTGCCTCACCTTCAAATATGAACCATGGTCAAGATCACATGGTATGCAAGGAGAGCCTCCAAAAAGAAACAGACTAAAACAAGTCATCCAACTAATGAAAAGGAACTCTGAAGAAATACACAATGCAAGAAAAGAAACATGTAAAACTCTCTCAAAAAAAAAAAAAAATAACAAAACCAAAAACAACACCAAAGCCACCATCAGCAATACAAGTATGGAGTGGTATAAAAAGGCATAATCACAATCAGGAAGAGCCTTTGCTAATAAATATATGCTTGCCAAAATAAGCACATTCAATGAAAGATTTTCATAGATAAAATCAAGGAAATCTTTCAGAAGGTAGAACAGGAAGACGAAATGATAGACAACAGGAAGGGCACCAAAAGAAAATTAGTCCAGAAATATTCCAAGAAAAAAATCAGAAAAACAGACATAGGACGGAAAATGAGGTGGTAAGGTGAGAAGCATCAAACACACACACATACACACACACACACACACACACACACACAATTTGATTCCAGCACAATTATTAAATAAAGGACCTAAACCAAGGCATTTTCAGAACACTGAGGAAAAGGGAAGATTCTATAAGCTTTCGGGGGAAAAATTTTTTTAAAAGTGATTTTAAATCCAAAGAGCATCATCAGGCTTCTCAACAACAGAAACTAGAGGACAAGAGAGCAATGTCTTCAAATTTTGAGGGCATAATTGCTGATCTTGAATTCTCTACCCAACCAAAATATCCATCAATTATGATTCAAGAATAAATATTTTCAGACATGAAATATTTAAAAAAAAAAAAACTATCAGGCCTCTTAAGCTTAGAAAACATGTTCCACTGAAACAAGTCAACCATGAAAAAGAGCAAACAGCCCAAGACAAGAGAGGTTCAAGAAATTTCTAGGATGGTAGTAAAGGAAGTTTCAAACTGAAAGCCCTTTAGCAAGTCCAGAGAAGAAGCCGTCCAGATGGAATCGGAAAGAGAGAACTCCAGAGGGGAGGTCATGAATTTAAAAAAATAAAATAAAATAAAAATGGAACCAACAAATGATCTGCTACTTCATATGGAATAGAAAATTATGTTGAGAGGATACCCTAGGGTAAGAAGAATCCAAAGTAGATACACAAAATCTAGCAAATAATAATATAACACTGCTACTAATTCAAAGAGCAAAACAAAATGCAACATAATCATATTCAGCTATATTGAACTATTTAGCTCATAACAGCATAAATATCGACCACTGATTAGTGGTAAATTCTAGTGGGAGTTGGGGGGGCAGGAAAGCAGGAGAGTGAGCCTAATACATAAACTAATGCTGATAGCTGATACTTGCTATGTAATGTCTAAATACGATACACATAATATCTATATAGAGAGATATTTAAAATTAATAGTCAATTTAGAAATATAGAGGTAAATATCAGGGGGAGATAGCCAAAAGAGTTGCATGTGGCTGCCTCTGGAGCTAGAAGTTCCAGGGACAGGTGGAGACAGGGGGTGGCTTCCTTATAAGCCTTTCAGTACGAGTTTATTTATTTTTATGAATCGTAACTGAAGAAGACATTCTCCGAGGGCCTGTTTCTACCCTTGCCTTCCAATGTAAGCACACCAGCCCGCACTCTGCATCTGTCCTCACCCTGTGCCCCCCCACTCCCCCACCCCCCCCACCCCCGTTCGGAGCCCCGCCTCCCAGCTGGCCTCCTTTCCCTTCTGGTGCTGCCCCATCCACGTCACTCCTCAGGCCTCTTTCCTTCCCCACCCCCCACCTAGGGCTCCTGTCCTCTAGTCCACGTGTATGTGTCTCCATCCAAAATTTAAAAGTAAACACTTTCCCTCAGTCCTCAGTGGATGGTGGTCAGCAAAGTACAAGCCCCCTGAACTGGTCCTTATTTTCTTACCTGTTCCTACCACATTCTCTGAACGAACGCTCTTTCTCTGAAAGCCACCAGCATTCTCCCAGGCCCCGCGTCCAGCCACTCAGTCATATTCTCTCTCTCACTCACAGACACTTTCACAAACTCACACACACACACGCTCTGTTGCTAAGTCCTGCTGATTCTAATCCTGAAATACTTTGGCTCCTCCTTCCACACCTTTTTCAGAATGCCCTTTTTGAAAGCTCTCAGGACATAGGATCGCTCGAAAATCTGCAGTTGTTTCCCAATGCTCATAAAATCCAGCCGAATCTCTCCCGACATTCCGAGTTCCCCCACCTGCTCCAACTCCTCCTGCAGCCTCAGTGTCCTCATTGGTGCCCTGCCCTCCTCGGAGCTTCCCTGCCTTTGCATCTTTGCTTTTAGTGTCCCCACTCCCTAAGACAGCTTCTTCCAGCACCTGCCCTGAAGACCCGGTTCAGACACCACCTCTCCCAGGAAGCCAGCAGGGATCTGCCTAACAGAGCTTGAACAATCCCACCTCTGAACCTTGAAGCACTTTGAGCCTCTGGGTGCTCTTTCAGTTTTTTTAATATCATTCCTGTCATGCTGGATGATGAGCCATTGAGGACACATTTTAACGAGATTTTATCCTCCAGTTCGGCCCAGGGCCGCATCACATTGAGACATTTAAGTGTTTGGTGAATGAATGAAGGCTAGAAGGACGGCCTTCAAGTGGTACTAGGGGCCACACCCTAATTCCCCGCCAGCCATTGCATTAGGCACTTGAATTTTGGCCAAAAGTCTTCGTCATTCTGGGGGTCTCAGGCCGTTCTTTTACATCCATCACTCCTTCAACACCCAGGCTTGTCACACAGGGTGGAAGCCAGAGGGAAAAGAATAAACAGACATCCTCCACTGATCTCCTTGCGGAGGGCACCCATGCTTGCTGTGAGCGGCTGACTGCTCCAAGAGGTATCCGTCAGGGCCGGGAAGACAAAGCTGCCCTGGGTCCCGTCATTCCCCCAGCCCCGCCCCCCTCACCCCTAGCTTAGTCCGGCTCCCCCCAGCATCACCGCATCACATGTCGTTTCCAAGGCAGATACACGCATTACAAAGACTGGGACAGCATTTTGCTCATTCTGGAAAGATCACTCCTGGCCGCGGCTTGTCTTTCTGAACTCAACATGTGTTTCTAATTCAGAGAGTGACCATTTGAACTGAGCCGTCGCGAAGAGCCCAGGGTTGCTGCCCAGGCGTCTGAGCCGAGGGAGGCGTCGGAGGAGGGGCGGGCCGCACCCCGCGTGCGCTGCCTCGGCCCCTGGAGCCGCCCCAGGCTCCAGGCCTGATCTGCCCTTGTGGCCTCAGGCCGCCCCAGCCGACGGGCAGCACCGCTGCGCGCCGCGGACGGGCCTGGTACCCAGCGGCGAAAGGCCGCTCCTTCTCCTCCCAAGTCCTATTAAACGCCAGTTCAGCCCTCACTAAAGCTAAGACCCACGGAAGCCCTGCCGCAGTCCTCCATGAGACCACGTGCGAAGGACGGGGCTCCTGCAGCCGTTTTGCGCTCTGGCGGGGCGGGGGGGGGGCGGTGGGGACAGGAGCCGGGGTTGTGTCTGTGCCCTACGCCGCCAGGACACCCCAGAGGGAGGCCGGCTGTGAGGTGGCGGGAAACTGCAGGAAGGAGGGCCCACGGGGGCATCTGTTCCAGACGCAGAGCAGCGGCACCGGCTGGGCTGCGGTGTCGGCTCGGGCCCAGCTAGGCTGCGGGAAGGCCAGCGACCCTTCCCGCCTCATCCGCCTGGTCCGTTCAACATGCCAAACCCTGGCCCCCGCCTGCCAACCAGACCGAACCGGTGCCCGCTTCCCCGGCTGTCACGCACTGTGCGGGCGGCCGACCTGCCGGAAAGGCTGACAGGTGGCCATCGGGCCTCCAGACGCTCCCCGGACGCCCGCGAAGTCTTCGCAGCTGACCACCAGCGCGCGCCCTGGGGAAGGGGCTGCTCCGGCTCCCCGCAGCAGCGCGGCGGACGCATGAGCCCCCCAGCCCCCACCCCGAGCACCCTCCGGAGCACTGCAGGCCTGCTGGGGCGGGGAGACCCCTTACAGCCCCTGACCTGGTCTCCGGGCCACGGTTCTACGCTGCGCACGCGGTGACCTGGACGCAGCTGGCGGCTCTGGCTGGAACGACAGGAAGCCCCAGGAGCCACGGACGAGCGCAGTGTGGCCTCCTAGAGAGGGCGACAGAGCAAGTCCCGACGCAACCACGCTGGAAACCCTGGAATCGGGGCCGTATTTCCCACCAGCACAACCTAGAGAACACGGAGACGCAGACACAGACGTACTCGCAGCGGTGAGGCGTTTGAAACAGAAGGAATTTGCAAGCACAGAATCCCAGGGTTGGGGGAGTCGCACCTAGCCGGGCGTCAACATCACGTGGGAATATTCTGGGGGGAGGGAATAGAATTTCACAAGCGGATCCTCAAATCCCTATAGAAATGCACAGAATGTACACTCCCTGGCTGAAGACAGACTACAAAGCCGCAGTGAGGGAGATGGAAAGCGCGGAAGAGTCCGCACGCGGACTGGCTCACACCTAGTCCCCTCTGGTTGCCCCCCCAGTGTCAAAGTCGCCCTTTCATTCTCTCTCCTCTCCCTTCTTCCCTGTTTCTCCCCTTCTTTTGGGCATAGCTCCCCCTGGGTGGTGATAATCCTGCTGCCTTTGAAGTGGCCTTCCTTCTGCTTCTGAGACCAGAACTAGGGTTTTTTTGTTTTGTTTTAATTACAAATTTGATAGCAAATTCCTGGATCATGTCTCATCCCTGTTGAGCAGGAATCTCCTGACTGCCGCCCCCCAACAGAGTTCTTCTTTTGCTAAATCTCCCTGAGGAGTTTTGCATGCAGTTATGGGAGAGCTCAGCCCTGAGAACACCACTGTTCTAAATTCAAGGTTAAGATGCAGAAAAGCAGCTGTTACTTACACCCACCAAAGGACATGACCAATACAGATGCCCACAGGGTCAAAGGGTGCATCTTGCTGGAGTCAGGATGGTCTGAGTGTACGCAGTTTGCTTTCGCCTTTATATCTTTCAAAAACCCTGACTTGGCCCATCATGCTATCTTGGACCTAAACCAGCCCCAGATTCAGCCAATTTCAACGTGAGAGCCCACGCCAGCATTGTGGCATCAGACCGCTCTTCCCCTCGCCAAGTTTTATGGTTAAATATTTGGAAAATTCATGCTTTTTCGTTCTCATGGCACAGCTTGCATTAAGCAACTTGATGAAGACCGGATTCCTAAATCTCTAACACTCCTAAACGAAACATTGTGCTTCGTCTAATGCAAGTACTAAGAGAAACACCCCTCCGACATGAGCAGAAGAAACAGATGGGGGGGGATGTGAAAAAGGAAGTAATGCGGCTGTCACTGGGGTCTGTTGAAGCAACATCCTCGTATCTAGGCGGGTACATCCCTTCTTGGAACAGTGACGCAGGGTAAGAGAGCTTCCCTGATGCAGAGAAGTATTCCTCCACCTGCCGTCCACACCCAACGGGAGCCCCAGGTTTCTCAACCCTAGGAAGCCCCCTCTCTCTCATAATAAAAGGCACAGCACAAACACTGGCATCTAGCCAGTACTCAGCATCTAGGTCACACCAGGAGGCTGGGAGGCACCGGCTGTCAAAGGACACACACGGCCAGCTATGGCCTTGCTGACGATGCTCAAGTTACAGTCCTTGGGGCCCAGGCAGGAAAAGATGCCTTTCACCCAGGCTGGGGGCAGACCCTGGAGCTGCCTGCCACAGAGCTACTCCTACCCTGCAAGATGCCAACCCAGGGAAAGGCAGAGGGTGCCAGCCAGAAGGGCAGGGCCCCACGCATCTCCAGTGATGGGAGTGAGCATGGGCAGGGAGAGGGCCAAACCCCTACAGCCACATCGGACAGAGGACAGAGGACTTACCAACCTAACTTCGTCCCAAGTGCTGAGCCTCTCATCAACAGAAGTATTTGAGTGTGAATCCTGAATAGCTTGGGAGGGGACATTTCTGGACTTTTTGTACTTCCCACCTGACCCCCTACTTAGAAAAGAAAAAAAAAGGTGGGGGGAGAAAACCCCCACTGGGTATCTGGAACATTCCACAGAGCAGCCAGGAGCCTGACATGCAGAGCGCTCATCCCGTGTCTGCTCTGTGGACAGGCTGCTCTGGCTTCTCTGAGACTGAGTGCCTGGGGGTTTGTAGAAAGTGAAAAGGAGAAAAAAAGTTCAGCCATGAGCCGAGTAAACACCTATTACAAGGGACAGAAGGTTAAAATAATAGGTAATGCCCACTGATTACCTTTATGCCAGTGATTTACCAGGGGCCAGGCACCATTTAATACTCCACTCCTTATGAGTATTAATCCTCTCTAAACCATTTTGAGGTAAGTGTCATTATTATTTCCAACTAAAAGATGCAGGAGGTGAGGTAATTAGGTAGATAAATGACTTCCCCAAAGTCCCAGAGAAAGCTTGGAAGTAGCTGGGATTGCAAACCCAGGAAATAGATGCTGCATGGGTCAAAATCCTCTGATAGTTCCTCATCATACTTAAATCTTTTACCATAGCCTATAAAATCCTCCACGATATGGTTCCTACCCCCTCTCTGACCTTAATGCTTAGGACCTACTTCCCTTGTTCATATACTTGATAAAACTAGCATTCTGAGTTTTTCAAACAAGTCCAACTCATTACTGCTTCAGGGCCTTTGAACATGCTGTTCTGTCAGCCTGGAACACTTCCCACAGATCTCTGCAGGGTTCTACAAAGATGTCATCTCCACTGAGCAACCCTCCCCTGGCCATGCACCTAAAATATATTGCTGTCTCCTCTTCTTCATGAACTTACTCTGTTGTGTCTTTCCTTGTGGACTGAGTACTGGCTGAAATCAGATCACTATTTGCTTGGCTGTGCACTGACTGTCTTTCCACCAGAGTAAAACATTCACGAGGCTGGCACCGCAGTCCCAGGACGCAGCTCAGATTGTATGAGCTGGATGAATGAGTACAGGAATGAATGGTGGGTGGAATGGAGGGGGCCAGGAGAGGGGCATCACATTTTACTGAGCTCAAGGTGAGATACTGGTTCTTTACCTTTTGGAAGCTAGGCACTTCTCTGTGTCCAGATTTTTGGTCCAAAAAAATAGTCAACATTTGCAAATAATCTCAAGAGTTCCTTTTAAACCCCAAGGAAGAACACCTGCATTAATGGGAGGGAGACGAAATAGATTTGGATCTATATGAGCATCAGCAGAAGCCCCTTCTGCTCCCGCCCTGGGTGCCTGCTGGAAAATTCAGGCCCCCGTAGGGATGCTTCTGAAGGAAAGAATGGCATCCCAAGAACAGGGCAGTGCGCCGGGTAGAAAGGCCAAACTTCGCCTCCCTGGTCGGTCCAGCCATCTGGTTCCTGGTCCAAACCTATATCCTGCATCCTCATCCCTGGGCCTTTACTCCCTGAGGGAGATATGATGACTGTCATTAATATTCCTTCCCTCCCAATGCATACAAACCATGTCACCCTTTAAGAGCTAACTTGTGGGGCACCAGGGTGGCTCAGTGGGTTAAAGCCTCTGCCTTCAGCTCAGGTCACGATCCTGGGGTCCTGGGATCAAGCCCCGCATCGGGCTCTCTGCTCAGTGGGGAGCCTGCTTCCCCCTCCCTCTCTCTGCCTTCCTCCGCCTGCTTGCAATCTCTGTCTGTCAAATAAGTAAATAAAATAAAAAGAGCTACCTTGCTTTGACCAACAGAACATGGCAGAGAGGCAGCCATGCCTAGAAGGGGCCCAGCAGCTTCCACTTTCCTTTACGGACCAGTCACCATGTAGTAAGTCTGACTACCTTGAGACAGCCATGCTGTGAAGCAGCCCAAGTTAGCCAGAGAGAGAGAGAGACAGAGACAGAGACAGAGAGAGAGAGAACGGCTGCATGGAGGAACCCTGACCTTCCAGCCCAGCCAGGCCCAGCCGCCATGCTGATGGCCAAGAGACTGACTCAGGCTAATGTCAAATGGAGCAGAACCACCAAGCCAAGCTAAACCAAGCCCCACCGAGTTCCTGATGCACAGAAAAATGGAAAACATTTTTTGTTTTCCAGGTATTTCCCTCCTGCTTTTCTGGGCCCGAACCACCCCTTCATTATTCGTTCCAGTAACACCTCCTTCCAGAAGCTTCTCTTATCACTCCACCTCACTCTTTCCCCTCCAGCCTCTAAACTCTCAACCCACTCAACCTTGAGGCCTTGACTCGGGGGCTCTCTCCTGACCTCTACAGTGGCCGCAGGGGCCCCTCCACGCACCCAGTGTGCCTATGCACCACGCCCTGCCCTCCAGCTCCATTCCCGTGACCATCCCTTTGTCAGCTTGTTGGCCCTCAGACTGTCATTGCCGCATGCATTGTCATCCACATAATCCACACACATAGCTCATTATCTACCACATAATAGAGGCTGGGTGAGATCTTATGAACTGAAAGGATAAACCCTACAGCATTGGCTGGGCCTTGCGCACTATCACATTCATTCTCTCTGCAGACCTGTGTGGCTTTCCCACTCTGACTGAAAATGCCCTGAGGGTCAGGATCATGCTACTCATTCTCTCCATGTCTCTCACAGAGCCCTGCACACGGCAGGTGCTCAATAAAGGCTCACTTGACTTTTAACTGGCCGATGTGTGACTTTCACTGTGACCTTCATTCCTGATTTGCCTCCCGGACCTCTGCTACTCAGGCTCCAGAACTCCCAGACCTGGATGCTATACAAGGAGAAAGAAGGCCCTGCTTGTTTATTTTTGGTTCTTTTCAATCAATGGAATTCTCAAAAGTCCACACATTCTACATTCACAGTGATGAATTCATTCCAGAAGGATAATCTTTGAGAAGCTACATTCTCTTTTAAGACATTCACCTCTGACGTGATAGACAAGTGTGAAAGAGTTAACACAGCTTCCCACACCGCCTGGGAGTTGCAAATCAACTGGAAATATCTGGTTCAATCTGTTATTATAAAGCATAGTCCAGACAGCGCTGTCACCCCAAGGACAATCATTCTATGAACACACACAGTGTTGTGACCTTTACTCAACATTCCAGAGATACAGGAGCTGTGTGGGCCTGGGAGGGGGGGAGGGTTATAAATAGTGTAGTGTCGTGGGCCTCGCACTGGGGTGAAGGCCCGCTTCCCCATCCTGGCGGGCCTGGGTGCCCCCTTATCTATAAGCCCCTTATCTCCAGGAACAACAAGGCACTTTCCTACCTGACTACCTCAGCCCCTTCAGTTTCCTGGGGACCTAGTCAGGACTCGCCATGGCTCCCCTCCCTCTCACGCTCTAGCGCTCCCCTCCTTGGGTTTTAGGTCTCAGCTTGGACCCAAAATCCTAGAGGCCCTCTCCAGACCATAAATTCTCAGTTCAACATGTGACGGCCTTTGTTACCTGGAGCCGAGCCAAAGAGGAAGAGAGGAGAAAACAGGGAGAGGGCCAGGAAGTGGGGTCCTTGTAGGCCTACAGTTGGCCCTCACCAAGTCCTTTTGGACCCTGTAAATCTGTGTTCAACTCTGGGATATGCAAAGGAGATGTGCTCCGGACTGGAAGACAATTCTTGGATGCAGCCCACCCGGGGTTTCCATCCCGGCTCCGCCACTTCCTGGCTATGTACACTTCCTTTGGGGAAAGCAGTGCACCTTCCCCAAGAGGCGGTTGGGGGGGCTCTAAGACATGCCCCCTGAGTGAACCAGCTCAGTGCTGGTACACAGAACGTGCTCAATAAATGTGAACTCACTTTCAGTCCCTGCCTCCAATTAGAGAGGGCTGTCTCATGACTGAGACAACTTAAATGAAAGAATGGAGGTTCAAGAGAAGCCCTGTCCTTCAGGGAAGATGGGCTGAACCCTCAAGTAGCAAAGAAGTGAACTCTGTTGCATATATTACTTCATGTTATTAAGGAACCACTCATTCATTCATTCAACAAACATTAACTGAGCATCTAACATGTAGCGAGCATTGCTCTAGGCACAGCGGTTCTAGGCACCACACGGCCTTCAACAGTCACTGCCCCTAAAATGTTATTTGTCCAGCGTCTGGTCCCTGCCTCTGGAAAGGAAGAAGACAGTATTTTATTGCCATCTCCTAGGCCTCAGATTTCAGGGAAGAGGAGGTAGCCTGAAAATGATGGAGACAAAGATTATAATGACACCCGCAAACGGAAGGCGAGGCTGCGGACAAGTGAACCTGTAAGCATACAGGAGGCTCCCTGACTAAAAATGGGACAACCATATCCACCGTTCCAGGCTGTCACGCCAAAAACGGGACCCCAACTCTTCGCTCAGCAACATGACAGAAATACACAGATGGACATTTGCTATCCTCCCTGTGGCGAAGGAGTATTCCTTTTTCATTTTCAATTTGTTGTCCTGATACTTCTGGAAAATGCACAGACGGTGAATGCTACAGTGATGACAAACTGTTTTCAATAAAAGCTTCCAAATACTCTCGATGTGGGTATTTATCTCACTGCCGCTCAGCACCAGTGATTCACAAGCTGGCGCCAACCTACGAACCTACGAACTTAGGGGAGGACAGATGCAGTCCGTTCCATGGGCCATCCGAAGTCTAGCATGACACACGTGGCAAGCAAATACAAGAAATGGAACTGTAGAGGTCAACTTACTTGCCGACGGCTGAAATCGGATCAGGTCTTGCAGGTCAGTAGAAATCTGGAAAACGTGGCTGTAGAACTGCTGGACAGAATTCTTCAGGCCAGATATGTCTCTGGAATGTGACCGCAGTGTCCCATTCATCTGCCTGACACAACTCCAGAGGCTGCCGACATGCTTGTTAAGCCCCTCCTTGATCCTCTGAAGACTTCCTGAGATGGAGTCCAGCTTGCTGCAGGTTTTCTCCAGGTGAGACACCCTGTTCTCCACCACGGAGACGTCCCTCTGGACCCCATGTGTGTTCTCCTTACAAGCGTCCAGCTCAGAGAGGACCCGATTCTGCAGTTGCTGCCACCTCGCCTCCAGCTGGCTGCAGCAGTGGGCCAGGGGGTCCCGGGGAGATGGCAGGGGCTCCACCGTCCTTCCTTGCTCACCCCCCATAGAAAACCCACCCACTGCCGTGTTTTTACCTTCTCTACAGCTGTTCAGCTCATTCTGGAGCTGATTCACATCGTCCTCTGTGTGGTTCAGTTGAGAATAAAGAAAACGAAAATCCTGCTGAAGTTTCTGGATGCTACGTTCGGTTTCGTGAAACTTCCTATGCATCGTGTCATTCAGGGATTTCAAAAGGTTCAAACTATCACCCGTTAGGTGGTCTTCTCCGTTTGGCAAAGTATCTTCTATCCCATGAGGCTCTCTCGGAAAGTTCTGCAGGCAAATATCCTCCACAACTTGAACTTTGTTCTTCAGGTGATTTAACTCTATCAGGACCTGCTTGTTCCCAGCCCCTGACACCCCCGGTAAGGCGGAGGCTGGGGGGGTGAGTTCTGCCTCAGTGCTGTTGGCCACCTCCAAGAGAACACTCCCCAGGCGCTCTTCCAAAGACTGTATTTTGTGATCAAGAAGTTGCTTCAGGTCGTCCACCTCGCCATTAATGGCCCCCCGAAGGGTTTCTTCAATGTAAAAGCAGTGTTCTTCCGCATTCTTCTCTGTCACATTGATCCTTGCGTCTAGTTCATTCCACCTGGCATCAAAGTCCACGTCTGGCTCTGGAACTGCAAGGCGGTCAAATTCATTGTCCAGTCGTGCATTCAGCATTCTGGTGGCTTCAGCAACTCTTTCGATTTTCTGGTCTAGCATCTTGATCTGTTGCCCAAAGTCGCCATTCTTTTTACCACCACAGCAGTCTGACTGAGCTGAAGGATCTTGTACCCGGGCTCGAAGATCATTTATTTCTTTTCTCAGGTTTGTTTCCTTCTCTCCTATAAGTTCAATCACTCCTAGGTAGCTGCTGCCATAGTCATCACACTGCTGTTGGAGGCCAATCAGCTTGTACTCACAGGAGTTCTTCAGATCAGCCAGCTTTCTGTCCATTCCCTCCATGAGCTCCTCTCTCAGGGCATCAATCTTACTATCGACATAGGCTTGGTAGAGCTCATTGGTCGTCATGGTCACCGTAGGGCCCTGGGCAGCCTCCTGGAGCTGTCTGAGCTGTCCTTCGTACCCCTTTACCTTCCCATCCAGCTCTTCCAGCTTGTCACTCTTGGTCTTCAGAGCATCCTTGACCTCAGCCAACTCAGACTTGATGTCCTTCATGCCAGATTCCTTATTGTTGAGGACATCGGGAAGCTGGACGGTCTCCGTGTCTCCGCCAACGGCACTGTCGGGCGCTTGCTGGGGGTGCAGGTTACTGAGCCATGATGCCAGCATTTTGCTGGCATCGTCCTGAATGGCATGTTTGAGGTTTTCGTTCACTCCAGCAATGGAAGACTGGAGATCAAGAACTGTCCTTGTGAGCCGGAGAACCTTCTCTTCAAGCACCTGGATTTTCTTTTCCTGAAGTTCTTGTGGTCCCTGTTTTGGATCTACCGTTTGGCTTGGTTCTGCTGCACGGGTTGGTGACAAAGTCTTCTTGGGCTCTGAGACTTGGCTCGGTTCGTTATCTGTTACAAAGAAAGAGTCAGAAATGACTTAACGCGTTCTACCATTTCCCATTTTCTGCAAAGCCAATAAACACCGTACTTGAGGAATATTCTTAAACCTTCACGTAGAGATCCCCTCTCACCACAGGCAATTGTACTAGAGAGAAAAAGACTATAGGCTTTGAGTCAAAGAGATCTCCCCTCGCATTCTGGCTTCACTGTCTGCCCTTGAGCAAGTTAATTAACTTCTGTGAAGCATAACCCCCTCATCTACCAACCAGAGATACTATCTTCCTTCCTAGGGTTGTTAAGAGAACATGTACGTGGCACATAATAGACACTCAGTGGTCTCTTCCACCCTAAAGGGAAGTGTTCTTAATCTACTCAGTCATACAAGCACATCATTCCCACATTAGTGAACAGCAGCCACACCCATTGGTTGACTACATACTGTAAAACCACAAGAAGCCACTTTGGCAAGATCCACCCATTAGCTGTTGGGTGCTATGATATCATATAAGCAGTAAGTTATCCTTCAGGCAACTCCTAAATGTTCTTTGACTTTTACTAACTTCGCTAGGCTAAAGGAGTCTCACAGACATTGTTCAGCACCCTTATGCAGTTGGGGAAACTAAAAGCAAAAGAGATAGAGCAGTGATCCTCTTGGCATCTTTTAACAATAAAGTCACGTGGTCGTATATACTAAGATTCACTAAATCGAAGAATATAAACATTGAATTTTTCATCACCTGAGAAATATACCTCCAAGGAAATAGTCTGAATGGAAGGAAGAAAAAAATTTATAAAGATGATGAGATGAGTCATAAAAATGAAAATAAAGTGATCAATAAACTAAACAAACAAACAAACCAATTACTGAAACTTGAGGTAATAGGAGATTAGAAGCAAACCATGCCCCTGAACATGGATAGCAGGATACGAGGAACACTAGAAAGAGCTAACAGGGGCACCTGAATGGCTCAGTTGGTCAAGCCTCCAGCTCTTGATTTCAGCTCAGATCATAATCTCAGGGTCCTGGGATCGAGAACAACGTTAGGCTCCCTGCTCAGTGGGAAGTCTGCTTCTCCCTTTTCCTCTGCCCTTCCCACTGCTCTCTCTCTCTGAAATAAATAAATCTCAAAGAAAGGAAGGAAGGAGCAAACAATGACATGCCTGCATGGATGGAGACTATCTTGACAGGTGGAAAAAGTCAAACACCATCTATGCAAAGAAATAAAATGCATTAAGGCACACTGAACAACCACTAGAAGGAAATGTAGAATGCTGTAGATATTTGTGTCTACTGTTCATTGTTTTTCCTCCCCTAAACTTTTGTACACAATCATAACCACAGCTATTATTCATTAAAATCAACTTAGTGGTAAAACCAAGACTAGAATTCAGTCGGCCAAACTCCCAAGCAGAGAACTATAAAGAATACCTTGTTTTCCACATTGAAAAAAGTATTCTACTTCAAGCCACTAGGAGAAAAAAACAAGCTGTTGAATCATATACAGATGAAATGCCATTCTGAACAAAGGAAATGAAAGCAAAGGGCAGGAGATTGGGGGGAAATCCACATGTAAGGAAATGCTTCTTCTACCCACTCCCAGTGACTGTGGAAACTGCCACAACTTCTTGAAAGGATAATTTGCTTATGTATCAAAATCTCAGAATCCCTTTGCCCCTGCAATTATACTTCTATAAGTTTATTCTAGTTAATAATCAGGGATGAATCTAAAATACTAAGAGGAAAAAATGTTTATTCAAATACTAGCTACAAAAAACAACAACAGCAAAAAACAACAAATACTATCTACAATAGTGAAAAACCACAAACAACCTAAGTGACCAATAGTAGGGGATGGTGTTCAAATAATCACATTCTCAAAAGCCATTAAATGATACCATAGATTATTTAATGAATGGTTGTTCATTATAGATTAAGTTAAAAAATAAGTTCTTTTTTTTTTTTTTGAGATTTTATTTATTTATTTGACAGAGATCACAGTAGGCAGAGAGAGAGGAGGAAGCAGGCTCCACCTGGAGCAGAGAGCCCGATGCGGGGCTCCATCACAGGACCCTGGGATCATGACCTGAGCCGAAGGCAGAGGCTTTAACACACTGAGCCACCCAGGTGCCCCAAGTCAAAAAGTAAGTTTTCTAAAGATAGCATGTTCTTGGGGCACCTGGATGGCTCAGTCAGTTAAGCCTCTGACTTCTGCTCCGGTCACGATCTCAGGGACCTGGAAACAAGCCCCACATCAGGCCCTGTGCTCAGCGGGGAGTCTGCTTCTTCCTCTCCTTCAGCCCCTCTCCCCCTCCTTCTGCCTGTACTCATTCTCGAGTGTGCACGATCTCTCGCTTTCTCTCTCTCAGATAAATAATTTTAAAAAATAGTATGTTCTTTATAATGATAGTGGATTAAAGACAAGCACTTCCTTTTCATTCCCTTACGAAATCTCACTAAAATGACAAAACAAAAAAACAGAACCATGTCCTGTATAAAAAAAAAATTAGGAATCAGAATGGTTTTGGACATTTTAACAGCTGCATTGGAAGCTAGAAAATGGAGTGATACTTTCAAAATCCTAAAGGAAAGTTATCTCAAATCTAGAATTCTAAAGATAGAATAAAAATGTTTTTGACTATACAATAATAGAAAGTGTACCTCCCACACAATCTCATAAAACTACTGGAGGATGTGCTTTACCAAGTCAAGGCAGTAAGTTGAGAACAAGCAGAGAGTAAAGGAAAGAGGGAATCAATGGGAAAGATACAAGTAAGATCACCAGTTGGCTGCTGTGAACAAGGAAAAGAGGGTAACCAGGTGGGGCAGGTAAGAAAGCTCTAGGAGAGACTGCTTCAGAAGATAACACTGATGTGTCTAAACACAATGAGAGGACTTCTACATAATCATCCAGAGGAGAGTTTGGGTTGAAACAGGGACAAAGACATAAAAAAAAAAAAAAGTCAAGCAAAGGAAAATATCAGACAATTACTAACTCTAAAGAAACCAATAAAGCTGTGTAAGAAAGAAACGAATTCATAGTATATGACATGGCTCAGCGGTGAACATTATCTATACAGTTACTACAATGTAAACAATAAGTATTAAACTAAAAACCTGGTATAAACTTATGGAAAGATGAGGGTACAGGAGCCATGTGCTGGAAAGCAGAGGAAAAGGCGTCCAACCCTCACCTTCCATGATAAGAGGTCAATAGATACGGAGGTAAATTCCACAAAATGATCTAAAGAGTTGAAAGGAATTACCGCTGAGAAGGGAAATGGGCGGAGAAGGAGGGTCACTGCTTTCCTAAGAGTCCTTTTAAACTTTTCCTTTTCGACTCAGGAAACTACATACAGGCTTAAATTTTATAAAATAAAAATAGAAGAAAAGTAAACTATTCTGATCCAACAGATGCCCTTCGTGTGTCCCCGTCATATTATCTATGATGACTTATTGTAATTACTTGTCTGACGTTTGCCTTCTGTGAGTTCAGGGACTGCCTGTTTTGTTTCTCACTTTTCCCAAGTATCTAGTATACAGCCTGCCAGATATAGAAGCTCCATAAATATTTGTGGGATGAATAAGGAAATTTTTCTTTAACAAAATGTATGTGCAGACATGGGAATTGAGTAATACATGATAACAAAATGTTAGCAGTAGTTAATATATGGTGATGAGATTATGTGTAACTAAGTATTTCTCCATACTTTATAAGCATTCTTTAACTGATACACATTACTTTCTTCAAAAAATTCTTTTAAAATTTATTTTACAGACAATATTGGGAAACACTAAGTTTCAAAATTGATAATACCTCATTGGAAAATATAATCATTTGAAGACAACCATCAAATTCATGAGGTAACCTAGGTTACATTTATTCTCACTGAACTTAAAAAAGAGAAAAGATGGGGCGCCTGGGTGGCTCAGTGGGTTAAAGCCTCTGCCTTCAGCTCAGGTCATGATCTCAGGGTCCTGGGATCGAGCCCCACATCGGGCTCTCTGCTCGGCAGGGAGCCTGCTTCCCCCTTCTCTCTCTCTGCCTGCCTCTCTGCCTACTTGTGATCTCTCTCTGTCAAATAAATAAATAAAATCTTTTAAAAAAAAAAAGAGAAAAGATAAAAGGACAATTTTTAATCCATAAAAGTCATTTGCTTAATGTTATACCAAAAAAAAAAAAAGGTGAAAATTATCACTCCTTTCTTAATTATTCACTGAGTTTGTGCTACTTCAAAGACAATTCAGAAACGGATTTAAGAACAACTTCACTGATGCCTTTCCCTCTTAGCTTTGCAAATATCTCACCCCAAACAGAATGGGAACGACTCGGATTTAACTATTTAAAAACAAAACAAAACAAAACGGTTTCTTTCCTTCAAATTCAGATTTATGAGAGCTTGTAGATGAAAAGCAAAAACAAAGCATCACTACCACTGAATCTCTTCTCGTCTGTGCCGCACACACCAGTCTGAAACTATGTCCTGAACTGATCGCTAAGTCCTTAACTTAACAGAGCAATTTACTTGTAAAATAAATAAATACATAAATAAATAAATAAATAAATAATCTGTCTCTGATTGCTTCTGCAAATAAATTTGCATGCTACATGTGTCTACTGCAGGCATATACGTGTGTTCTTAAAGACCCTGGAGAGATTGCCATTGAAAATCATAAATCCCACTGTCCGCAGGAACGCTGAAAAGGTTGGAGGTGGTCACACACAGCAAAGCACAAAGAAGTTACCTGTGGCTTTCTTCATGCTATTTCGAGGCCGGGCAGGCGTGGGGCGGGGGGTCTTCACAGGGTCCCTGGGACCTTCCTGGCAGTCTCCCCCTCTAAAGCCGGGGCAGCATCTCCATTCCAACTGTGTCACTGTCTTGTACTTGGTGACATATCTGGGTCTGAAGTTCACACGATACCTGCCAAAGAAAAGCACGGCATCTCTTCACTGCGGCTGTCGAGAGCGTTCTTGGCCCTCCCTGACCCGGACCAGAATGAACAGGATCCAAGCCCCTGTCTGCTTTCTCCGAGCTGACCCAGAGCGACCACTGGTCTCTTCAGTCCAGCCCTGACCCCCTGGGGTTCAGCCAAAATCAGATTGGCCCCCGTCTTCCATCTCTTAGACCCGCCTGCACCCAGGTCCCTTCCCACTGACGGCCAGAGACAGACCACCTAGAAAAGCCTGGCCCCACAACTCCCAAACTGAGCTTTTGTTTTACCCAAAACTTTTGTTCTACTTTTCTTTTCTTTTCTTTCTTTCTTCCTTTCTTTTTCTTTTTCTTTTTTTTTTTTTTTTTTTTTGTCACTGCTTTGTGGAGATTTTTTCTGAGTAACGCAGACTCATTTGTTTTATATTTTGAAGAAACCTCCCCAGCACCTTTGTCTCCCATAGCATCTGTGCAATTATCATGGCACCTTCCTTCCTGCAAAGGTAGTAGGCTGTGAGCCTTCAGAGATCTACGTTCAGATCTTTTCAAAGAGATGCCCTGATCCATACAGCTGATGACGGAAATAAGAATCCCTTTTAAAGTGTACATTCCCCAGGGCACCTGGGTGGCTCAGGCAGTTAAGTGTCCAACTTTTGATTTCGGCTCAGGTTATGATCTCAGGGTCATGAGTTCAAGATCCCTGTTGGGCTCCACATCCACGACTCTCCCTCACCCTCTGCCCCTCCCTGTCCTCTCGAAAGAAAGAAAGAAAGGAAGGTAAGTTACGTATTCCTCCACATGCACAAACCACAGAGAGATTCTTTTTTTTTTAAGATTTTTATTTATTTATTTGACAGAGAGAAATCAGAAGTAGATGGAGAGGCAGGCAGAGAGAGAGAGAGGGAAGCAGGCTCCCTGCTGAGCAGAGAGCCTGATGCGGGACTCGATCCCAGGACCCTGAGATCATGACCTGAGCCGAAGGCAGCGGCCTAACCCACTGAGCCACCCAGGCGCCCCCCACAGAGAGATTCTTGTGATAAGCTGTAATGTCCTCCAGATCCAGGGCTGGGCCTGGAACAGAGACTGGCAATCCAGCAGCCCCATGGACACTCAGAGGGAGAGAGATGGATGCAGGAATCCAACACCCCAGGTGCCCCTGCTCACAGCACAGATACAAGCTGTTCCTTAACTTATCCCAACTTCTACTTCCAGCTTGGAATCACGGCTCTCTAGAACGTCTTCACTGTCTCTTCATTGTGAACACCAGCACAAGCAGCTGCCCTTCTCTCTGAGGGCCAATTCCCAGAAAGGACTCAGCTCTCTATTACTTTCCCAGAGTTTCTGTGTGCTGCTCAGGGGAAAGTCCAGGGGCCCATGGGACCTGGTGCCAGCCAGCTGACTCCACCTCTGGCATCCAGCTTGTGGTGAGGGAGTTCAAAGTCACATTCCTGAGAAAATTGCAAATTACTAGAGATAATGGGCTTTTGGCCCCCAAGGGTCAAAACCATGACACCTATAATCTCAAGTGTAAGGAACTCTCCCACCAACAGGAGCCCAGGTGACCCTCTGGACCCTGGGGACAGCGCTGTCCCAAGCATTAATGTCCCAACGCCTGCCGCTGCCCTGGTTCCACTGGCCCTTCTAGGGCAGTGGTTCACAGCACTGGCCAGGCATCAGAATTACCAGGAACCATAACGAACTGCCAACCCAGAGCTGCTGCCTTGCTCTTAGAGGTTCTGATTTAACTGGTCTGCAGTGGGGCCTGGGTGCACGGATTTTGAGAAGCTCCAGAGGGAGACATTTTCAAGTCTCCAGAAGAGAAAAGCCTCCAGAAGAGAAAGTCCAATGAATGAAACAGAAAAGAAGGGCCCCTAAGTGGTGGGGGTGGGGCAAGTCTTCCCTTCTAGGCTCTTCATTCCCTCTTATTGCCACCACATCCCCTGTCAAGGCCCAGCTTTATAGTTTCCCCTTTGCACAAATGGGAAAACAGGGGCTCCTAAAGGTCAGGCGTCCTGTCCAAGTTCCAATGGTCAGGAAGGGCCGGGGCTGGGATTTAAATCCAAGTGTTCTCTCCTGTACCCCAGACGGCCCTCCCAGCATGCAGAAGCAGTGACTCGGGAGACTGCCTTGAATTTGAAGCAACCCCACCCGCCCAGAGATGTTCCACAGCCCTACAATCTGGGTCAGAGGGTAGCTGCCATCCCCGTCCAGAAAACACTTTGAGCACCGGACCCGGGCCAGACGCACACCAGCCCCCAGGCCCCCAGCACCGTACCTACCAAAAGAATTCCCTGTGTGGTCCTAGAAATGATCAAAAGAAAGAAAGAAAGAAAAATCCACTTCACTGTTTTGCATGCTCAAATATAGCCTAATGCTGCAAAAATGTGTAATCTCAGAAAAACGCGGTTCCTCTGAGCATTTAAGACTGATTGTGAAAATGTGTTTGCGCTCGGGGGTTGTCCCTGCGCCAGCAGATGACAGCCCCTGGCAACGCCTTCTGGCTGCTGGCTGAGTGGTACCAGGGGAGCAAAACCTGAGGCTGCACGTCCGACTCCCCCCACCACCCTCCCACCCGGAGGCCTCCGTCCCCGCTGCTGAGCCAAGTGTAAGAAACTGCTCGCCCTTCCAGCACACCTCATTACCTTCTTTAAAGCCAGTTATTACTTTGGAACCAGCTCATAACTTAGGGAAGTTCCCTGGAGTTCCTGCCTTCCTCTGCAGCCCCACATGCATTCCCGAGCCCCACCCTCCACCCCCAGTGGCTTGCCGTGGGCTTTCCGGTGGGCGGCACGGAGTTCATTCAGGTTGATAGCATTTCTGACCGAGTTTTAAGTCCAGCATGTGCGAGAGGCCTCCCTGGCCAGCGGTGACAGCTGGAAGCCATCAGGCGGCCACCTCCAGCCGTGGGAACGCTCACATCCCGACTGCTCTGTGCATGAGGACGTGGGTCCCAGAGGTGACAGAAGGTCAGTCTGGGGGATGGGAGGGGAGGAGGTAGGGTTGTGCAGCCCCGCAGCTTTCCTGGGATTCCTTCCCCCACCGCAGAAGCAGGGTTCCCACCACCCCGAGAGCCAGCCAGGAAATTTTTCAGAGGATGGGAGGAACACAGCAGGAATCCTGGGTCCTCCTTCCATCCCTCAGTGTTCTGCAGGACAATATCTTGGCCAGCGAGCTTTAAAAAAAAAAAAAAAATGCCCAGGATTTTACACGTAAAATTCTAATTTAACTGGTCTGGGGCCAGGGGTGCCCAGGCATCTGTACCTTTCAAAAACTCCCCAAGTAACTGTCAAGTGCAGCCAGAGTTGAGAAGTGCAGCCCAAAACTCAGGGCACCCATCAGCCTTCCTTCCTCATTGGAGGGGGGAGCCTCTGGGGCAACTGAGGGCTGGACAGCCAGGCAGGGGAAGTGAATTGACCCAAAGCAGCCCAAGTGTTACCCCAAGAACCCTTGGGTTGTAAGCACACAGGAGGTGCCCCCTCGGACACTTACTGAATCAGCCAACTGACTGCACGCAGCTGGGGGTGGCCAAGCAGAAGGACTGACAGCCCAAGGCACAGAGTCAAGGCGGTGCTGGGCGAGAGCTGGAAGGCTGACTCAGGCTGCAGCCTTGGCCTCCGTCCCAGTTTTGGGTAGAGACTGTAACAAAATCCCGTCCCTCAAAGGAGCCCCGTCCACAGCTGCCTCGGGCACTCCCGGGGGCCCCTGGGGGCTGCAGCGGCATGCCGCCCCACGGCCCGAGCCCACCCCAACCTCTGCCAGCGCTCTTCGTTCCATCCTCTCAACTCTCCTTCCTTGCCTCTCCCTCTGAATCCTTTTCGGGGTGTGGGGTGGTGAAACAAGTGTTCTCCCTTTTTATGAGTTCAACCACCATGTCAAGACATCAGGTCAGCCCAGAAGACTCTACCGAGAAGGAAGGTGGCAAGAAGAGGACTGGAAAAGTTGAATCAGGGTTCAGGGACCACAGGACTAGAAATGTCCCCATTGAAACAAACTGTGACAAAATGACTGCTGCCGTTTGAAATCTCCCGCCCCTCCCCCCACACACACACGCAGAAAGACTCCTTCCCACTGACTGGAGGTGAGACTGCTTTCACAACAGGCCTCCGTTCATGCTTGTTCAGTGTTTGTCTTCTCACAGACCAGAAGCCCCGGGAGGGCAAGAATTCCTGCTGGTTTTGTTCTCTACAACATCCCCATTTTTAAACATAGCATCTGTCCTATTGTAGGTGCTCAACGAACAATGAAGTATTAATCATTAATCAATAATTGATCAATCAAACAGTAATTTAATGATACTAAGTCTACTTTAGATGAGGCATGGAGGAATCCAATGTCCATATTAAAAGCCCCAGAGTCATCCTCACGTCTAACCCCAGCAGAAGTGAATTCCTGAGCCTTCCCAGAACCAAATCAAGCTCCACAGTCCTTGGGTCATGATGGGTTGGACAAAAATCGCACACCAGAAGGTGACCTCAAGTTGTGTCGACCCAGAAGATAGCCATTAATCAGGTGTGCCTTTTTAAATCTACACTAATTATAAGTAAACCAAAGTGAACGTTCAGTTCCTCAGACACACTGGCCACATTACAGGAGCTCGGGAGCCACGTACGGAATTACTATGAACAGCTCCTTCACCACAGGCGTCTATGGGACAGAGCTGGCCTAGAGATTCACGGGACTGTCAAGGGCCAGTAATGGGCACACATCTGTTCATCTCTTCATTCCTGCCCCACACCCACCTGTCTTCTTTCTCCTCCGGCATCCCTCCCAGGTGGCCAGCAGAAGGCTTTTCAGAAATAACCACACGTCCCTGGCAGAGGATCATTTCAACACGGTAAGGATCTACGAGGTAAGGATCATTTCCCTGAATTTAGTATTCACCTGTAACTTCTTTTGTGAATACACATCACTACGAGTGCACAAATCTGAAGCCCAGTGCCCCCACTGGGACACGCACTTGACCAGGGTTTCTCCCAAGAACAGACTTTCTAGTAAATTCCTCTCTTTCTCCATCACTGGCTTGTCCCCAAAACCCCAGAACTAATTCTTCTTGCTTCATTCTGTGTGTGGTCCCGCACAGTATCCACTGGAACGGACTGTTAGGATGGAGAAGGAAGCCAGAAGGAGAGGGACCTCCCTCTCTCTGGTAGGGAGCACTCTCGGCCTGAAGAAACCACCACCGACCTGGGACACCGCCAGCGTGTTCGTACAAGCAAGAAGGCATTTCAGCAAGTGTCAGGACGCACATCTAGGCAGATTTGGTCATACAACGTTCCTGAACTACTCCAAGTTTTCCACATCACTTTTTGTTTTTCACTGCATTAAATATGTTTAACATACATGTGAAATACCCATAACATCAACTAAACAACTAAACAAGCAGGACTACATCAAACTAAAAAGCTTCTGCACAGCAAAGGAAACCAACAGAACAAAAAGGCAACCTAGCTGAATGGGAGAAAATATTTACAAATCATGTATCTGAGAAGGGGTTAATAGTCAAATACAACTCAGAGCAAAAACAAATTCTTTTTGATGAAAAAATAGGCAGAGGATCTGAATAGACAACTTTCCAAGGAAGACATACAGATGGCCAACAGGTTCATGAAAAGGTGCTCAACATCACTAATCATCAGGGAAATGCAAATCAAAACCATAATGGGATATCTCCTCATACCTGTCAGAATGGCTGGTATCAAGAAAGTCGAGAAATTGGGGCACCTGGATGGCTCGGTGGGTTAAGCATCCAACTTTTGATTTTAGCTCAGGTCATGATCTCAGGGTCCTGGGATGGAGCCCCACATCAGGCTCTCTGCTCAGCAGGAAGCCTGCTTCTCCTCTTCCTCTGCCCCTAACCTGCCCCACTTGTGCTCTTTCTCTCAAATGATAAAATCTTTTAAAAAATATCTTTTTATTAAAAAAAAAAAGACAAGAAATAACAAGTGTTGGCAAGGATGTGAAGAAGAGGGAACCTGGTGCACTGTTGGAAGGAACGTAAATTGGTGCAGCCATGGTAGAAAACAGTACAGAGATTCCATAAAAAAATTAAAAATGGGGGCGCCTGGGTGGCTCAGTGGGTTGGGGCCTCTGCCTTCGGCTCAGGTCATGATCTCGGGGTCCTGGGATCCAGCCCTGCATCGGGCTCTCTGCTCGCAGGAGCCTGCTTCCCTCTCTCTGCCTGCCTCTCTGCCCACTTCTGGTCTCTGTCTGTCAAATAGATAAAATCTTTTAAAAAAAAAAAATTAAAAATGAAGCCACCATATGATCCGGCAATCTCACTCCTGGATCTTATCTGAAGGACATGAAAGCACTAACTTGAAGAATCACGCACAATAGCCTAGCTGTGGATGCACGTTAAGTGTCCGTGGATGGACACTTGAATGAACAGATGGATGGAGGTGTGGTATACACACACACACACAGAGGAATATTACTTAGCCATAAAGGAAGAATGAAATCCTGCCATCTGTGACAACACATATAAAACTTGAAGGTATTATGCTAAGTGAAATAAGTCAGATAAAGACAAATACCGTCCAATCTCACTTACACGTGAATCAAAAACACACAAAAAACCAGAAGGTAACCAAAAACAAGCTCATAGATGGAGAGAACAGATTGGTGGTTGCCAGAGGTAGGGGATGGGGGTGGGAGAAATGGGTGCACTGGGTTTTTTGTTAATTTAAATTAATAAGATAATTAAAAAAAAATTTTTTTAAATGGGAGAAATGTATCAACCCTAGGTCTGAAATGGCTAGGGGAGTACAAGTTATCAAAATGTAGGGAAAACCAAGACTGCGAGTACAGTATTAGGGGAAGGCCGCTGGACAGGAGCTGGGGCCTTCAGTAGAGGAAACTGGCACTGCCGACTCTACCCTGGAGGGAGAGAGCGGATGCCTTCGAGCGGGTGGAGCCATGCAGAGCTCGATGGTGAGGGAACCCAGTGAGGGAATCCAGTGAGGTGGTATGAGTGACATGATTGTGGAAACCATAACCAATTGCAAGTGTCCCTAGACCACAAGCAACAGCCCTTCTCACGAGTTACCTGAATCACAGGCAAGGAACATCTCATCTCTGGGCCACGGTTTCATCAATACGATAAAAGGATGAAATCAGAAGCAGCAGAGAGGCAGGCAGAGAGAGGAGGAAGCAGGCTCCCTGCTGAACAGAGAGACCAATGTGGGGCTCAATCCCAGGACCCTGAGATCATGACCTGAGCCGAAGGCAGAGGCTTTAACCCACTGAGGCACCCAGGCGCCTCAGAGAAAGAGTATTTTTGAGACAAGGAGATGCTCAGTGAACTGAGCCAGGGTTGCTCAGATCAATGGTGAGAGAGGACACTGGGTCAGAATAAAGAATAAAATAAGCAAGAGGAGGTACAGCGTGGCCCTCAAAACCTCTCCCATAGTGTTTGCTTTCGAGAAATAGGGAGCTAACCAGGAGTTAACAGGGGGCTAAAGAAGCATAAGCATATCTTCCCCCCAAGTTCAGGAAAATCCTAAGCAGGGAAGAGTGTTGAGAGGAAGGAAAAGCTGAAAGGTGGTGGGGAGCCGTGGAGAAGCATTCCTGGTCCTCATCCAGGGGACACCGCTCTGATGAATTAGCCCTGGCTAATGGGGCGGGGGGACTGGGATGCCAGGGGGTAACTGATTCAAACTCAGTCCCTACAAAAAAAAAAAAAGAAAAGGACCATCTTGACCATTTTTACCAGCACCGTTCAGTGGCATTAAGCCCTCTCACACTGTTAGACAACTGTCACCCCAGAACATTCTTCATCTTCCCAAACTGCAGCTCTATACCGGTTAGACACAAACTCCCCACGCTCCCTCCCTCTCATCCCCTGCAACCGCCATTGCACTTTCTGTCTCTATGAATCTGACCTCCTCAGGGACTTAACAGACGTGGAATCATACAGGGTCTGTCCTTTCATGAATGCCTTATTTCCCTTAGCCTCATGTCCTTGTAGGAGAGAAAGACACTTTTCCTCTACCCTCTTAGGTTTGATCTGGGTCCTGTAAATTAAACTGACAAAAGACAGGAGATAAGGCATCCAAATGTTTACATGTTTGGAGCTTTACAGTAAAAAGTGAAAACAAGCTGTTAGACTCAGGAGCCTGTCTACCATTTTAACACAGGGTAATAAATTGTGAAGTCATGAGACCAAGGAAAAGGGGTTTGGGCTTCTAGGGGTAATAAAGTGTGGGACTGTGGCTAGGAAGTTTACGGAGGAAACTGAGGGGAGGGAAGGGTTATTTTAGTAAGGTTTGCTTATGCAGTCTTATCTATGTACAGTGACAGGGTCATTCTCTTCATCCTGGTACAGGGGAGACAGAAACCCAGGGAAAACAGAGAGTTCTTCTTGTCTCTGCTTTTCCTCAACTGCCTTCAGGTTAAACTAACCAATATGCCAACACGGCACGTTTTGGTATGGCCTGCTCTGAAGTCCTTCACCCTCCAGGTTCACCCATGTTGTAGCACAGGTCAAAGTCTCCCTGCTTTTTTACAAAGTTCTCATGTGCTAATTTAGAGATTGACAAGACAGTAAACTAATTTTCTAGAAGCTTCTTGTGACAAATGGGGTTCTTCTGGCTTCCACTGTTAACTGTTTTCCCATTAGTGAATAAACAGGTGTGTTCTTTATGGAAGTAGCGACAGAAAACGCAATCAGGCAACAGAGGCTACAAAGTTTGAAACTGGAAGTGATTCCAGAACTCTTGAATCCATACTCTCTTACTGATAACCAACCTTGGCCACTGGAAACCATGTGCATCTACAAGGACAATCTCTACAGTCTGAGGAGGTGACTCTATCTACCCAAGGTCCCTTCCACAGGATGAAAAAGGCTCCCACACAGGACAAAGTAAAGGAACCAAAAGGCCTTCTTTCAGGTGAAGGCACGTCACACACACGAACCAGAATTTTCATCTTATCTTTTTCTGCTGTACAATTTTAATTAGATCTCTGCATGCAGAAATTAATGGAAGGAAAGAAATAGAAAGTATTTTCCTTGGCTTTTAGGCAAATCCATCTGTTAAAAGCCAGAATGCTTGGGCAAATATATTTCTGAAATACAAAATACATCTAATAAAACCAAAAGTTGGATGAGCCCTGATTGAAATCAGATTACAAGATAGCTCTGTTCACTTAAAAAACAAAAACAAAAACATATCCTAGACCAAAACAAGGTGTTCAAAATGAAACCATACCCACAGGAGACTGTCTGCTTCCCCGTACAAAGGGACACTAATTTGCTGGAGACACCACAATCGTTAGCTGCTTATTTTGTTTACTCTTGAATTAATTTCCTTACGTACTTAGAGTGACAAGTTAGATTTCAAAACCTAGACTCTCTCTACTCCTCAGTGGTTTGCTCCGACCACACAGCCCAATTTTCCCCCTTCATCCTTTAAGATGGTGCCCCCCACCGCTTCCCCCTTGGGACAGAGCCACTCTGCGGTCCTAAAGAAGGTGACCGAGGAAAACCACCGCAGCTCGGTGGAGGCGGGGTCCCAAGTCCGGAGCAGACGGTGCAGCAGATATTCTTGGGTCGCTGGCGAGAGCAGTGGGTAGCTTCCTTCAGAGAAAGCACGCAATGCTAGAAAGGACCATGTCTCCAAGAGTAGGGCATGTCTAGCACCGTGAAATACAGCTTATGCATGTGCTCCTAGGAGTCTACATTATTAGTTTGACTTCCTGACTTTGGGAAATCCATTACAAAAGTCAAGCCACAGTGGGGAGGAGAGCTGGCCAGGCCAGGGCAGGCAGGGGGGAGGAGGGAATGGCTTTCTGGAAGGCTCAGTAATCCACAACAAAGGTCTGCATTCTCCCACAGGATTCCTTCCAGGATGGTTAATCGGGGCTGCAGGATGCTTCCCTCCCAACCACCCCCTCAGAAAAAATTCTATACGGTTCCATTCCTCACACTGACATCATGTTTCCTCATTCCCAGAACCAGAATCACAGGACACTCCTCCTGCTCACTCCCCGATGCCCTCATCCTCTGGGTTCCCACAGCGCGAGCCATGAGAACATCTGCCGGCTCAGCCCGCCCCCAAAATGCTCACCGCAAACCCAAACCTTTCTTTCCAGAACTACCAAATAACTCTACTTTGATTATTTCCTCTTTCTTTTTTTTTTTTAAAGAGAAGTCATTTCCTCAAATTCTTCTATGAAAATCACAGTCATTTCAAAATCTTTTTTCCTGTGCTTCCTTTGACTTGGTTTGCAACATCCATCCCTCCCCTATAGGGATCTCAATTCTTTGGCTGCAGACCATGGATGCTGGCAAGCTTTAGACCACACCTGTGACTGGGTGAGGTCCCTGAGACCCTGAGAAAATCCCAAGATAGTAGGAATTTCTCAGCAGATACAAAAACAACACTTTCTTCCTTTGGGTCAATCCATTCTCAGTTAAAAGTAATAATCTGACGTATTGCAAATACAGGAACACTTCCATTCCTTTTCTAATTTATGACCACACTGGGGAGGAAAAGGACCACAATGTTATAGTCTAGTTTCCTAGGTCTTGTCCAGGATAACCCAATATTCCTTTAGGGTTTTTTTTCTTTTTCTTTTTCTTTTTTTTTTTTTAAGATTTTATGTTAAATTACTTTAATTTTATTATTTTTTCAAGAGATTTTATTTGTTATTTGACAGAGACACAGTGAGAGAGGGAGCACAAGCAGGGGGAGTGGGAGAGGGGGAAGCAGGCTTCCCACTGAGCAGGGAGCCTGATGCCAGCTCAATCCTACCTAGGACCCTGGGGATCATGACCTAAGTGGAAGGCAGACGTTTAAGTGACTTAGCCACCCAGGAGCCCCCCTTTAGGTTTTTTTCTTAATCTACATTTAACACAGTGAGGTAGAGAGATTTCCATTCACCTGAACTCCATTCAGAAAGAGCATGGTTTTTCTTTGGAAGGTGCTGCCACAACCCACCTCAGCCCAGGTCTGGGGGTGTGGACGAGCAGGGGGTGGGGACTGCCTAGCCCACTGAGGAGAAGGATTTGGCTTATTTGCTCTCAGATGGGTATGGGTGACAGAGCAGGAGGTCACCAGAGGACAAAGAAGTGAGGGCACTCTTCTCCAAAATGCCTGAGGTGGCCAATGGAGGTTTAAGGCTGAGGACACAGTGGTATCCTCTAACCATAGCCACAGTCTTCAGGAGAGGCCTCACTACCCGTGCAGCCTTGTCGGACTGGGTTTTCTCAGGGCATTGGAGGCTGTTCCCTAAGTTGGCCTGCTCCGTGTGGTTCTGAGAGAGCCATACAGAACCCAGGTGCAAGGGGGCTGTTGGACAGTAGGCCTTGGACACCATCCCAGTTTGTAGGGAACCTTCTGGGCATCCACAATTCTTTGCAAATTGAGAAGGGAGACAAATACATAGACTGTGAGGTGAAGGGGAGCCCAACTGACATCAGTTAACTAGTTTTAAAGATAGTGGCTTGCTTCCATTTCCTTGAAATCGTGTTTATTTTTTAAGAAAAATTACATAGATTGCATTATTGTGTTGTTTACTTTAAGTAGAACAATATGTGGTTTCCGTAGCAGTTCCTGTCCTCCCAGTAAGCAGGGGCATGTGCTGGCCCACCACCCCCAGCCTTCACTGAAACTGGCTTCCATTTTTTACAAATAAAATGCATAGGCCAGCATATTTGCAAAGCCACAAATTATTCTTTGAAATACTTCCCTAGATTTTTATAATCGATCTTTCTCAAAATGAAGTTCTGTTTTTGATCACTGTATCTTCCCAAAACCACGAAATCATTCTTTATACTGGTGTTAAAAAAGAGATCACGGGCCACCTGAGAGGCTCAGCCGGTTACTTGGCCAGTTCTTGGTTTTGGCTCAGGTCATGATCTCAGCCCCGCCTGGGGCTCTGTGCTCAGCCTGGAGTCAGCTCCAGATTCTTTTCCTCTGCCCCTTCTGCTCATGCTCTTGCCCTCAAATAAATAAATCTTTAAAAAAAAAAAAAAAAAAAAAAGAATACCACCCACTCATGCTCTCTCTCTCTGTCTCTATCTCTCAAATAAATAAATCTTAAAAAAAAAAAAAAAAAAAAAAACACAACGAGTAAAGGGGCCCAAATGGACTCTCTTGTGCTTAAGCACCATGTCAGCAAACCAAGACACAGTATCTAACCTGTCATTTCTGCCTCTCCCAGGAATGTAACCTTTTATCAGTTAATCTAGAATTACCTGGTTAGCACTAATGAGGTAATCTACTGACAGACCCCTTTCAACCACATTCAAAAGCAACCTTGTCTTGAACAATCCACTCTTTAGAAACTTCCTTTTCCCACCATTTTCTGCCTATGAAAGCTGTTCATTTTGAACAACTCTTTGGAGCTCCCCTTCTCTCTCTCTACTAAGTGGGGTGCTGTCTAATTCATGAATTGCTGAGTAACAACACTACAATCTTAAAAATTTACGCAGCTGAATTTTGATTTACAGTTGTGTAACATGAACTCTTACAGACCAAAAGCTGTATCACCTGTTGGAGACATAGTCAATGAACACTTACATCTTGGCAAAACACTTCTAAAGGTCACATTGAAACTGCCAGTTCAAGAAGCTGAATCACATCATGACTTTGACTGATTTAACAGGAATCCGCCACACCTCAAATCCTCATTTTAGTGCAAGCCACCTCACTTTCATTCCGCATTAACAATTATTTTCAAGACTATATGTGTGTCACAACCTCCATTTTAAAAACACAAACCAAAAAGACAGTTATTCAAATTGATGGTCTCCATAACTAAAAATCAAAACTGAACTCAACACATGATTCTTTTTTTTTAAACACATATGATTCTTAACAATAGGAGGAAAGATAAGCTAAAATCACAGGTCCTCCCCAAAATAAAGCCTAGTGTAAACTATGGGCCTTCAGGTTATTATCATGTGTCAATGCAGGCTCATCGACTGTACCAAATGTACCACTCTGGTGGGGGATGGTGAGAACAGAGGAGGCTGTGCGTGTGGGGAGGAAGTAGGAGTGTGGGAAATCTATGCACCTTCCCTCAATTTTACAGTGAATATTAACTGTTATAAAAAAATAGTCTTGGGGGGGTGGGAGGTTGGGGTACCAGGTGGTGGGTATTATAGAGGGCACGGCTTGCATGGAGCACTGGGTGTGGTGAAAAAATAATGAATAATGTTTTTCTGAAAATAAATAAATTGGAAAAAAACAAACAAACAAACAAAATAGTCTTAATAGAGAAATTGAAACCCGCATGCTCTCCTTTCCCTGTGCATTCAGCAAACACCCCTTGGATGATTACCAGGTGGTACCCAGCCGCCACCTTATGGCTTTCCTTGAGTTTCTGGGATCCTATACTGAGCAATTATATCTGTGGAGAAGGTATGGACAACATCCAATTCTATTATCCTTGACAATTGTGGCTGCTCCGGTCCCAACCAGCCAAAGACCAGTTGTGCCAGACAAGACCTGAAAACTTCTCTAATCCTCAGTTACCTCAAATATAAATTGGCATCTATAAGTACATAGCAATGCAGGCCTACCTCAAGAAGCAAGAGAAGTGTCAAATATACAACCTATGCTTACACCTAAAGGAGCTAGGGAAAAAAAAAAAAACAAACACCCCAGCAAATAAAGCCTAAAGCCAGCAGAAGAAGAGAAATAATAAACATCAGAGCAGATATAAATGATATAGAAAAAAAAAAAGTAGAACAGAACAATGAAACTAGGAGCTGGTTCTTTGAAAGAAGAAGATTGATAACCCCCTAGCCAGACTTACCAAAAAGAAAAGAGAAAGGACTCAGATAAATTAAATCAGAAATGAAAGAGAAGAGATCACAACCAACACACAGAAACACAAACAACTATAAGAGAAAATTATGAAAAATTATACGCCAACAAATTGGGCAATCTGGAAGACATTGATAAATTCCTAGAAACACATAAACTACCAAAACTGAAACAGGAAGAAATAGAAAACTTGAACAGAACTATAACCAGCAAAGAAATTGAATCCGTAATCAAAAATCTACCAACAAACAAAAGCCCAGGGCTGGATGGCTTCCTAGGGGAATTTTACCACACATTTTTTTTAAAAAGATTTTATTTATTTATTTGACAGAAAGAGCAGAAGTAGGCTGAGTGGCAGGCAGAGGCAGAGGGAGAAGCAGGCTCTTCACTGAGCAGGGAGCCCGATGCGGGGCTCAATCACAGGACCCTGGGATCATGACCTGAGCCGAAGGCGAATGCTTAATGACTGAGCCACCCGGGCGCCCCTTCTACCACATATTTAAAGAAGAGTCAATATCTATTCTTCTCAAAATGTTCCAAATAATTAGAAATGGGAGGAAGACTTCCAAACTCATTCTATGAGGCCAGCATTACCTTGATTCCAAAATGTGACAAAGACCCCACTAAAAGGAGAATTACAGGCCAATATACCTGATGAACATGGATGCAAAAATTTGAATCCAACAGCACGTTAAAAAGTTTATTCGCCACAACCAAGTGAGACTTATTGCTGGGCTGCAAGGGTGGTTTGGTACTTGAGAATCAACCAATATGATACACCACATTAATAGACGAAAGGATAAGAATCATATAATCCTCTCAATAGATGCAGAAAAAGCCTTTGGCAAAGTACAGCAACCATTCTTGATAAAAACCCTCAACAATGTAGGAGTAGAAGGAACATACCTCAACATCAGAAAGACCATATACAAAAGACCCACAATTAATATCATCCTCAAAGGGAAAAAATTGAGAGCTTTTCCTCCAAGGTCAGGAGTAAGACAGGGAAGTCCACTCTCACCACTATTATTTAACATAGTATTAGAAGCCCTAACCACAGCAGTCAGACAACAAAAAGATATAAAAGGCATCCAAATTGGCAAGCAAGCAGTCAAATTTTACTATTCACAGATGACATGATACTCTAGAAAACGTGAAAGATTCCACCAAAAAATTGCTAGAACTGATACATGAATTGAGCAGTTGCAGGATAATCAACATACAGAAATGTCTTGCATTTCTTTTTTTTTTTTTTTAAGATTTATTTATTCGAACGAGAGAGGGAGAGCTTGCATACAAGTTAGGGGAAGCGCAGACGGAGAGACTCCTCAAGCAGAACCCCTGCTGACTGCAGAGCCTGACAGAGGCTCCACCTCATGACCCATGAGATCCTGACCTGAGCTTAAACCAAGAATCAGATGTTTAACCGACTGAGCTACCCAGGTACCCCATGTCTTATATTTCTATACACCAGTAATGAAGCAGTAGAAAGAGAACTCACAGAATCAATGCCATTTACATTTGCACCGAAAACCATCAGATACCTAGGAATAAACCTAACCAAAGGAGTAAAAGATCTGTACTCCAAAAACTACAGAACACTTATGGAGGTGCCTGGCTAGCTCAGTGGGTTAAAGCCTCTGCCTTTGGCTAGGTCATGATCCCAGAGTCCTGGGATCAAACCCCACATTGGGCTCTCTGCTCTGTGGAGAGACTGCTTCCTCCTCTCTCTCTCTGTCTGCCTCTCTGCCTACTTGTGATCTCTGTCAAATAAATAAATAAAATCTTTTTTAAAAAGAGAAAACTTATGAAAGAAATTAAGATAATACAAAGAAATGGAAAAACAACCCCATGCTCATGGATTGGAAGAATACTGTTAAAATTCCATACCACCCAAACAATCTACACTTTTAATGCAATCCTTATCAAAATACCACCAGCATTTTTCACAGAGGTAGAACAAACTATCCTAAAATTTCTATGGAATCACACAAGACCCTGAATAGTCAAAACAATCTTGAAAAAGAAAAACAAAGCTAGAGACATCACAATTCCAGACTTCAATTTGTATAACAAACCTGTAAATTGGGTGTGGTGCATAAACAATGAATCTTGGAACACTGAAAAAATTAAATTAAAAAAAAAAAAAAACCCTGTGAACACAAGACAGCATGTACTAGCACAACCGACACATAGATCAATGGAATAGAATGGAAAATCCAGAAATGGACACTCAACTCTATGGTAAACTAATATTCAACAAAGCAGTAAAGCATATCCAATGGAAAAAAAGGCAGTCTCTTCAACAAATGGTGTTGGCAAAATGGTATAGAAACATACGAAAGAAAGAAAAAGGACCACTCTCTTACACCATACACAAAAATAGACCACAAATGGATCAAAGACCTAAATGTGAGACAGGAAATCCTACAAGAGAACACAAGCAGTAACCTCTTTGACATTAGCCATAGTGACTTTTTTATAAATATGTCTCCTGAAGCAAGGGAAACAAAAGCAAAAATAAACTACTGAGACTTAATCAAATAAAAAGCTTCTATATAGTAAATGAAATAATCAACAAAACTAAAAGGCAACCTACTCAATGGGAGAATATTTGCAAATGACCGAAAGGGTTAGTATCCAAAATCTGTAAAGAACTTATCAAACTCAACACCCAAAAAACCAAATAATCCATTTAAGAAATAGGCAGAAGACATGAATAGGCATTTTCCCAAAAATGACTTCTAGATGGCCAACAGACACATGAAAAGATGCTCAATATCATCATTAGGGGAATACAAATCAAAACTACAAGGAGATACCACCTCACACCTGTCAAAATGGCTAACATTAACAACACAGGACACAACAGACACTGGCAAGGATGCGGAGAAAGGGGAACTCTCTTGCACCGTTGATGGGAATACAAGCTGGTGCAGCCACTCTAGAAAACAGTATGGAGGGTCTTCAAAAAGTTAAAAATAAAGTTTCCCTATGACCCAGGAATTGCACTACTGGGTATTGAACCAAAGGATACAAAATAGTGATCCGAAGGGGCACCTGCATCCCAATGTTTACAGCAGCAATGTCCACACTAGCCAAACTATGGAAAGAGCGCAGATGTCCATGGAGAGATGAATGGATAAAGAGGATGTGGTATATATATATAATGGAATATTACTTAGCCTTCAAAGATAATGATATCCTGCTATTAGCAGCAACATTTATTTGAGAGAGAGGGAGAGTGAAGGGAAGAAGCCGACTCCCCACTGAGCAGAGAGCCTGATGTGGGACTTGATCCCAGGACTCTGAGGTCATGGCCTGAGCCAAAGGCAGGCATTGATCTGACTGAGCCACCCAGGTGCCCTAGCAACAACAGGGATGAAGCTGGAGCGTATTATGCTAAGTGAAATAAGTCAGTCAAAGAGAGACAAACACCATATGATTTCAGTCATGTGGAATTTAAGAAACAAAATAGACAAAGATGGGAGGAGGGAAAAAAAAGGAGAGAGAGGGAGGCAAACCATCAGAGACTCTTAGCTATAGAAAACAAACTGAGGGTTGATGGAGTGAGGTGGGGGGGTGGGCTAGATGGGTGATGGGTACTAAGGAGGGCACTTGTTGGGATGAGCACTGGGTGCTGTATGTAAGTGATGAATCACTGAATTCTACCCCTGAAACCAATACTACACCATATGCTAACTAACCAGAATTTAAATGAAAACTTAAGTAAACAAATTGGCATTTTAATATTTGCACCCCCCTTTTACCTCTCAGATATTGGAAAAATAAGATTTGACAATAGCTGTGAAAAATGCAAAACTATAAAGCTTTATCTAAGTGATATCCATACATTCTGTGTGCTATGTGCTAAGTTTACCATAAGGCAAAAAACTGCAGTAAGACTAAAAATACGGGTTCCTTCCGTGATAATGGTCTCAATTACCCGTGTGAAAAATTGTAGCTGGTTCCTGACCAAAGGTGATGAACAATGCAGAGACTGTCCCATGGGTAAAGGAAATCCTGCCATTACCTTCACGTGACAGTCCTTGAACTAATTTGCCTTGCTTCACACATGTGGTCCTTTTGGTGTCAACACACTACACAGATCACCCCATGACAGCTCTTCATGTGCCCTCAACCCGTGCAGAAGATGGGCCACCAGGCTATTTGACTGGGTGGTTGCTTCTCATCCTCTGCATGGCCAGGTCTGCTTCCCCCACCGCACCCACCACACGTTCTCCATAGATGGCATGGACTGAGCTCCCTCCCAACTCCCCTTGTCCCCACCCAGTACTCCCTCTCTCAGAGCTGTTTTGCACACATGGTCTGATCAACATCTGGAGGCGAAATTCCGATGATGTCCCAAATCAAAAACCTTCCATGACTTCCCTTTGCCTAAATGATAAAGCCCAACCTCCCAACACTGGTTGTTATGGGTTGAATTAATGTCTCCCAAGAAAGGTATGTTGGAGTCCTCATCCCCCATTGAGGGATGGGCCCTAATCCAATGGGACATAGAGACAAATAAACAATGGGTCAGACACTGGGAAGAAGGTGGCCATCTATGCACCTGGAAGAGCAGCTCAGCCCTCAGGAGAAGGCAGCCCTGCAGACAGTTCACACTTCCCCACAGATGCCCCTTCACTTCTCTCTCTCTCTCTCTCTCTTACTTCCCTCTCTCTCTCTCCAGGCCCTAACTCACTTCTCTTGTTTTATGCTGGCATATACTCATTCTCTTGTTTTATATCTGCACATACTCAATGTGAACCATCCTTCAAAGATGCAAAGCTGACAAGTGACATCCTTCAAAGATGCTGAGTGACATCCTGCTAAGATGTCACCACCACCTGAGAACAGGTTTTTTGGAGTCCTCCTGGCCGAAGTAATTCCTTCCACCTCTGATCATCCTTGGCTACTTGTACTTCCGTACTGCAACCCTCATTTCCACCTTTCACATTGTAATTTTTTCTATCTATGTCTCATTCACTGACTGGATGTGAACTTCTGGAGGGCAAGACAGAGGTCATGTTCCTTGCTGTGCCCCCATAGGCCTAGTCCTGGGCCAGACGTAGGCCTTCCACAAAATATTTGTTTAATGAGGGGCACCTGGATGGCTCAGTCATTAAGCATCTGTCTTTGGCTCACATTATGATCCCAGGGTCCTGGGATCAAGCACCACTCGGGCTCCCTGTTTGGTGGGGAGCCTGCTTCTCCCTCTCCCACTCCCCCTGCTTATGTCCCCTCTCTCATTGTCTCTGTCTGCCAGATAAATTAAAAAAATCTTTAAAAATATATATTTGTCTAGGGACGCCTGGGTGGCTCAGTTGGTTAAGCGGCTGCCTTCAGCTCAGGTCATGATCCCAGCATCCTGGGATTGAGTCCCACATCAGGCTCCTTGCTTGGCAGGGAGCCTGCTTCTCCCTCTGCCTCTAGCCTGCCACTCTGTATGCTTGTGCTCTGTCTCTCTCTCTCTCTCTAACAAATAAATAAAATCTTTAAAAAAAAAAAAATAAATATATATATATATATATTTGTCTAATGAAACGGAGTAACCAACAGTTCCAAATGAGTCTCCTTTAACCCTACTGAGCTTTCTGCCAACTCGAAATGGCTTAAGCTAATTATGCAGCCTCAATCCAACATTTTCCAGGGCTCTAAACGTGAAAAGTGTTTTTCTTACTCCATCCACTATGGTTTTATCTAGTGCCCTACATCTGTTATACATCTGTTACCATCTAATTTGTTTTCAGAAAAACCAGAGAAGTAACCTTACTATCAAGACAAATGAGTTTCCACACCATTTTGCCACAATTCCTCCACTACAAAACAATTATATATACACAGTGGTCCGCACATACAAGGGAATACCACTCAACAATACAATCAATTATTGATACCACAGTACGACATGGTGGTACCACCAAATGAGTACGCTGAATGGAAAAAGGCTAAGATAAGAGTACGTAGTATATGACTACTTACACATAGAACACTAGAAAATCCAAACTTATCTACGGTGCTAGAAAGCAGATCAGCTGCTGCCTAGGGGTCATGTGAGGAGAAACCAAAGGAAAGGATGGCCAAGGGGTATGAGGAAAATTTGGGGGGTAATGGCTATGATCAATATCTGGATTGTGACATTGGCTTCATGGGTGCATACACGTGGCAAAGCATTTAGTTATAGAACTTTAAATATGTATGGTTTATGTAGGTTATACCTTGATAAAGCTGTTTTATATTACATATATGCATATATATACATACATATATAAATATATATAATTATAAAGTATAATTATATATAATTATATATAATTATAAAGTATAATTATATATAATTATAAAGTATAATATTTATATATAAATATAATACAAATATAAAATAAATATTATATACATACACAATGCATTTCTGCACTAGGGTGTTTAAAAATCTCTTTAGGACTATGAAATTGAGTGCCAGATAGTCTTGTCTTGACGATACAATAACAGAACTCCATTAAGTAGAAAGCAAAACCACAACATTAAGTGTTTTTCAGTTTTTCAAAATGAGGATTTAACTAAAGTTTTGGGTTTTCTTTTTAAATGGATCATATTACTCTTTACACAGCCATTTGCTTTATCTGTTGGGAATATAGACCTAATGTTTGTTTTTGTACTTTTCATGGTATGGATCATTGACTAAGGAAGAGCATCAAAACAGAATTTTTTCTAAGTTCCTTCAGATTGCCATTTTGTAAAAACAAACAAAATTGCCATTTTGCACAATATAACACACAGAAAACCAAAGGCATAAATTAGCATTTTGAAATGACAAGGGGCAACTGGGTGGCTCAGCTGGTTAAGCGTCTGTCTGCAGCTTGGGTCATGATCCCAGCACTCTGGGATCGAGCCCCAGGTCAGGCTCCTTGCTCAGGGGGGAGTCTGCTTCTCCCTCTCCCGGTACCCCTTCTCCCGTGCATGTTCTTTCTCTCACTCATTCTCTACCTCTCAGATAATTAAAATGTTTTCTTTTTAAAAAATAAAATAAAATAGGACAGAGTGACTACTCTTTGGGATTATTATTTTCCCAGTGCCAATTCTGACAAGGAGTGTTTGGAGGGCACTGTGCTGTTCAATTCAGGAAGCAAGCCATGGATGGGGTTTCTGCCTTCCTTCCTGTACCCTCAGTGAGCAAGGAATCTGTGTTCTATCTGCTAGCCGTTTTTGCCGTAATGCAACAGAATGACTCCCAAATATCTTGTGATTTGCCAGAAGATGATGCAGCGTGTTGGGATGCAGCCTCGTTGATTGTGACCGAGCCAGACCCCTGACCTGGCACTGTCGTCCTGGAAAGCTGCTGTCCCAGCTGAAAGCAGCTGATGAATCTCCAACGCACACCCCCGGACGCCTGAACCAGGCCCGGGCGCTTGTCGGGACAGCCGGCAGGACCCAAGATTCTGGAATGTTCAGAATATTCAAAAAGGCTCAACTCTGCCTCCCCGCCCAAGGCCTCATTCCACCGGCTGGGGAGAGCTCTTTGCGTTGACACTGACACAAGCCAGAGAAATGCTTAGTGGTGAAAAGATCTCCCGCAAAAGGCTGGATTGTGAAACTCGCCCCGCCCTGGGTTCTGTCGCAATCAGAGCCACAGCTCTATGCTCTGTTTTCAGAGAAGGAGACAAACTGTAAGAGACTCTTAACCAAAGGAAACAAACGGAGGGTGACTGGGTGATGGACATTACAGAAGGCACGTGATGTGATGAGCCCTGCGTGTTACACACAACGGATAAACTCTACCTCTGAAACTAATGATATACTATATGTTGGCTAATTGCACTTAAATAAAAAGAATTCAAGATACATGGAAAACCTCAGCAGAAAAACAGGTGGCATTTTCACCACTGTAGTTCAGAAAAAAAAAAAAAAAATTTAGGTCCGTATCCCACAATGCTTCAACAGCATCCTTGTTGAGCAGCTGTAGAGAAACAACTTGAAGAAGGAAATCTCTAGAACCTTTTAAAATAATGGATTGTGAGCAAATCTCTTTTTTTTTTTTTTTGAGCAAATCTCTTAAAAGATAACTGAATAAAGCCCATTCGGCAGACCCTGTACAATCACAAATATGTATGAAGCCGGAAAATATTAGAAAAATTTGAGAGGTCTCCTAGTAAATTTCCTTTTGTTGAAATGGCCAGTGTGAGAAGACTTCATCTAAACCATCGGTCTCTTAAGCAAATGCCTAGTAAAATACACTGCCCTGAAAGGCTGATACTGCAGAGAATAATGTTTAGGCGTATTCCCTAATCTAATATTTTCTTAGTGGAGAGTGAGGGGGAGGAGCGGGGGGGGGAAGAACAGCTGAGTCCTAACACACCCAGAAAAGTTTGCTTCTACAGCATTTTCAAACCAGGGATTTGGTTAGTTTGAACTGCCCCTACTTTTGTCCAGCACACATCACCACTTTAAAACAAGAAAGAAAGAAGAAAACTGCTTGGGGAGTTTCATTTTTTTTTTTTTTTTAAGATTTTATTTATTTATTTGACAGAGGGAGATCACAAGTTGACGGAGAGGCAGGCAGAGAGAGAGGGAAGCAGGCTCTCTCCCAGCAGAGACCCGATGAGGGACTCGATCCCAGGACCCTGAGGTCATGACCCGAGCCGAAGGCAGAGGCTCAACCCACTGAGCCACCCAGGTGCCCAGGGAGTTTCATTTTAATCATTTCATTATTTTCCTCCAATAGGAACTGCTGTCACGTGGACAACAACTAGGTTCCTTTCTCAAGCTGTCCAGGAAAATTGTTCTCCGTGAGGAAAAGTCAGGCTGGTATCATCTTATCAAGTGGGTCTTTGTTATTTTTAAGTCCAGAAAACAGCTTTATCAAGGACAGAAGCTGTTAATTCTGAGTCATTAAAAAAAAGTCAGTGTTTGTTCGGACCAGCAATAAGTCAGAAGAACATTTGGGTGACAGTCTGTACGTCGTCTGAACATGGGTCAGTCTGTCAGCTTTAGGTTTTCAGCACCAGGATGTAAAACACTGGGTAACTGTGCTGTGCGGTACTTACTGTATTATTCACACTCCGTGAACCTTAGTGACGTCCTGCCGTTATCAAACAGAGGAAGAGGACTTTTTCTCAAGGCAAAGGGTAAGAGCAGCACAGTGGCTGGCCGAAAGGTGATTGAGTTCATTCTCCCGAATGGGGGAGAAGGAGCAGAGTTCCCGAGGCTCACGCAACCTGGAAGGTCCCTCTGGCTCTCCGCCCAGCAGCCACGGACCCGCACACACCTGCAGGACCAGCGACCAGGGCCCACCACCCCCAGAATATTTACTTTACATCGTCCATAATCACTGATGCGCATCCCCCAAAGAAACCATTGCTGACTCTGCTTCTGAAGCACTCTCTAAGTCAATGTCATGTCCGAAAGCTGATTTTACTCATTTACTTAATTCTTATCTTTGTTTACAGAGTTTATTTCATTTTTTTTTTTTAGCACTTTAGACCTTCTCTAACGTGCCCAGAAGCGTTAACTCCAAATTCAAATCCTTCAACGATAAGCCCGCCTGAGAAGCAGCAACACTCCAAATGATGAGAATAAGGAATGTTCATGAGACTTTCCTGCTAAGTGTACCCTACAGGAGTATGATAGTGTACTCTTCTTTTTATCAAATGGAATGGTTTATTTTTTTAAAACTTATTTGTATTTAAATTCAATTAATTAAAATATAATGTATTATTGGTTTCAGGGGTAGAGGTCAGTGGTTCATCAGTTGCCTAAAACACCCTTGGGATGCCTGGGTGGTTCAGTTGGTTAAGCTGCTGCCTTCAGCTCAGGTCATGATCCCAGGGTCCTGGGATCAAGCCCCACATCGGGCTCCTTGCTCAGCAGGGAGTCTGCTTCTCTCTCTGCCTCTGTCTGCCACTCTGCCTGCTTGTGCTCTCTCTCTCTGACAAATAAATAAAATCTTTAAACAAAACAAAACAAATACCCAGTACTCATTAGATCACGTGCCCTCCTTAATGTCCATGACCCAATTACCCCATCCACCGTGATAGTGCACTTTTAAAAGTTCTGTTAGCTATGGTACTTCATCAGGAATGTAGAGATGAGGAGAATGTGCCTCAGAGAGGCTGAGGGACTTTCCTGAAGTCACACAGCTCAGTGGCAGTAGAGCAGAGGCCAGAAGCCAAGGTTTCTATTTCCTCTTCCAGAACACATTGGCCACATCAGTCAGTTAGAGGGACTACCTCAGGGGGCACTTGCTCCATTTATCTCCCCTTTCCTGGCTACCACAGAATTTTAGTTCATTTACCAACTGCCAACAGAGAACAGATCAGTGGGAAAAAAACAAATAAAGGGACAAAAAGGGGGTTTAACGAGAAGCAATTTTTTTAAGACCATAAGCTCTATTTGAATCCCATTAATTTTAATAAGAAAGGTGAAAAATGTAGCCCAGAACTACAAACTTCTTCTAAGACCCCTGTCTCTATCCTAACTTATCTGGCTGAGCTTGTGATAAGAAAAACACGACTGTGGAAGGGCTCTACAAACCTAGCATCTTATCTACTAGGAACCTAAGAAGAGGGAAAGAACGAAAGTACAAAGACTCTTGAAAGGAAGGTCAGAAGATTCTAGGGCAACAAGACAGAGGTAGCCCCGAAAAGCTGATAAGGAAGGCCAAGAAGAAGGGGTGAAAGCGCATTCGGCTCTTGGGGTCGGGGAACAGTCACTCCAAGCATGCATTCTCTCCTTCTCCAGACACCAGCTCAGGCTCCCTCAGTTGATTCAAATTACCCTCAGACCCAAGGAGCAAAGCTTTTTTTTTTTTTTTTTTAAGATTTTATGTATCTATTTGACAGAGAGAAATCACAAGTAGATGGAGAGGCAGGCAGAGAGAGAGAGGGAAGCAGTCCCCCTGCTGAGCAGAGAGCCCGATGCGGGACTCGATCCCAGGACCCTGAGATCATGACCTGAGCCGAAGGCAGCGGCCTAACCCACTGAGCCACCCAGGAGCCCCAAGGAGCAAAGCTTTTAACAGCCAACTGACTGCAAGATGTTTAAAAGCTGAAGGAAAAAAAATTACCCTCCAAGCTATACACACAAGAGGCACGTGTTCCAGGTGAATGGAATTCCAATCCTGGAGATGTAGAAACTGTAAAATTCACTCTAGAAGATGTAAGTCCTCATTATTTTCGCAGCCTTAAGTGTTCTTTGTCCAAAAAAAAAAAAAAGCTTTTCCTGGTTGAGATTGCTCTCTAATAGACAACTTTACTTCCAACTGAATGACCATCTGCTTCCCCTTGAATCTGAGAATTAGAGGAGTTCTGGAACTCAGCACTTAGAACTCAACACCTGCTATACATTCACAAATTCTGTGTTATCACAGCGGCACAGGCTCCCCTAGCTGGTCCCACCCAGTTCCTGCCCCAACTGATGAGATTCTTTTAAAGAGCTCATAGGAAAAATTCCACCCCGATGCAACACACCCGAGAGGGGGCAGGAGCAGGGTTGGGTAGATGCTGATAAACCCAAGTCAGTTTGTGGGCACAGAGTAGGAAACCCCGCCCTACAGAGCCTCAGCCCCGAGCTGGTAGCAAAGCGAATACGGGGAAATAATCCTGCCTTCCAGCTTGGAATCCTCAGATGTCCTCCCCTACAGGGCAGCTGCTCTGCACAGAGGACGCCCCTCAAATGCCTCAAATACTAACAGAAGTCAGCTGGACTTGATGCCGTGGAGTGGGAGGTTAGGGACTATCCAGAATCACTGCCACAATGCATGAACGATGCAGGAAAGGAAACAATGCCTCGTCCAAGAAGAAGAAGAGAGCGCCATCTCCTACCAGCAGTCCACACAAACACCATCACCATGTAGACGGGGATCTAGGAAACCTCAGACCACTGCCCCTCCCTTCCATCTCACCAGGGGTGCCAATGTCCCAGCACCCGCTGTGGCAGGCATCACACTCACCCTCGGGTGTGGGTCCAGACAGCAAGGGACCATGTGGTGTGGAGGGAGAAGAAGGCTTGGAATTATGATTGGATTTGGATCCAGGATTGACTACTTCCTTAACTACATGACCCTCTGTAGAATGGGGATAATACCGCCATGCAGTTGCTCTGAAGATGTAAGGGGATGAAGGGGCTCACAGTAATGTGCCCCTGGGAGGCTCTCTCACCCAAGTCAGGCCCTGAATGCTTTATTAAAATAAGACATCAAAAGGACAAGATATGGTTGCTGCTGCAGATGGGGAGAAAAGGAAATGCTTGTTCACTGTGGGTGGGAATGTAAATTGGTGCAACCACTATGGAAAACAGCGTGGAGTTTCCTCAGAAAGTTAAAAATAGAAGTACCCTATGACCCAGCAACTTCACTTCTTGGTATATACGCAAAGGAAACAAAGACTCGACGTTAAACAGATGTCAGTACCCCATGCTCAGGACATGGAAGCAACCTACACGTCTGCTGACTGATGAGCGGATAAAGATGTTGTGGTTTATACAGACAATGGAATACTATTCTGCCACTAAAAAAAAAAAAATCCTACCATGTGAGGATGGAGCTTGAGGGCATTATGCCAAGTGAAGTAAGTCAGAGAAAGAAATTCTGTATGTCTGTATGTAGACATACATAGAATCTAAAAGAAATACACAAACTCACAGAAAATCCAGATTTGTGGCTAACAGAGGGAAGCGTGGGGTGAGTGGGAACTGGACGAAGGTGGTCAAAGGTGCAAACTTCCGGTTGTAATAAAGTTCTGGGGATGTAATGTACATGAGTGTATGTACATACATACACTGCTGTATGGTGTATTTGAAATCTGTTAAGAGAGTAGATCCTAAGGGTTGCATCGCAAGGAGAAAACTTGCCCTTTTTGTTGTGGTTGTTTTCATGAGATGACGGATGTTAACTTACTGTGACAATCATTTCACAACATATATAAGTCCTTAGGCTGTATACCTTAAATTTAAGCAGTGCTGTATGTCAATTAAATCTCAATAAAATGGTAAGAAAATTTTTAAAAAACCGTATAGCATAGTGGACAGTATGAAAAATTATACAGTCCAATGCATCGAGGGAAATAACCCACACAAACAGTTCTCAATCACTTTACATGGGAATTGCCTTTTATGAAAGGTGTAATTGTTCTTAATAGTTAAGTACTGGGCAATCCACAAAAGGCACACACTAAAGCAAACAAATGCATTCTCCATCGCTATGGGGCCGAAGGCCAGAAGCCCTCAGTTTGCAGGCATCTTAGCCACTTAGCATCACGTAACTGTAGATAAGTTAGGGAACATCTAGCCTCTGTTTCCTCATTGGCAAGACGGGGACCATGGTTTCCATCTTGAACGGTTGTTGCAAGAATTAAATAACCTCATCTACGGAATGAAAAGCCCTAATGCAGCATCTGACACACAGAAGTTTCTTTCGGTCTCAGAAAAATAATGACTCTAAATGCGCACATACACAAACACCCTCTCTGCCCTAGTTTCACATAATGATGCCCAAATTTGCAACCTGGAATCGAAGGCTCTTCATATATGCAAATGGAGCAAGGTCTAACCCTTCTGGAAAGGCACATGGACTAGGTCTGTACAGCCTGCCAAGGCTCAGTGCCCAATGACACGACCAGGCACAGATGTTTTCCACTTATTTCTATGGACTTCCCATTTAACCTCGTTTCCTAGCAGATTTCTCCCCCTGTTTGAGAGTATGCTCAGTGTCTCCCTTGGCTTCTCCACTTCCATCTCAGAACACGCAGCATTTTCCCTCTAAGTGATTCTTCACCTGTTTGGCTACTATCAACTCCCTTTTTTCCATCGAAGACTTTGGAACACATGTGATGCCTGTGTTATCGACTTTCCTCTTGACCTATTCCCTTAATCTCACACGAACTGCAATGCCTGTCCGCCACTGACCTGACACTGTCTTTTCTGCAGAAGCAAATTCTTCCTGCTAGCTAAAACCACCGGCCTCACAGGACCCCTCAGCCTATGGACCTCCCCTCCTGAGGGCCCTAAGATGAAGTTTCCTTGTCTAAAGTTGGCTTTGCTCTCTCTCCTTTCTGGTTCCTTCTTCTCCTTTCCCTCCACCATGCCTAGAAACTCCACTCAGCCCCAATCCTCGCAAGGCCTTGCTGGTGCACACCTGCCCCTCCCAGGTACTCAGCGGGCCCCACCTGCCAAACTGCATTCTGGCTCCAACCTCTCTGTCAACCTCCAGCCTCAGGTTCTAAGGATCAAATCCTGAAGACCTATTCTGAAAACGACCCCATGAATTGAGAGAAGTGACTGGGACTTCTGGATTCATCAGAAACACCTGGGAGATTCCATGTTAAATAGCCATTCATTCTCTTTAAGTAGAAAGGGGCTCTGACTTCCATCATCCACCAAGCATCAAAATTTAGGACACATTTAGTAGTTGAAAAATAAGATAAACCATTCCTTGTCTAGCTCTAAAGAAACAGAAAAAAGTCCAGACTGAATTAACTATTTACATTTCAAAATGTTCAGATTGATCAGCTAAAACAGTCTGTTCTTGTTTTTAAAATTTCACACTTACAATGCAGTATCTAAAATGTAAAAACAATTGAATTGTTTAGGTGGCTATTACTGAAGAAAAACACTCAGGTCACTTATTTTGGTTCTATTTAAGAAAACAACAGAAACATCTGTCATTTCTTATAGCAATTTTTGTTGTCCTTCCCACTGGGTGGCAAAAATATGCTCCAACTGCGTTTCATTAACCTGCTGATCTGGAGGTGATTTGCTCCCCACTGACGACAAAGAATCTGTTCCACTGAGTTTGGTCAAATACAACAATTAAATCATCATTTAATTTTGCAAGCATTAAAAGAATTTCAGATAATTTAAAAGAAAAGAAAAACATCTTTTAAATGAAAAGCATGACCTCTCCAAATGAAAAATTCATTTATCTGAGTTGCCACAAGTCTTTAGATAATAACAAACCACAAAATGCAGTTCTTGGGTAAAACAAATGAAATGTTCCTGACTAATAATTCTAAGTTTAAGGACATCCATTCAAACCGTGTTGAGTACTTCGTTCGTGTCTCTGTCACAATGTAAAAATCTTACCGGTTCTCCTTTCCCTGACTGCTGCCATGGACTGTGAGGTCTACAAACTGCAGAGTACAGATAAAGGCACTATGACAGCGTGCATCCCCTCTGACAGATCCAACTCAGGGAGCTAGGGATTCCATGTCTGCCTGTTCCTCTGTATATTCGAGGGGGGCATGTATGTCTCTTCTAGGCCGTTGTTGTTGTTGCTCTTGGCCTACCAGGAATTATCCCTTCCCTGTTTGCAGTTCCCCCAACAGCCCAAGTGGAATGATCCAGAGGCAACTTCCACCCCACAAAGCCTGAAGCCTCATCTACCGCCTTCTGGAATAAGATTTCCTGGAGTACAGTTTCAGTCTGTCCCTTTGCTTTGCCAAAGACCGATACGCCTACTAGCTATTCTTTGCTGTAATGACAACAGTGCCCTAAGACAAACAACTTATTCTTAGGGGAAAACAATTCATTTCAACCATCCCATGTGTTCCCCAACAGCCATTGATTTGCATCACTCTTCCTCTGATAACCAACTTACCCCAAAACACAAAGGATTACCAGAAGATAACTGAGTGTGTGTGAGGTAGTTAACGGAATATCTATTCCATCGCACTGCTTCCTCCTTGTTTTTTTAAGATGATGAAATCTTTATAAGCAAAACGATGATTAATTCTCATCAAAAAGATGACCATTTTCTCCCAACAAAGTCTTTGCTGAATCCCCAAATCTAACATAAAAAAAAATGACTCACTTTTAAGCAAGTTATTGCTGGGACTTCAGTTTAAAGGGCTATAACGCTGGAAGAGGTCCGTTTTATGGGGCCATTTGGACAAAACTCGCCTTTTTTAGGACACGGGCTAGAACAAACCTCTCAGCTAATCCTACATTTCAACGTTTTTAGCCGTATACATTTTGGAATCTTCTGTGTGTCCTAGCACACACAATATGGATCTAATTAGGTCCAGCTGCCTTATGTTAGTAATAAAATTGAAAGAAAAAAAAAAAGAGGTGGGGGTGGGGGCTTCGTTCACCCCTCCTATACCCCGGCGACCACAGGCTCGCAAGTCGTGCGCATCCTCTATGGTCACTCAGGGCAACACACGCTTCTAAAATCCCTCAGCGCGCCCGGGACCCCGCTCAGCGTTCAGCGCTCAGACTTCTCAGCTGCTGAGTTTTCTCTCTCCCTCTGGAAGAGATTTACCGACGGGCTGGAGCCCAACGCTCCGACGCCACCCACCGCCCAGGCCCCGACGCACCCCGCCCGCTCCTGGGCTCAAGGACTTACACCAGCGCCGACGGACAGGGCATCTGGTTCCAGGCACAGTTGTACTGAGCCTGAATAAAACTCTCACTTCCCTCCAGCACAGAGCAGCTCACATTCCTGTTCACGATGTAGGCGCACCAGTTCCTGGGGTGAAGGAGAGAGAGCGAGAAGCCACAGTGTAAAACCCTGAGAACAATGAGGCTGGGGGAGAAGGGGCCAGCCGGTAAGAGCCGCGGACCGAGCGAGGCTCGGGGAGCCCCGCGTCTCTGCGGAGGCGGGAGCCCCACAAAGCAGCCTTCGGAGGGAGCGCGGCTGCGCCTTCGGGGAACGCGCACCTTTAGCCGACAAGAAAGTAAAGAAACGTGCCTGTGGTCCCAGGGGCTTCAGTAATTCCTGGTCGCCCTGCTCTGCGGGATACTCCCTGCGCCCCGCGGCCCCGGAGGCAGCCCTGCTGGAAGGGCTGGCAAGATCCACCGCGCGGGCGGTGGAGCGCACGGCCCTCCCGAGAGGAGGCGCCATCCGGGCAGCCCAAGGGGGACCCCGGGCTGCTGCTCTTCGCCTTCGGCAGGGCAGCTGCGGACCCGACTGCGGGTCGGGGAGGAGGAGGCTGGGGGCCCAGGGCTCGGTGCCGGGATCCGGGAGAGGGACCGCGCACTTACTTGTTCCTGGCTCCCGGCCGCGCGGGGTGCATGGGCTGCGGGCCGGCGTGGCACAGCCCTGCGCCGCCCAGGGTCAGCAACGCCAGCGCCCAGCGCCAGGACGCGCGGGGCCGGGGCCGTGTCCGCTGCCACATTCTGCGCGCGGCTGGCGCGCCCCGCCGGCCGGATCCGGAGCGCGGAGGGTCGAGGCTGGCGCCGCGAGGCTGCGGGCGGACGGGGCGCGGCCGGAGAAGGCAGGAGAGGCTTGGGCGCTTCGCGACGCCGCCACCCGCTCTCCGCGGCCGCCCCCTCCGGCTCCTCGCTCCCACTTCTCCTTTCCACCCCGTGCGCCCGCGCTTCTCCTCGGTCCCTCAATGACGCACCGGTCCCCCCGGGTGCCGCCCTCTTTATTTCACTTCCCTCTCCGAAACGTGACTCTCCTTCCACCACGGCTCCCTGTCTCCGGTGCCCTTGCCTCTCGGCAGGGGGCTTGGGGTGAAAGGGCTAAAGAGTTTAGGAGAAGGGTCTAAGTTACAGAATTTCCAATTACTCATTCCTTTGGTCTCTTCCCAGAAGAGGAGCAACTCCGCCTCCCACCTTCCAGCAGGCGCGCCCCGGCCCCTTGGGGATGCGGCCGCAGTCGGCGAGTCTGGCCGTCCTCACGTCGTGCCTGCTGTGCCCGGGTGCCGGCTCCCCGGAGACAGTGAGGGACATCTTTATCAGTCCCTGGGAGGGACGCGACTCGGGTTGCCTCCCCTGGCAGGACGTCTCCATTCCCCCTCACATTTGACTTTAGAGTCTAGGGGGAAATGAACACGGATGCTCTTCTCTTAACTCTGCCTCAGGCATCCATTTCAGTGTCCAAGTGAACGTGCAGGGCAGCGGGGAGACAGCCCCACACTTCACAACAGCGACGGAAGCGCAGCAGCAGACTCTAATAAACGCTACACGACATTTTGAAAGATAATCTGACAGTCTCTGCTTCTCATGTCCTACTCTGAACTTTTTCTGTCAACATGAAAGGCCACAGTGGTCCCATTTACCCCTCACAGTTCAAACACTGCTAGACCTTGGTCTTTTCGCTTGCTTACATATTTTCTGCCTAGAGTTACACTAATCTCCACCAATTTCTTTTGGGGACCAAGCAACTCCACAGAAGAATGTCACATAAAATCCCTACCAAAGTGTTGTATGCTGGGGTGTATTTCAATCAATCCGCTTTTCTAATGAGCACTAGAGTGAGGTTATTTGCAGACCGCATAAACTACAGTTTCTGTGAGTGAACAGGTTGTTGTTGGCTGTGGCCTGTTATATGGACAGGAAACATTTGCTCTGTTCCCTAAATGAAGCCATTGGTCCATTTTATCTCTAATATGCCTTGAGGATGTTGTTGGGCTTTTTGATTTGCAAATGAAAGAAAGGATATTCCCTAAGTAAAAATTTCACAAAAGCCAAGCAGAAAATTATGCCATGTAAGGAAATAGTCCATCCGTGAACTTTCTTAAACAGAAGATCACACACATAATGGGCTGAAGTCATCCTAACCTTCAGAAGAGCCACCCAGAGGGGGAAAAAAAATCACAGAAAGGGATAAAAAATGGTCTTGCATAACCCAATCTATGTCTTTGTGACTTCCCATAGTCCCCATCCTAACACCATTTTTGTTCATGAAGAGTCATAGGGAAGAAACAGGACATAAAAAATGAAAAACAAATGATGCATGTCTACACCCAGCAGCTAACCACAAGGTCTCTTCAGTACAGGTAACTCTCAAACTTGAGAGCGAGTTGAACTGATGAGGTTAAATCTACTTTTTCCATTGAATTAAAGTTATACCAGGAAGGTGTATTCTAGTCCAAGGGCTTGAGGACCAACTTTCCATTGTGATGACCACGACACTATATTTAATCAGCTATAAATGGTACTTACCAGTAGATAAATTTTATCCTGAGCATCTGAGATAAGCTAGGCATTGTGTGAAAATACCGAGGATTCACAAGTGAGCCAAAACTGAGCTAGGTTCCGTGTTTACAGAGCTTCCAGGCATTCCTGTGCAGTGAAGGGTGGAAATTGATGTACAATGATGTGAGACAGTATTTATCACATGTGTTTCTCTAGACATGTGCCCACATGTATCAGGTGAGGGGCTGCTCTGGGAAGATGGAAGAAAACTTCTGACTCTTAGGAAGACTTGAGACCAAGATCTCAAGGGACCCTCTTCCCTTTCTCTTCCCTAGCTACAGAAACAGACACATCAAACTTGGGAACCAGAAAACCATCTCCAGAAAGCAGAGGGAAGAATCCTGAGGATAGAGAGCACATTAGGAGACAGACTAATAAGGCAGGTCAAGCAAACTTAGCCATAAGGAATAACGGCCGAGTCACTGGCAGAATGCTACTAAGTGTGAATTCTTTATAAGCTGCCAACTACTTAAAACCACCACTTGAAAACTGTCAGTTTCTTATCACAATCTGAAGGCATTTCTTCTGCTTTTAAAATCAAAGTACCCCATAGTTACTCCCACTCTGTGTGACCAACTTAGCTAAAGCAAAAATGCAAAGTTGGACCTTTTCCAACTTCCTAAAACCTAAAACCTATTCCCTCACTGTTGGTCATGATAAAAATGCCCATCAGGCTCTGTACTTGGGGGTATATCTCACTGCTTCACGAGAAGGGCCCCCAGTACCCCCAGACGCCCTTTCATTTACCTGGTGCAAGAGTGGGTGACCATCACAGGGGCAGCAGGTGGGTAATTTTCCCCATCCTCACATTCAGTCATCAGCACATGATGCTTGATCAAGATGAACTGATTTGCATCTAGGATGTATGTGGTCAAGAGTCTTAAGACTAGCCTGGGTGTCCCATCCTTCTCATTTCTTGTCTTTGCTTTCTAGAACTCAGAAAAGTTCCCCCTGATATCTAGGCATACTCTTAGGTGTCTTTACTGCTTCTTTGTGCTGCTTATCTAATGAGGAGGGGGAAAAATCCTTGAAGACTGGGTATCTTGAATAAATTTTGATTTCAAAGCATTCCTAACATAATACACTCTACAAAAATGCCTTATACATTCATAAGTTAATGATAAGATGCGCTTCATTAAAAAGAAATGCAAGTTGGTAGTGAAAGAGAGACAGATATCTCTGAGAAAAATTCTAAAAAATTAACTGCACTCTGGCTTGGTCTGTTCTGGAACGCAAATGTTTGGTCGATATAGTTTCAATCAGTTACATTTGATAGAGGCATCCCCTGGGCAAGGCACCTTCAGAATGAATTCAGTGAGTCCCTAGACTTTAAAATTTACAAACAGCAGCTACTTTCCTGTCTTATCAAAGGCTTTGTTCAAATAGACCAAAGCAAAACAAAGAACAATTGCTCTCTTCAAATTTTCTTAATGTACCTATTTGCGAATATCCCATTTGCTGTGTATAGCTAAAGATTCAAAAATCTCAATATCTTCTGAACCCGACTGGTCTTATTTATCAGTTGATTGATTTGATGACATTATTAAGAATTATGACCATTATTTTAATCATCTCTCTTGAGTAATACCAGGAACAAATCTCCCTATATTGATCAGGGGTGTGTGACTTAATACGTTTTAAACTATCACACGAGAACTTCAAAACTGTGAAAAGTTAAAAATCATGCCTGAAATCACACATGGAAACAAACAGTGGTTAAGAGCTCATGCAATGGAGTTAACATACTGTTCAAAATTGGGTCCCCCTGCCTCTTAGCAGAATGATCTCAGACAAGTCAGTAGGCCTCTCGATCCTTCACTTTCTGCTCTGAAAATGGGAATGCCTTGTGGGACTGTTGGGAGATTAGTTGGGTTATCACAAGTGAACTGCCTGGCACAGTGCCAGGCTTACTGACAAGTGCCTGGCAAGTGGAAGATGAATATTCACAACTGTTACTCTTAACCACATCAGCACTGCCACAAATTTGCAGTCAGGTTCAGGAGTTTTGTCATTCTTTGTTGGTGCCAACTGACGTGGGCAGCGGACCGTGTACTATCCTTCTTCTCCTTTCTAAGTAATAAATATATGAAGAAATGGCTGTCATGAAAGCACATGCGTGACTCATTCGGAATGACTAATGTAATAGTCAGGAATGGAATACTGGGTTCTTGACTTCCAGCCCAGTTTTCTTTTTTATTGCCCCCAGAGGGGAACATATAGCTCAGTTTATTGTTCAGAGGATTTCATCCTCTACCAAGAAATTTATTTTAGGACAATTCAGTGAGATCTTTGGAAGGATCAATAACTCTACAAAAATAAACTCAGATTATCAGGCAACTCAGTTGTGAACTTCTTCTTTCTCAAAAAGATGAAATTAGTTTCTAATTCCATATCGCTTAATTTTTTTCAGATGTTTCTTTGTCCCAAGAATGCTTCCTATAGCCAAATAATATGTTTGAGAATTCATTGCTGTTACACTTATGGTGTGGTTTTGAATACATTTTTTCTTTATAAGAAATAACTGACAAAAATAGGCTCTTAGGATTTGATTTGTTTCCAAGAGAGCTATAACAGCTTAGGCAGTAGTGTCTTTGTATATGAGCCACATCAAACTATGTTGTAGTTCATTATTTATTTATTGAATAGGAGTCGATTATTCTGGAATCAACAAAATGTTCTAAATAGAATATGTTTGATGATTATAAAATACATTATTACATTTTACCACCATCTTGGTCTATGCTCATTCAATAAGTATTCATGAGCAAATTCATTCTTTTTAGTATTTCAGATTATGCAGTTCTGAATAATGTGATGAGTACTTAAGTATGGTCAATTCTCCTTATTTGATGTAGTATGTTGTATAAAGTTGCTGCCAACACTGAATTAGCTAATACTGAACAATTGCTCCTAGGGGAAATATAGGGTTAGGTTCCTATAAGCCTCTGGTCACAAAGGTTTTTGTCAACCAGTCAATACATAACCTTGTGTTATGTGTGTTTCTATTTAAAGATACCTTATTCAATACATAACATTGATTCCATAACATCAAACTCATGGCCAACATCACTGTAACTCGTGCCTGAACAGAGCTTAACTAACACATATTTTCTCTGTAAGGCATATGACAGCCTTGTGCTTAGGAACACTAGCTAGCGGGGTGCCTGGGTGGCTCGGTGGGTTGGGCCGCTGCCTTCGGCTCGGGTCGTGATCTCGGGGTCCTGGGATCGAGTCCCGCATCGGGCTCTCTGCTCAGCAGGGAGCCTGCTTCCTCCTCTCTCTGCCTGCCTCTCTGCCTACTTGTGATCTGTCTCTGTCAAATAAATAAATAATAGAATCTTAAAAAAAAAAAAAAAAAGGAACACTAGCTAGCACTTTGGCAATATGGATGGGAGCCATTTTAAACAGCAAAATCACCAACAAAGAGCACAAGATGAAAAAAAAAAAAAGTGACACTAAATTTACCATGAAAAGGACACTTACTTGTTATGTGAGAGGGAAAATAAGAAGGTAGAGCATTGTCTTGCTGGATCTTGGCTGGGAATAAGCACGTCGGGCAAGGAAGTGCTTGCCTCTTTGCACAAGTCTACACATGACTGTGAAAATTCTAAATATGGCTTCTTTTAGATTTAAAAATACATTTAGTAAGTAGGTAAGCAGAATTTATGAATAATGAGGATGAATGGTATTTCAACTTAAGTCCAGGAACAGTAAGAAACTGATACATTTGGAGGCTAAAGGAAAGTTCTTGGAATTTTGTGGCCATCAGAAGATTTGTTTGGGGCGCCTGGGTGGCTCAGTGGGTTAAGCCACTGCCTTCGGCTCAGGTCATGATCTCAGGGTCCTAGGATTGAGTCCCGCATCGGGCTCTCTGCTCAGCAGGGGGCCTGCTTCCCTTCCTCTCTGCCTACTGTGATCTCTCTGTGTCAAATAAATAAATAAAATCTTTAAAAAAAAAAAAAAAAGAAGATTTGTTTGATCAGTAAGCATACTGGGGAAGTTCTGCATATTCAAAACTGTACCAGGCAATGTGGGAGCCAGAGAAAAACAGATTGAGTTCTTTCTCGTCTTAATTGACTGAAATGATTTAACATAGTGCTACATTTGTAAATAGAATATAGCATAGTAAAAACTGTGTAGCTAGGTGATGATGAAAAAATAGAGCTTATACAATCAGAAAAGTTGGATGTTAATTAGGGAAGTCTGTGGAGAAGTATGGGTTTAAGGTAAGTATTACAGTTTTTGTTTTGCCTTAAATCCACCATGATATAAAAAAATGAATGCAATTGTTAGCAAGGAAGGGGCAGTTAATGTGACTTGCACCTGGTATATTTCTAATGTGGCCAGCTGGTGAAGTTGCCAGACCAAGGTATGTGGTCTTAGATGCGGCCAGAGGTGGGGGGTGGGTGGGTAGGTGAGGCAGAAAGGCCAGGTAGGACTGAGGACCACTAAACGAGAAGGAGGGCAGTATAGGCTGGTGGAAACAAAAAACAACAACTCTGGTTCTCTTTTTCCCTTATGTAACAATAGGTGTAGTAAGCAGATGTCCTGATTTCCCCGGGCCAGTCCTAGGTTACTCCTGTTGCAGATCAGTTAACACTATTCATTACTTGTAGAGTCTCCTTTCATCTTCAAAAGTGCCTGGGTTTGGGGCACCAGGGTGGCTCAGTGGGTTAAGCAGCTGCCTTCGGCTCAGGTCATGATCCCAGGGTCCTGGGATCGAGTCCCGCATCGGGCTCCTTGCTCGGCAGGGAGCCTGCTTCTCCCTCTGCCTCTGCCTGCCTCCTTGTCTGCCTGTGCTCGCTCGCTTTCTCTCCCTCTGTCTCTGACAAATAAATAAATAAAATCTTAAAAAAAAAAAAAAAGTGCCTGGGTTTGAACAATAAATTATATGGTCATTCTAAGAGACCTAAAATGAACTGAAAGCCATGCTATGTTTGTTTAGCCTTTATAAAGGCTAAACTATTAGTAAATGTCGATGCAAATAATAAAATCAGAAAATGAGAAATAACTGGTTTTCTCTGAGTCAAAACGTTACTTGCATCAAATTCTTCTGTTATTGCCTCATGCACATTTTGGTAACTTTTTGAAGTTTATATTATTTTTTTTTTAAAAAGTTGATTAAGCAGCAAAGACTTGGTTGTTTAGTTGGTTGATGAAGGTAGATATTTTCATGAGCTTTCCTTGGCTCTGTCTTCTTGCACTTAATCACTTACACTCATCCTCAGGAGCTGAGAACACAGCACTGTGCTGCTGCATTCTATAACTGCTCTGGCTTGGTTCTAGCACATTTAAATAGTGGCAGAGCTCTCCTTCTAGGCCCCACTGACATCTTTGAACATTCACTGGTTAAAAAAAACTAAAACATAAATTAATAAGCTATGGGCAGTAAAAAAAATTACTACTATCTTTTGACGGATTGGAAAATACAGGTGAGACAAGAGTGTCTTAGAGAATGTTGAGGGGTCAAGCAGGAAAGTGCCTTAGTTTTCTAGTGCATCCTTACATGTTTTCCCCTAACTTTTAAAAAAAACAAAAACAAAATATTTTATTCCCTGAATATTCTGAGGTTATGCTTTCCAAAGGGCTATTTGAGGGCAAAGTGGTGCCAGGATTCCTGGGAAGAATAGGATGAACATTAGAAAACAAAAAACAAAAAACAAAAAAACCCTATCAGAACTCAGTTCCAATGTGTTTCAACCCAAAAAGACTCTTCCCCTTTACAACTAGGGATTCCAGTTTCATGAAGGATTTTTAAAAATAAATATTTGTAGATTATGGTTTTCTCCTGTGAATTTTATCAAAGTATAGCATTCTTTCTTTTTAATTTATTAGTTATTTATTTATTTGACAGAGAGAAATCACAAACAGGGGAAGCGTTAGAGGGAGAGGGAGAAGCAGGCTTCCTGCTGAGGAGGGACCCCCAACTCAAGGCTCAATCCCAGGATCCTGAGATCACGACCTGAGCTGAAGGCAGACACCTAACCAACTTAGCCCCCCAGGCGTCCCAAAGTATAGCATTCTTTTTTTTTTTTTTAAAGATTTTATTTATTTATTTGACACAGAGAGAGAGATCACAAGCAGGCGGAGAGTCAGGCAGAGAGAGAGAGAGAGAGAAGCAGGCTCCCGCCAAGCAAAGAGCCCGATGCGGGGCTCGATCCCAGGACACTGAGATCATGACCTGAGCCGAAGGCAGAGGCTTAATCCACTGAGCCACCCAGGCGCCCCCCAAAGTATAGCATTCTTATAAAAAGTGCCTAAGTCATAAGTGACTCAATGAATTTTCATGAACTGAACACAGTTGTGTAACCAGCACCCAGACTGTGAAGAAAACATAACGAGCACCCCAGGGCCCCTCATGGTTCCTTCTAATCATGAATCCTTCCCAAAAGTCACACTGATTCTGACTTCCGTCATCATCCTTTAGTTTTGAATATATATTAAAGAAAAAAAAATTTCTAATTCCTCTTATGTTTGATCCCTATATTTGGCATAGTGTCCGGCACATAGCACTTTATTTAATAACATTCGTTGAATAAAGTGGAAGAAAGCAGACTTTTGTAAGAGAGTTGAATGAGTTAACATACGTTTTATACGTAGGGAGGAAAGCGGCATTGCATTTGGGAGAGAACTGGGATCTGGGGATGCTAACTTGAAAACAAGTTGAAAACTCAAACTTAGAACAGAAGAGGACACTTCAGTTTTATCTTTGAACAAATGTAAACGGCTCGAATAAATCTAAACCTCTGTGAAGTTTTTCTTGGACCTTTACCAACTCTGTTCACATCATATCCACCTAACTGGTGAGGCCAACCTCCAGAGACCTTGTTTCTCTTTCTCGCTTGTAAATGGACCCATGATTAGACAGGCCCTCCCGCCTGACCAGTGCAGCCAAGAAATGACTATATTCTGTCTTCCTCCGCCCCGCTCTGAGGCCCAGGCAGCTGGAGAACAAAATAAGAGTCACCCTCTCCCTAGGCCACAGCATGTGATCTCCAGCCAGAGTGCTTCTTGCTCTAATGAATGAGGTAATAAGAGGCCAAATGAGGTTTCAAACGTATGTCACCTCAGAATTACAATTTTCCTTAACTGCACTTTTAAAAAGCTGGAATCAAGAACCCAATATTGCCAAATCCCTGCTTAGCCAAAAAGATCTGTCAACTGTAGAAATAACAAATAAGAGGAAAATCCATCTCAGGCTTTGAACTGCTTGCTGTTCCTAAGTGATGCCCAAGGAAATTCAAATAAATTATGTCCTCCAAAGGACAGACTGATTATGAATAATCTAATGATCTCTTTAGGTTGGAGTTTTAAGCCCTTCTTTAGGGTACTTCAAAAATTTTAAGGGAACAATTCTGGATATAAAACCAACTTTTTTTAGAGGATGGTTTCCCTTAATTTCCTGCCTTCCCCTTTCCCAGAAATATACTGTATCTTATCAGAGATGAGGCTTTAAAGAGCTGAGTGAAAGCCCAAACTGGACAAACACACAAATCTGTTTCATCCACATTAAAACTAAAAATGTTAAATCCAGAAGCAAATCTAATTTGCCTGGGGAGGTCTGAGAAGGGAAAGTGGTTCTTTTTCCTTTTTTATGTTTTCCAAATTATGTTAATTGGAGGTCCTTAAACAAATATAATCTTTGCATAAACTGCTCCCTCTGTGTGGAATTTTCTCCATGTCTGGAGAACTTTAACTCCACCTGCAAAACCCTGGAGTCTTCACCTGTTCTTGAATCTCGTCTGGGTACCTCCCGGTCTTCTTACATGTTTGCAACATATATCTGATAAAGAATGGATAGAGGAACTTAACAAATCAAGAACAACAAATTAAGAAGAAAAAGACAGTCCAACAATAAAAGGACCAAAGACTAGAATCTGCACTTCACAAAAGAGGAAACTCAAATGGCCAACAAAAAATACACTCAACCTCTTTAGTACCATGGAAGTGCAAATTAATACCTAATTAATGTTTGGGGATACATACTATGTGATGAGATGGTAAAGACAAGGAAGAGAGAAACAAGGCAGGAGAGTGGTTTCCTCCAGAGAGGGAGACCTGAAAGATCCAGAAGGGCACATGGGGGCTCCTAGAGCAGCATTCTTACTCCTCACAGGCATTTAGTTCTTGTAGGTATTTAGTTATTAAGTGGACGTTTGCTTCATTTCTTATATATATGATATAAATAAAACACTTGATGTAATGTAATGTAATAGATATATACATTTTAGAATAAGAAAGAATATTTTAAAAAGCATACCTGGCAAAATGGGAATCTGTATCCTTTAAATCATCCTGAAAAAATAGCTTTGGGTGATGCTTTGAAACAGAAATGTTTTAAGGATATCATGATGCATTTGTCTATGTCTAGAAAGCTCTACAAGCTTGACTCCATTTTCACTCAGATTGAGGCTCAAAACTTATTTAATATACTTGTCAAAATATCTTTTGACTGTTTATATGGAGTCATAATACACTGTCTTCTGGGAAGGGCTTGATTCTGAGAGCAGGACTGATCTTCACAACCTCTGGACCCCTTACCGCTCTGTGATGCCAAGGTGTCATTAAATAACCTTATTTTGCCTCTTATTTCTTCAGGATTTCTCTCTTCATTTTCCCCTTTCTATTATTTATTCAGCTTATTAAAAAATTTAGATTTTCCACTATTTAAAAAAATTATTTTCAAATGATGATGGGCTCAATTCTTTTTTTTTAAAAATATTTTATTTACTTATTTGACAGAAAGAGAGAGAGATCTCAAGGAGGCAGAGAGACAGGCAGAGGGGGAGAGGGAAGCAGGCTCCCTGCTGAGCAGATTGAACCATGTAGGGCTCGATCCCAGGACACTGAGATCATGACCTGAGCTGAAGGCAGAGGCTTAACCCACTGAGCCACACAGGCACCCCTATATTTTAATTTTTTAAAAAAGATTTTTATTTATTTATTTGAGAGAGCACAAGCATGGGGCGGGGAGAGGGAGAAGCAGTGTCCCCACTGAGCAGGGACTAGATCCCAGAACCTTGAGATCATGACCTGAGCTGAAATCAGATACTTAACTGACTAAGCCACCCAGATGCCCCTCCACTACTTTTTAAAAAGGATTATTAGATCTTTAAATTTCTTTAAGGATTATTAGATTTTTAAAAATTAATTTATGAAATTGAGTTATAATTGACATATAACATTATAATATTCAAGTATAGAACATAATAATTCAATATTTGTATATGTTGCAAAATGATCACAAGTCTAGTTGATATCCATCATCATACATAGTTTCAATATGCAATACTTTCAAATACGCAAATGCTGTATTATTTACTATAGTCACCGTGTTGTACATTACACCTGCATGACTTATTTATTTTGTAACTGGAACTTTGCACCTTTCAATCCCCTTTACCCATTTTGCCCACCTCCCTCAACCCCTCCTCTAGCAACTACCTATCTGCTCTCCCTATCTGTGAGATTGGGTTTGTTTGTTTTTTTAGATTTCAGATGTAAGTAAAATCATACAATGTTAGTCTGGGTCTGAATTATTTCACTTAGCGTAATATCTTCAAGGTCCATCCTTCTTGTCACAAATGGCAAGATCTCATTCTTTTTCATGGTTAAGTAGTATTTCATTGTATATGAAATTTGGTTTGATAGACCACAACTTCTTTAACCATTCATTCATGGATGGACATTTAGATTATGTCCATACCTTGGTTATTGTGACTAGTGCTGCAATAAACCTGGGGGTGCACATATCTTTTTGAGGTACTATTTTAGTTTTCTTCAGATAAATACCCACAAGCTGGATCATATGGTAGCTTTATTTTTAATTATTTGAGGAATCTCTGTATGTTTTCCATAGTGGCTGTACCAATTTAAATTCCACCAATGGTGAACAAGGGTTCACTTTTCTCCACATCCTCAACATCTTTTTTTTTTAATATTTTATTTATTTATTTGACAGAGAGAGATCATAAGTAGGCAGAGAGGCAGGCAGAGGGAGAGGGGAGGAAGCAGGCTCCCCGCCAAGCAGAGAGCCCGATGCGGGGCTCGATCCCAGGACCCAGAGATCATGACCTGAGCCGAAAGCAGAGGCTTTAACCCCCTGAGCCACCCAGGCGCCCCCCCCCCTTTTTTAAATTTTGAAAATAAGACATTTGTGACAGGTGTGAGGTGATTTTGATTTTGATTGTGGTTTTGATTTGCACTTCCCTGATGATTAATGATGTTGAGCACCTTTTCAAATGCCTGCTGTCCATCTGCATGTTTTTTCTGGAAAAATGTCTATTGAGATTCTCTGTCCATTTTTTAATCAGTTTGCTTTTTGTTATTGAGGAGTTTTTTAAAAATTATATTTCAGATATTAACCCCTTATTGGGTATACGATTTGTAAATATCTTCTCTCCTTTAGTAGATTACCTTTTTATTGATGGTTTCCTTTCCTGTGCGGAAGCTTTTTAGTTTGATGTAGTTATGTTTGTTTAAGCTTTCCTTGTCTTTGGTCCAAAAAATCATTGCCAAGACTGATGTCAAGGAGCTGACTACCTATGTTTTCTTCTGGGAATTTTAAGTTTCAAGTCTTACATTTAAGTCTCTCATCCATTTCAAATTTATTTTTTGTATGATGGCTGGCCAGGTTTCCAAATACCATTTATTGAGGAGACTGTCTTTTCCCCATTGTATATTCTTATCTTTCATCATAAATTAATTGATCATGTATGCATGGGTTTATTTCCTGTTTCCATTAATTTACCCATTTTTATGTAAAACCATACTGTTTTGATTTGAATTTTTGAGTTTTAAGAGTTTTTATAATATTGTAGATATAGATCCCTTTCATATGTATGATTGGTAAATATTTTCTCCCATTCTGGTGGTTGCCACTTTGATAGTTTTATTTGAAACAAAAACTGTCTAATTTTGATGGTCTAATTTATCTTATTTTCTATTGTTCTTGCGCTTAGTGTCACATCTAAGAATTCTTTGTCAGATCCTGTATCATGAAGATTTATCCCTATCTTTTCTTCTATGAGTTTACTTTTGTTCTAATATTTAGGTTTTTGGTCCATTTTGAGTTAATTTTAGTACATGGTATAAGGGAAAGGTCCAGTTTCTTTTGCATGTGACTATCCAGTTGTCTCAACACCCTTTGTCAAAAGACTGTTTCCCCTTTGGTTAGTTTTGACATCCTTGCTGAAACTCAGCTGACTGACCATAGAAGCATAGGTTAATTTCTGAATTCCAGTTCTCTTCCATTCAGCTATCTGCCTATTTTTGTGCTCATATCACATTGTCTTGGTTGTTGTTGCTTTCTAGTAAGTTGTGAAACTGGGATATCTGAGTCTTTGTTATTTTTTCAGTATAGTTTCAGTTATTCTGTGTTGCTTGCAATTCCATATGAATTATAGAATCAACTTTAATTTGTGCAAAGAAGTTATGGATTCTGATAGGGATGGTGTTGAATCTGTAGATTCACTTGGGAGTACTGTCATCTTAACAGTCAAGTCTTCCCATCCACAAATATGAGATTTTTCATTTATTTTGACCTTCTTTCAACAATGTTTTGTAGTTTTCAGAGTAACCTTTTTGCATTTCCGTCATCAAATTTATTCCTAAATATTTTATTCTTTTTGATGCTACTGTGAGATTTAGTTAGTTTTTGTATTGTTCATTGCAGGTGTATAGAAATATAACTGATTTTGTATATTGATCTTGTATCTGCAAACTTGATAAACTCGTGTATTAGTTCTAATTTTTTTTAGTGGCTTAGAGTTTTCTATATATCAGATAATGTCATATGCAAATATAGTCCCACTTCTTTCTCTCCAATCTGTATGTTTTTTTTTTTCTTGCTCAATGCCCTAATTAGATCCTCCAGTATAATGTCGAGTAAAAAGTGATAAGAGCAAATGTCCTTGTCTTGTTCCCGATCTTAGAGGAAAAGCATCCAGTATGATGTTAGTTCTGGACTTTCCATAGCTGACTTCTGACTTTCATCAGGTTGAAGAAGTGCCCTTGTATTACAAACTAGTGGTATGTATATATATATATATATATATATATATATATATATATATATATATATATGGGGTGTGTGTGTGTGTGTGTGTGTGTGTGTGTATTTGTTTTTTAGATGTTGAGTTTGATCTTTATAGATTTTGGATACTAGCCCTTTATCTGGTAAGACATTTGCAAACATCTTTTCCCTTTCTGTCCGTCGTCTTTTGGTTTTGTCGACTGCTTCCTTTGCTGTGCAAAAGCTTTTATCTTGAAGTCCCAACAATTTATTTTTACCTTTGCTTCCCCTGCCTTTGGAGACACGTTTAGCAAGAAGTTGTTGCCTGTGTTCTCCTCTAGAATTTTGACAGATTCCTGTCTCATATTTAGGTCTTTCATCCACTTTGAGTCTATTTTTGTGTATGGTGTAAGGAAATGGTTCAGTTTCATTCTTCTGCATGTGGCCATCCAGTTTTCCCAATATTGTTTATTTAAGAGACTGTCTTTTTTCCATTGGATATTCTTTCCTGCTTTGTCAAAGATTAGTTGACCATAGAATTGAGGGTTCTTTTCTGGATTCAATTCTGTTCCACTGATCTACGTGTCTGTTTTTGTGCCAGTAACATACTGTCTTGATAATTACAGTTTTTTAATAGAACTTGAAGTCTGGAATTGTGATGCCACCAGCTTTGGTTTTTTTTTTTTTTCAACATTCCTTTGGCTAATAGGGGTCTTTTCTGGTTCAATACAAATTTTAGGATTTTTTCCAGCCCTGCAAAAAATGTTAGTGGTATTTTAATAGGGATTGCCTTGAATATATAGATTGCCCTGAGTGGTATAGACATTTTAACAATACCTGTTCTTCCAATCCATGAATATGGAAAGTTTTTCCATTTCTTTGTGTCTCTGTCAATCATTTTCATTAGTATTCTATAGTTTTCTGAGTACAGAAGCTTAGCCTCTTTGGTTAGACTTATTCCTAGGTGTCCTATGGTTTTGGGTGAAATTGTAAATGGAATCGACTCCTTCTTTTTCTTCTCATTGTTAGTGTATAGAAACACGACTGATTTCTGTGCATAGATTTTATATCCTGCCACTTTGCTGAACCCCTGTTTGAGTTCTAGCAAATTTGGAGTAAGATCTTTCAGGTTTTCCACATAGAGTTATCATGTCATATGCGAAGAGTGAGAGTTTGACTTCTTTGCCAATTCAGCTACCTTTTCTTTTTGTTGTCTGATTGCCAAATATAGGACTTTCAGTGCTATATTGAACAACAGTGGTGAGAGTGGACATCCTGTCATGTTCCTGACCTTAGGGGAAACGCTCTAAGTTTTTTCCCATTGGGAATGATATTCACCATGGGTTTTTCGTATATGGCTTTTATGAAATTGAGGTATGTTCCTTCTATCCTTACATTATGAAGAGTTTTAATCAGGATAGGATGCTGTAGGGTTGCCTGGGTGACTCAACTGGTTCAGTGTCTCCTTTGGATCAGGTCATGATCCCAGAATCCTGGGATTCTGGGATCATGAGCCTCACATTGGGCTCCCTGTTCAGTGGGGATCCTGCTTTCCCCTTTCCTCCCTGTACATGCTCTCTCTCAAATAAATAATTAAAATCTTAAAAAAAAAAAAGGATGCTGTACAATGTCAAATGCTTTTTTCTGCATCGACTGAGAGGATCATATGGTTCTTGTCCTTCCTCTTATTAATATAGTGTATCACACTGATTGATTTGCAGATGTTGAACCACCCTTGCAAGCCCAGGAATAAATCCCAGTTGATTGTGGTGAATAATCCTTCTAAGGTACTGTCAGACCCTACTGCCTGCTGAACATTGCTGAAAAACAGCTAATACAACCTGTTGTTCTTCAGCAAAGGGGAAGAAGCAAAGGCAGGAAGAAGCTCAACATGTTTAAATACCTTCATGAATCTCTATAATCCTGAGATGGCATTTTATATTTGGTGGGTAGATAAAACCAAAGGTATCTTCCTGGTTGTATCAAAAAACAAAAGAGAGGGCCACCTGGGTGGCTCAGTGGGTTAAAGCCTCTGCCTTCGGCTCAGGTCATGATTCCAGGGTCCTGGGATAGAGCCCTGCATCGGACTCTCTGCTCTGCAGGAAGCCTGCCCACCCCACCCCCCACCGCCTGCCTCTCTACTTGTGATTCCTGTCAAATAAATAAAATCTTAAAAAAACAAAAACAAAGGAGAGGGGACACCTGGCTCAATCAGTCAGAAGAGCATGCAACTCTTGATCCCAGGGTCATGAGTTTGAGCTTCCTGTTGGCAGTAGGGATTATTTAAAAAACAACAAAAAAAGACAGAACAAAACAAACAAAAGAAAAACTTATCCAACTTTTGGGGAAAAGAAAAGACCACCAGAAGACTATGACTTACAAGAAGATGGCTAGAGCACTGAGCTATTATAGAAGAACTGGGGAAACCACCAAAATTTGGGGATAGCTAACTTACCAATTCAGTGAGGCCATTCTCCAAAGACTCCATCGTATTTCTTAGATGCAGCAATCTTCTACTCACAGTATGTTCAACCTGAGCAAGGGTATCTCAGCTAAAGTAAGTGGAATGCAAGTTGTAGTTGGACATATGCTGATTGTCATGAGCTACGCCACCTGATTGCTAAATGTTCTCTTACATTTCATGAATTCCTGGCATCAGAAATCCCTACAAACTTCAAGATTTTTCTCTTAAAACAAATACTGAAAAGGAAAAAAATTAACTTCATTATCTTTTATTAAATAGCATATGATCTACAAAGAAAAAGTGTTGGTATTAATATTTTAAATGTTTGGCAGAATTCTGTGGTAAAAACCATTTGGGCCTTGGCTTTGTGAGTTTTTTTGTTTTTGTTTTTGTTTTTTTTTATTGATCCAATCTTGTCAATCTTCATCAATCTTCTATAGGTCTATTCATTTGTCTATTTTTTTCTTGAGTCAGTTCCAGTAGTTTGTATCTTTCTAGGAATTTATTTCATCTAAGTCATCTCATTTTTTCACATATAAATGTTCATTGTATTCTTTTACAATCCTTTTTGCTTATGTAAGGTTATTAGTAATGTCCTTCTTTCATATATACAGCTGATACTTGACCCAATACAAATTTGAGCTGCATGGGTCCACTTATATGCAATTTTTTCAGTATAGTACAGTACCATAAACATATTTTCTCTTGTGATCTTAACATTCTCTCTTTTCTAGCTTACCTTAACATTACAGTATGTGGTACGTGTAACACACAAAATGTATCAACTGTTACCAGGAAGGCTTCTGGTCAACAGTAGGTGATTAAGTTTTTGGAGAGTCAAAAGTTTTATGATTTTTCGAAGTGTGTGTGTGTATGGGTGGTAGGGGGGTGCAGTTTGGTGCTCATAATCCCCATGTTGTTCAAGGGTTAATGATAGTCTCCATTTCGGTATATTCTTTTCTTGCTCCAATTAGCTAAAATTTTATCAATTTTGTTGATTTTTCAAAACTTCTGGTTTCATTACTTTATTCTTGTATTTCTAGTCTTTATTTCATTATATTCACTTCCATCCTAATCTCTATTTTCTTCCTGCTTAAATTCAGTTTTCTCTTTTAAGGTAAAGGATTAGGTTATTGAGATTTTTTTTCTTTCTTAGCCATTTACAGCTCTAAGTTACTAAGCACTGCTTTAGCTGCATCCCATAAATTCTGATATGTTGTGTGTTTTCACTCATCTCAGGTATTTCATGAATTAAAAAAAATTTTTTTGACCCATTGATTACCTAGGAGTAGTCTTGTTTAATTTCCCCAATTTGTGAGTTTCCATTTTCCATTATATATTTCAAATATAACTGCATTGTGATCAGAGAACATACTTTGTATTTTTTCTGTCCTTTTAAATTTTGAAAGGTTTTATGCTCTAGTCTATGGTCTATCATGAGAAATATTCCTTGTGTGCTTGAGAAGAATATATATTGTTATTGGATGCCATGTTCTATATGTCTGTTAAGTCTAGTTGGTTTATGGTGTCCAAGTCTTCTAGTGTGTTTGGTATAGTTGTTTTATCCATAATTGAGAACAGGGCATAGAGTCTCCAACTATTATTGCTGAATTGTCTTTCTTCATTTCTGTCAGTTGGTGCTTCATGTATTTTGGTACTCTGTCATTAGATGCATGTATAATTATTACATCATCCTAATGGATTCACCTTTTTATCATTATAAAATGTCCCTCATATATCTAATAACATGTGTCAATTTTGTATATTAGTATCACTCCAAATCTGCTGTGATTGCTGTTTGCACAATGTATCTTTTTCCATCTTTTTAGTGTTTTTAATCTAATGTGTCTTTTGTAAATAATGTACATAAATATTTTATTCAGCATGCTATTCATTAATTGGTAGCTATTATCTTCTGCACAAGTTAGACACACTGGTTTGCAGAATAGCAGATATAAGTATTTGCTAAATTAATGAATTTATAAGTGTTGCAATAAAAATCATGCTGTATTTCAAGCTACTAAGCCAACATTTTGGTTTTAAATTTTGAAGCATCTCAGGATTCATATTTATAAAGGTCTTATGAAATTGTTTTCCATTCTTAATTCTACTACATAAAACATTAGGCAATTAGCACCTGCATATTTAATACAAATATAGCCAAAGCTCAATATATTATTTCTTTTAAACAGATCTGATTGGTTTCTTTATGATTCTTTTGACTTTTCATTAGTATTTGACAAAAGGATCCATGATTGCCTTGTCAGTTCTTCAGTAAGTTCACTCCGCAAAACTACTGAAGAGAAGAAATATGTAACAAGTTTAACAAATCATAACATACTTCTGGTCTTTAAAAGCATGGAAATAGACTTTTTCACTAAACTTGCTAACCACTTATCACTAAATGTTTCACAGAACTCTAATCTAAATGATATAAAAATACAAAGATTCCCCTGGCTTTTAAATATTACCCTATAATTTTTAGCACAACATAAGTAATGGTCTCATTCTATACTGGTTTTGTTCCTGCTATTTTAAAGTATAAAACTGAATTCCAATTATATTTAAGTACACCAATAAAAAAATCTTCCCCAGTGGACTATCAAGTACATAGTCAAGGTACATAATTCTTTCTAAAATAAAACTTACTAAAATAAAAATATAGAAAAATGAAATACAAAGTTCTGTTTCTCTCAAGAACTAAAAAAGAGAATTAAGAGTAACTGGAGGGGGACAGGGATGCCTGGGAGGCTCAGTCAGTTGAGCATCTGCCTTCAGCTCAGATCATGTTCCCAGGGTCCTGGGATTGAGTTCTGCATTGGGCTCCTTGCTCAGCAGGGAGCCTGCTTTTCCCTCTGCCTGCTGCTCCCCACTTGTGCCTGTGATCTCTCTTTCCCTCTCTGGCAAATAAATGAATAAAATCTTAATTAAAAAAAAAAAGGAGCAGTGGGGGAGAAACACAAGTGAGAAAAGTAGATGTACGCAAATGCTATTAGCAAAGATTTAAATACAGTACTCTATGGAGATATAATTAGTATTTTCTATTCCACGTTTATTGGAGCATAGTCTAAAGAATCAAAATATTGGGAATCTATTTTATATTATCAGACATTATTTTATCTTGAATTTAGGCTTCCTAACATAAAATATATTTAAGAATGTCTGTTTATACTATGAATTGTTTGTCACTGGGACAGGTGATTCTTTAACAGCAATCTGATCACTCTCCAAAAGGGAATTACTTTTAGACAGTAAGATATCGCCACACAAAGGTTACTGATGAATCTGTAAATGAAATAATTGTTTGCACAAAGCCAGATTTGGAGAAACTTCACCTTATATTTAAGATAATTAATATTTTAAGGCTGAATGTCCTACAATGATTTTAATGTTGCTACCAATCTATTCCTAAATTTAACCTGTATGTGAGAATGAAAAGTAGCAACCTCTTCTTGAAGTCAAAAGACATACTAGGTGTTCAACAGACATGCAAAAAAATATCTCAAATAAACATGTATAATTTTACAAATTACAGTCATGAAGAAGAGATGATCCCATGAAAATATTTAGCTGATATAACTGAAGATATTTTGACAGCATAAAAAGGACACAAATGCAAACTTTCTACTAACAAGTATTATTCGAAAATTACATACTAAAAATATAACCATCTCACCCATTTCACAGTGATTGTAAATAACTAATTCATATAGTCAAAAGTATAAACAATTTAGAAGATGGAACTCTTTTAGCACTAACATTTAACTGGTAAGAACAAGAGTCATTTAAAAGGAATCCAGTCTTTCCTTTAGCTAAACTATTGCCAATTCATTTCCTTCTTCAACAGTTAAATGACTTCCAATTATAAAGATAAATCAATATTGTAATAGTTTTTACCAAAGTAACTTTTATAAAGCTTTCAACGTTAAAAAAGGAAAACGCTTATTTAATAGGGAAGAAACAATCCTCTTTATTAACCTCACTGTTATCTTCAGAAAGGATTAAAAAACACACACATTTCCTGGGACACAAAACTGTACCAAAAGCATTTCCTTACAAAGTAACTTCACAAACCAATAGTCCTGGACTTACACAAAGACATTTACATACATTAGCCTGAATTAATACACAATTTGAACGTTTTTGCAGCAACTTCCTAGCAGACTATTATTACATTAACGCGGGAGTGTACGACTTCTTTAACCCTTTAAAAATAGTAATAAAAAAATTACAAAATAATGAAAATGTAGAATTAAGGCTGAGACTATATCATCTAGTATTAATAAAGTCAAACAATACTTATAAAAATTGGTGCTGCTGCATTTTTTACATATATATACAGGATAAGTCTTTAGAAATTTAAAATGCCACTGCTGTCACAAGTTCACTCCTCAATTTAATATTTTCTCATGTATCTTAACAAATGAATTCCCAGATACCTGTGCTTTTTCTATTTTTATTCTGAATTCTTCATTAAGAGTTTCCTCACATATTTACAATTAAATACCTAACCTCTAGAACTTTCCTTAGACACAACAGACAAAACAGTTTTGTTAAATAAATTCACACAGAAGTAATAAAAAGGCTTGTTTTCAAGAAATAGTTCTAGCATATCCATGATAATTATACTGAAAAATAGTACATATGCTTTTCTTCAGGATTAATAAATGCCATGTGCCAGTTTTACAGTCACTGCCATATTTGCAAATTTTCCTCTGACACATTTGCAATATAATGACAACCAAAGGGCATGATGACTGGAATAATTCCAGTAAATCCATACTGTCCAGTGAGATTCAAAAAATTGAATGGCTGTTTCCAGTCCCATCTGGACTGACAGGGAAATGCATGCCCAGATAGTTGTATCATCCCCAGAAATATTCAGTCTGGTAAGTCACCCTCTTGGTCTTCTGAAACAGAGCTGCAGAAGGCAGGGCATTCTTCATGAGACCAATGGCCCCCTCTTCTCTGTAACTGTTCATACATCTGATTTGGTTATAATCCTGGTCAATGTGGAAAAGAAAAAATTTTATGTACCACAGTTTTCCTAAACTCCCTCAGCAGACCTAGATGGTTAAATACCAAATGGAACTATTTTCATTAATTATAATTCTTGGTAAAAACACATTTAATTAAATTCTTATATAGAATTACTTGTCATATGTATGTCACACACACAAAAAAGTCCTCAAAATAAAAGCAGTACTTAACATACAGAGTAAAGATGAAACAATTTGGACGACAGTTCTGTGGAATGTTATATTCATTTTCATTTTTCTTTTGAAGGGTATATTCATTGAATATATGAGTGAAATGAATGAAAATGAATGGTATATTCATTTTCACTTTTCTTTTCCCCTTTCCTTAAATGAAATTACTATTTTAAAAATAAACAAGAATTATAATGCTTATTTCAGAAAAGTCACAGAATAAGGACAAGCAAAAGGAAAAACATTAAAAAACCACAATTCCATTCATACAGAGATGAACACAGTAAACATGAGATCATGACCTGAGCTGAAATCAAGAGTTAGATGTTTAACCAACTGAGCTACCAAGGCACCCCAAGATATTTTTGTTTCAAATGCTCTGAAGTTTTTGAGATTGCACAAGAATTATTAGTTCAAGATCTACAGAGAACTGGCAGAGATTAAGAATGAGGAAATTACTAATTAAACAGTAATTTATGGGGCACCTAGGTGGTTCAATCAGTTCACTGTCTGCCTTTGGCTCAGGTTATGATCCCAGGGTCCTGGGATCATGTCCTACATTGGGCTCCCTACTCAATGGGGAGCCTTCTTCTCCTTCCATTCCCTACTTATGTGTTCTCACTCTCTATCTCAAATAGATAAATAAAATCTTAAAAAAAAACCCAAACGCTGTAATTTAAATTTTAGCAGCACTTGGGTAGTTCAGTCGGTTAAGCTACCAATTCTTGGTTTCTGCTCAGGTTTTGAACATGATCCAGGGTTGTGAGATCAAGCCCCACCTCCAGCTGAGCAGGGAGTCTGCTTGAGATTTTCTCCCTTGGCCCTCCCTTTCACTCTCTCCAAAATAAAAAAATAAATCTTAAAAAGAATTTTTTTTTAAAATGGAAATTTAAACTGACTTTAAATCTCCCAAAGAAAAACAGGATGCGGGACGCCTGGGTGGCGCAGTTGGTTGGACGACTGCCTCCGGCTCAGGGCGTGATCCTGGAGTCCCGGGATCGAGTCCCACATCAGGCTCCCAGCTCCATGGGGAGTCTGCTTCGCTCTCTGACCTTCTCCTCGCTCATTCTCTCTCTCACTGTCTCTCTCTCTCAGATAAATAAAAAATAAAAAAAAAAAATCTTTAAAAAAAATAAAAAATAAATAAAAAAAAAAAAAAAGAAAAACAGGATGCAAAGGGGGAGGAAACCACGGGATAGAATATACGAAATTTTCAATCTAAAACTTCTCTTTTTAACACTATTTATGAGAGGAAAAAAAATAAAAAAAATAAAAACACTATTTATGAGAAACAGAGAGAGAGAGAGTGTGCACAAGTGGATAGAAGGGCAGAGGGAGAGAATCCTCAAGCCGACTTCTCAATGAGTGTGGGGCCCAACACTGGGTTTGATCACATGACCCATAAGATCATGACCTGAGCAGAAACCAAGAGCTGACTGCTTAATCAACTGAAGCACCCAGGCGCCCCCAACCTATAACTTCTAACACTGCCAAAACAGAGCTAAACAAAAATGGCTAACTTTTTGTGTTTATTTTCTGTGTGTCAAATCTGTGTCGGCAATATGGTTGTATTTTGCTCTCTGGAAACATTTATGCTCCTCCCCTTTTCTTCAATATTCTAAAATTTTACTATGAAATATATTTTGGTACATCATTTGTCAGTCATTATGCTGGGCTTTCAGTGGACCCTTTCATTTATCTCTGGGAAATTCTCTTCCACACATTTTTGCTTCTTTTTTTTTTTTAAACTTTCCAGGATTTGTAACAGAATTGATTCTCTATGTCTCCTTCTTTGTCTTCACAAAGAATAGAAAAAAAATGTTTTTTCTATTTTTCTGGGAAGTTTGACTTTAGTCTTTTGAAATTTTTATTTCTGCAACAGTTTATAATCTGTTATCTTATCCTGGCTATATCTTTCTCCTAATAATAAACTGAATTTTGTGAATATAACTCCCCCTGAAAATCAAATTAGGAATTAAAATTTTTTTTAAGTTCCATTGAATCAACTATTTATCTTGGACTTTTTCTCATACCTTGGTGACTCCCCTCCTATGTATGATGATTTTTATCTGTACAATTACACTTAAGAAAAAGAATTATGGTTCTGGCCTGCATTATTTCTTCTTCTACAAAAACCAGAACTATTTTTCCATCAAGGCCCTCTGAGTGGAAATTTTAGGTAGGACAGAACAGAGCAGGGTCCATGGGCCAGCAGGCTCTGCTTTATAAGCACATGGCTGGAGAGCCAACTATCAGGCTGCTAGTTCTCTAGGTACCAGCATGAGATAAGCCTCGAGGGTGCCATCAACTAACCTGAAGCCAATATGCCAACATTTAATTAACTACCAGTTTTATCTAACTTTGTGGTGGCATCTTTAATACTTGGGAACAAGGAAATAAAACTTTCAGAATTTTGGGTTGAAAATTTGGCATATTCCTAGATGTGGTTTCCTTTCCTTTTCCATTTTCCTCCCATCCCCTCTCTTTTGTTCCCCTGAGTCTACACCCTCTCCAGGTTCCATCAAGCAGATTGTCTCCCATTGTCTCTAGACTATCTCCCAGTCCTTCCTCCTTTGGTATACTCTAGACTAGTTTCTATCCCATTATCCCAAGAAAACTTCAATCAAATGTGAAGGCAGGGGGCACCAAGGTGGCTCAGTCAGTTAAAAGTCTGACTCTTGGTTTTGGCTCAGGTCATGACCTCAGGGTTGCGAGATCAAGCCCTGAATTGGGCTCCACGCACAGCGCGGAGTCTGCTTAGGATTCTCTCCCTTTCTCTATCTCCCCCTTTCCTCTCATATGCTTTAACAAATAAATAAAATCCTTAAAAAAAATGTTAAGGCAGAATGAAGGCTTTGTCAGATACACAAGGGCTCCATGTTTCTTTGTACACTTTTTCTATTATAGGAGAGAAACACAAGGAATCCAAGAAACAGCAGATTCAACCCAAGAGTAGCCAAAGAAGATCCATGAGACTTATGTATAGTTTTACTAGTCACTGTAGTAGTAGAAGAGGATGCGATTAAGGTAAGCAGTGAAACAGGGTGCCTCGGTAGTTCAGTCTGTTGAGCGTCAACTCTTGATTTGGCTCGGGTAATGATCTCAGGATTGTGAGATTAAGCCCCGTGTCAGGCTCTGCACTCAGTGCAGACTCGGCTTGAGAGAGTCTCTCTTGCCCTCTCTTTCCCCCTCTACCTCGCCTCCAACTCGTGTTTGCTCTCTTTCAAATAAATTCTTAAAAAAAAAAAAGAACGTAAACAGTGAAAGGAAAAAAAAGGAAATTAAAAAGTACAGAAAAATTAACAATATCCAAGAAACAGTCTAAACAGTGACTGGGTTAAAATTTAACATGTTTTTAAAAAACTGATACAGTATAAAAGACTTATTTGATCCTGACATTTGGAACACTAATTGTTGGCCTAGAATCTTACAGGGATGTCAATGTAATCCCATGACACAACTCTGCTTAGTACTAAATATTTACATAGCCAAAATAATATATGTGTGGTTTACAGCTTTCTACCTTTGAAAAAAGCATGTAGGACTTGCTTATGATTGCAGGATAGACTATACCTAAATAATATCACAACAGAGGGAAAGTTCTAAAACATTTCCAAACAATTCAGTCCAGAAGTCATCAGGTGGGCCAGGCAATATGGACGTCCACACAAGGGGGTGGGTGAGCCGTACTATCTTAAAGCTGATAAGATGGACAGAGTATGTGAAAAACAGATCCGCAACAACAGAATACCAAAACTAAATAGTTAAAGCAAAGGTTGCTTCTGGGGAATAAGATGGGTGAGGATGCATAGGATCTAAGATTTCATCATCATAAGCTCTCTTTTTATCACTGTGCTCTCCAACTGGGTTAACCATTAGCCATGTGTATCTCTGGAGCACTTGCCATATAACTAGTTCTTAGAGATTTGCTGTCTTCTGAAGTTCTAAGATTTTATATGAAAAAAGAATTTCAAGTATCTCAAGAAATGTTTTACACTATATGTTGCAATAATATTTTGTATACTGGGTTAAAATAATTATTAAAATAAGTCTCACAGTTTCTTCTTCTATTTTTTTTTTCTCTTCTGTTTCTTTTTAATACAGCTCCCAGGAAACTTTAAATTACAGATGTGGCTTACATTACAATGCAACACTAAATCTTATACACCATTTGGTTTATTTACATGTTTGACTTCAGTGAAGAGATACTACCACTACTAACAACATAATGATAAACTAAAAAATCAACTCTAGCTCATACTACTGCTGAATTGTTTTAAATCTTAATTAACAAAATTCAAATCAGTGACGTGTAGTTGTACTGTAGTAATGGCAAAGTTTGGGGCTAATTCAGTGCTGAGGCTACAGTACAGCTTCAAGAATATGTATATTAGTCTAGAACTGTTTGGCAGGAATTTCCTCCCTGGTCTCTTAGAGAACCGGAAATATGCTCACCATAATAAATAAATTAATAAAACACTTCTTTAGGGTGCCTGGATGGCTCAGTGGGTTAAACCCTCTGCCTTCGGCTCAGGTCATGATCCCAGAGTACTGGAATCTAGCCTGGCACCGGGCTTTCTGCTCAGCAGAGAGCCTGCTTTCCACCCCACCACTGCCTGCCTCTCTGCCCACATGTGATCTCTCTCTGTCTGTGTGTCAAATAAATAAAAAATCTTTTAAAAAATTACTTAAAAAACAAAAGCAAAACAAACAAAAAACCACTTCTTTAAAAATTATAGTAGGGGCACCTGGCTGGCTCAGTCAGAAGAGCATGTGACTCTTTATCTTGGGGTCATGAGTTCAAACCCCATGTTAGGTGTAGAGATTACTTAAGTAATAAATTTAAGTAAATAAAGAAACTCCAAAACAATTATAGTAAACCTACATGAAAATAAAGGCAACAATATAATAAACTCCTATTTCAAGCTGCAATAATTTTATTTTTTCCCAATCTTGTTTTGATATCCTGCCACACTTTTTTTTTTATCTCTCTGGCAGTATTTCAGGGTATACCCCAGATATCATGTTATTTCACCACTACCTCAGTACACATTTCTAACAATATATTTATTTTAATGTAAATACTATTACGTTGTTATACACAAATAATTCCTTAATATATCTAATATCCAGGTGATACTAAAATTTCTCCAATTTTTTTCAAAGTTGTCATCTGAAAGATTCAAATGTGAATCCAGACAAGGATTCACATTGCATTTGTTTCTTATACTTTTCAATCATTTTTATTCTATGTCAAACAGTTCATCCTTCTTCCTATCCTTCTTTTATGGCACCAATTCCATTAACAAAAGTCATTTGCCATGTGCTATGTTCCATTCTTGACATTCTGGATTTGGCTGATACTTCCTGGTGGTATCATCTAACTTTCCCCTATAATCTTCCCCTTATTTCCTGTACACTTGTACTTAAATCAAACTATTCTCAATTTGTGAAGAGATTTAACCTCTTATGCCTTATAGTATCTATTCTTTGCAATGAATTAACCTCCTTTCCGAGCATCGAGGAGGTTACCATTTACATACCATCCAAGGGAAAAAAGTTTTCTGGAGTGCTTACTACTTCCTAGAAGCCTTATTGGATTCCAGTTACTTCCTATTCAATCAAATAATAGCAAATGTCCTGTTTTTAGTATTGCTAAGATCAATCAGTGGATTCAGGTATATCAATCTGATCTTTACATTATTAAGTTTCCCCATCAACTTTCTATCTTATCATTTAAAATATCTATTACTATTGCCGAGATATACTATTGCATTAGGGGTGGCAAAATCATGTTGCAAATTTATCATGCCTCTTACATTTTATTCTTTATATAAAGAACTTTTATTTTTTTTTAAGATTTTATTTATTTATTTGGCAGGCAGTGAGGATAAGTAGGGGTAGCAGCAAGCAGATGGAGAGAGAGAAGCAGGCTCCTTACCGAGCAGGGAGCCCAATGCGGGGTTCAATTCCAGGACCCTAGGATCATGACCTGAGCTGAAGGCAGACATCTAATGGACTAAGCCACCCAGGCACCCCTATAAAGAATTTTTTAAAGAAGAACTTCTGTAAAGAACTTTCTTGGGATACTTGGGTGGCTGAGTCAATTTTGGGTAGTGCGGTCAGTTACATGTCTGACTCTTGGTTTCAGGTCAGGCATGATCTTAGGGAGCTGAGACTGAGCCCTGCATGAGGCTCCCTGCTCAGCAGAGAGTCTACTTTCTTTCCTTCAGGCCACCCCAAACCCAACCCACTTCCTCTGAAAGAAATACATCTTAAAAAAAAAAAAAAAAAGAACATGTCTTTACTATATGGATACCAATTTTTATAATAATGAGTTGGTGCGTAAGCAACTGCCAATGATCATCAATAAAAATTCTTCTGCATCATTCTGAACTCATGATTTGTAAAAATTATAGGTGTTTAAATCCATTCCAAAGATTCTTTCTGATGCTACACTGCCCCAACATACTTTCAGTGGTCAGCTTAATAGTTTCTATGTATTGTGTACCCATAATAAACACACATCATTCATATACCCATGTGGGAAACACCTCTCTCATATTGATAACTACTACATTCTTATAATCTCATTACCATTTCAGTAGTTCTCTTTCTTAATTTACTTTAAAGGCAGCTATTCCACGATCCTTCCCTCTTACTTATATACAGTATTAGGTATTCAAGAGATATCAGTGACATAAAGAATTTTACCTCACTATTTTTTGCAACACAGATTTCTCTTTTGGGAATGCAGATAATGGCTTCTGCTTACCTCTCCAAAACTCTTGCTTCTCTCTCTTCCCATGTCTGAGCCACACAAGCATCTTTTCAGTTCCTCCAACATGCCGTACTTGCTTCTTTTTCAGAACTTCCATATTTATTTTTTCCCTCTGACTGAAACCAATCCCTATGTGACTGGTAGCTTTTCACCCTTCAGTTCTCTGCTAAAATGCATCTTTCCTCACAACCAATATAGTTTCCCCACCATTTTATAGAATTTCATCCTTTTTTTCTTTCACACAACTTAACATTATTGTACACAGGAAAATATTTACTTTTTGGAATTATCCTTCTGCACAGTATTATAGAGCTCCATGAGAAGGCAAGAACCATGCCACTTTTACTCAACCAGCAATACATAACACAAAATAAACATTCAAGTAATTATTGAATAAATGTAGAATATGTAGATGGATAGGGCATGGGATACCAATTCAAATACCACAGTCTCAAAGAAACTCCTCTAAGGTCAATATGAGACACTTTTTCCGGCAGAGTCCATATTTTTTTTTTTTTAAAGATTTTATTTATTTATTTGACAGAGAGAGATTACAAGTAGCCAGAGAGGCAGGCAGAGAGAGAGAGAGGAGGAAGCAGGCTCCCCGCAGAGCAGAGAGCCCGATGCGGGACTCGATCCCAGGACCCTGAGATCATGACCTGAGCCGAAGGCAGCGGCTTAACCCACTGAGATTTAAACGTTTGGAAATAATGTACAAGAAACCCCAGTACCATGGTATCCTCCTATAGGGTGGCCTTACTAACATCTAATCTAAAAAGGACAACTTGTGTGTGTGTGTGTGTGTGTTTTAAAGATTTTATTTATTGAGAGAGAGACAGAGCATGAGGGAGGGGTGGTCAGAGGGAGGAGCAGAAGCCTGATGGGAGGCTTGATCCCAGGAATCCTGGGACTCCGAGATCATTACCTGAGGTAAAGGCAGACACTTAACCAACTGAGCCACCCAGGCAACACCAAAAGACAGTTTTCTTAAAATTGAGTTAGGCTACAGATAACTTTGCTAGGATTTTGGTGTGCTATGTAAATGGTATCTGATTTTCCAAACCAACTATTATATGTGAATTTTAAATAAATAACATACAAATGGTTTTGTATATTCTAACTTAGCAAGCAGCTGATCTTATGAAGCAGAATGTGGTGTATTTGCAAGGTAAGCCAAACAACGGAAAAGCAATTTAAATCTTAACACTGATTTTAAACAAAACATAAATGATAAACATTTCCAAATAATTAGCAAAAATCATTTAGAAAACTGGTATAGCTTAGAAGAATATAATAATTGTGTTTTATTTTCATTATTCATCACTTGGTTTATAGAACAAAACAAAACCCCTAATTCTGGCTCAAGGGGGAAATCAGAAATAAATTCATGTTGGCTTTTATTTTTATTTTTTTAAGAAGTTTATTTTATCATTATTTTTTTAGAGAAAGGAAGAGAGTGAGTGTGAAAGGGGAGGAGCAGAGGTAGAAGGAGAGAGAATCCCAAATAGGCTCCACATTCAGTGTGAAGCCTGACCTGGGGCTCAATCCCATGAACCTGGTATCACAATCCAGGCAGAAATCAAGAGTCAGATGCTCAACTGACCAAACCACCCAGTCATCTGCATGCTGTTTTTTAAGTATGATGACTCAAGATCTATGATAACTCTCAGGTTACAATAAACTCACCTATTTTGTCTGGAAGCTTCTCTTCTCATTCTTTTAGGAGGAACTGGACAATCTGTCATTTCAACCTTTGTTGGATGGCGCAATGAGTCATTACACTTACGTGTGGGAGTCATACCTGTAAAGACAAAAAATGCAAAAAATGAACTTTTAAAAGACTGGGATTATGAACATTGGGGTGCACCTGGCCCTTCTTTTCACTACACCTGTATCTTTGGGGTAAATACCTCGTAGTACAATTGCTGAGTCATAGGGTAGTTCTGTTTTTAATTTTTTGAGGAACCTCCACACTGTTTTCCAAAGTGGCTGCACCAATTTGCATTCCCACCAACAGTGTAAGAGGGTTCCCCCTTCTCTACAACTTCTCCAACATTTTTTTCTTGCCTTGTCAATTTTTGTCACTCTATCTCTGGTGTAAGTTGGTATCTCAAGCTGGTTTTGATTTGAATTTCCCTGATGGCTACTGATAAACACTTTTTCATGTGTCTGTTAGCCATTTTTATGTCTTTTTTGAAGAAGTGTCCGCTCATGTCTTCTGCCCATTTTTTGACTTATCTGGTTTTTGGGTGTTGAGTTTGAGAAGTTCTTAGATACTAAGTGAAATAAGTCAAACAGAGAAAGTCAATTATCATATGGTTTCACTTATTTGTGGAACATAAGTAATAGCATGGAGGACATTAGGAGAAGGGAAAAATGAAGGGGGAGAAATCAGAGTAGGGAACAAACCATGAGAGACTATGGACTCCCAGAAACAAATGAAGGGTTTTGGGGTGGGGTAGGGTGATGGGTTAGCCTGATGGTGGGTATTAAGGAGTGCACAGATTGCATGGAGCACTGGGTGTTACATGCAAACAATGAGTCATGGAACACTACATCAAAAATTAATGATGAAGTGTATGGTGACTCAGAAAAAATAAATAAAAGACTGAGATTATTACAAGAAAAGCAAATCTACTTTAATTTACAGAAAACAAATTAATAATATTGAGAATGCTTCCTACTACTCCTGCCAAGAGATAAGCCTACAATCGCTTATCAGATGGCGTGGAGGTGGGTGCCTGGGTGGCTCAGTGGGTTAAGACTCTGTCTTCAGCTCAGGTCATGATCTCAGGGTCCTGGGATCAGGCCCCACATCAGGCTCTCTGCTCGGTAGGGAGCCTGCTTCCTCCTCTCTCTCTGTCTCTGCCTGCCTCTCTGCCTACTTGTGACCTCTGTCAAATAAATAAGTAAAATCTTAAAAAAAAAAAAAAAGACTTAAAAAAAGAAAAAGATGGCTTGGAGGACAAGAGTGTCAACTAAAGTCATGGATCATTCACATTCTTTCTTCTTGGAGTTCAATTCTAATCATAAATATTTGTCTTCATGAAGAGAAAACATAAGTAATAAAAAGCGAGCACAAACCTAGTTTCTGTTCAATTAGTTTCAGATTTTTCTCTTGTTCATCAAGTTCTTGTTTTTTCTTCTTCATATCAGGAGTGTGAAGGTACTCTAACTGACGGTTAAGGTCCTCTATCACACTGTTCAATTTGTTCACAGCAGTACGATACTGTTGAAGAAGATCTGCAAAGAAACCAAAGATTTCTGATTAAAATGACTGACACTGTATCAAGTCAGTGTTTAAAGAAAGAAGAATTAGCAACAATGGGTATTATGTTATAGTAACATGTGGCAACTACTTTTAAAGCCACAATACTTTGTTCAGTGTAAACAGACAAAATAAAAATGCTGCTTAGATCCCAGCACAAAATCATTGCTTTATAAATTTTAATTTTTTCCACCTGCTTGACTTTAATACATTTCTGTGTCAAGAAAGAGCTTTCTATGTAAAAGTGCTCTGTGAATTGGGTCACTCTCTTAGTCAATGTTTACATTCTGTTTGATATTCATTACTCAATGTAATTCCATACAGACAAGTTGAGTGGCAAATACATTAAATATAGCACTGCTAGAGGCACCTGGTTCAGTTCAGTTGGTGGAGCATGCGACTCTTGATCTCAGGGCCCTAAGTTTGAGCCCCATACTGGGCACAGAGAGGACTTAAAAATTTTTTTAAAAATATAATATTTCTCAAAAATCACTACTTCCAGCAGATATGACCATTACCTTAAACAAAGCTTTCAAAAACAAAATACTTAATCTTCAAAAAGCTTAACTTTCTATAAATTACAATGTCTAAAAATGTATTATAGCATTCAAGGTCTGAGGCTATTTTTTGCCTGTTTGATTAAACCCTAAATATTAAATGCAGTGGCTGTACTCTAATTCAGGGGTCAGCAAATTAGTCAATGGACAAGAATGCCTTATACAGTTTTAAATGGTTACATTCTAAATGTATAAATACCCTCATAATACCCTCAATTTTACCTCCTGGCTCACAAAGCCTCAAATTTTACTATTTGGCTCTTTGACACTCTGGTTATACACAAAGATGATCAATATGCATGGAAAAGGACATATAAACACCAAATATTTAATGTATACACTACCTTACATATAAAACTATGGAAGAAATTATTTAAAAGTCTATTAGATATAACATGAAATAGAAGATGAAATCTATAGTTTTTAAGGGTCAATAAGAGGACTAGCATTCTGATGAGCGAGCAAATAAATACACACTCACATACATCTGTGTACGCTCATGAATATATTCATATATTTAAATACAGATTCTACATGTAACTGAGCAATGACAAGGTCCTTATGATCCTTAATTCTTTATGACTCTTTGAGAACTTTTAAAGGTAGAAAAAAAAGTTAGTTTTCTTGTCTGATGTGGTACTTCTAATGTCATAGTAACATATTGTTTTCTTTATGTAGTTTATTCTTCACATAGTGAAGTGCATTCTTTACACAGTAAAACACTGCAAAACAAAACTTATTTTGTGTGTGAATGAGTTAAGAAATTATGTCCACTTGACTTATTTCGCTAAGCATGATACGCTCTAGTTCCATCCATGTTGTCGCAAATGGCAAGATTTCGTTTCTTTTGATGGCTGCATAGTATTCCATTGTGTATATATACCACATCTTCTTGATCCATTCATCTGTTGATGGACATCTAGGTTCTTTCCATAGTTTGGCTATTTTGGACATTGCTGCTATAAACATTCGGGTGCACGTGCCCCTTTGGATCACTACGTTTGTATCTTTAGGGTAAATTCCCAGTAGTGCAATTGCTGGGTCATAGGGCAGTTCTATTTTCAACATTTTGAGGAACCTCCATACTGTTTCCCAGAGTGGTTGCACCAGCTTGCATTCCCACCAACAGTGTAGGAGGGTTCCCCTTTCTCCGCATCCTCGCCAGCATCTCTCATTTCCTGACTTGTTGATTTTAGCCATTCTGACTGGTGTGAGGTGATATCTCATTGTGGTTTTGATTTGTATTTCCCTGATGCCAAGTGATATGGAGCACTTTTTCATGTGTCTGTTGGCCATCCGGATGTCTTCTTTGCAGAAACGTCTGTTCATGTCCTCTGCCCATTTCTTGATTGGATTATTTGTTCTTTGGGTGTTGAGTTTGTTAAGTTCTTTATAGATTTTGGACACTAGTCCTTTATCTGATATGTCGTTTGCAAATATCTTCTCCCATTCTGTCAGTTGTCTTTTGGTTTTGTTAACTGTTTCCTTTGCTGTGCAAAAGCTTTTGATTTTGATGAAATCCCAAAAGTTCGTTTTTGCCCTTGCTTCCCTTGCCTTTGGCGATGTTCCTAGGAAGATGTTGCTGCAGCTGAGGTCGAAGAGGTTGCTGCCTGTATTCTCCTCAAGGATTTTGATGGATTCCTTTCTCACATTGAGGTCCTTAATCCATTTTGAATCTATTTTTGTGTGTGGTGTAAGGAAATGGTCCAATTTCATTTTTCTGCACGTGGCTGTCCAATTTTCCCAACACCATTTATTGAAGAGGCTGTCTTTTTTCCATTGGACATTCTTTCCTGCTTTGTCGAAGATTAGTTGACCATAGAGTTGAGGGTCTATTTCTGGGCTCTCTATTCTGTTCCATTGGTCTATGTGTCTGTTTTTATGCCAGTACCATGCTGTCTTGATGATGACAGCTTTGTAATAAAGCTTGAAGTCCGGAATTGTGATGCCACCAACTTTGGCTTTGTTTTTCAATATCCCTTTGGCTATTCGAGGTCTTTTCTGGTTCCATATAAATTTTAAAATTATTTGTTCCATTTCTTTGAAAAAGATGGATGGTACTTTGATAGGAATTGCATTAAATGTGTAGATTGCTTTAGGTAGCATAGACATTTTCACAATATTTATTCTTCCAATCCAGGAGCATGGAACATTTTTCCATTTCTTTGTGTCTTCCTCAATTTCTTTCATGAGTACTTTATAGTTTTCTGAGTATAGATTCTTAGCCTCTTTGGTTAGGTTTATTCCTAGGTATCTTATGGTTTGGGGTGCAATTGTAAATGATATGATCTCCCTGATATGAGGGAGTGGTGATGCAACATGGGGGCTTAAGTGGGTAGGAGAAGAATCCGTGAAACAAGATGGGATAGGGAGGGAGACAAACCGTAAGTGACTCTTAATCTCACGAAACAAACTGTGGGTTGCTGGGGGGAGGGGGGTTTGGAGAAGGGGAGTAGGGTTATGGACATTGGGGAGTGTATGTGCTTTTGGGTAAATTGGAAGGGGAGATGAACCATGAGAGACTATGGACTCTGAAAAACAATCTGAGGGGTTTGAAGTGGCGGGGGGGGGTGGGAGGTTGGGGTACCAGGTGGTGGGTATTATAGAGGGCACGGCTTGCATGGAGCACTGGGTGTGGTGAAAAAATAATGAATACTGTTTTTCTGAAAATAAATAAATTGGACAAAAAAAAAAAAAAAAAAGAAAAGAAAGAAATTATGTCCAGACCTGTGTAACAGTGATGCTGTCCTTCTTCAGAAGAAAATACACAAAATGTTAGGCAATTAGGGCTAGATAGCCTATTTTTTTAAAAAGTTTTTATTTAAATTCCAGTTAACATACAGTGTAATACTAGTTCTGGGTGTACAATATAGTAATTGAACCCTTACAGACAACACCAGTGCTCATCCCAACTGCATTCCTTAATTCCCATCACTATTTAATGCATCTGCCAACTCCCTTCCCCTCTGGTAACCATCAGTTCGTTCTCTATAGTGATGAGTCTGATATCCTGTTTCTTAGTAAGTTAGTTACAAGGTTCTTCCACCTTTAAATACTCAAGAAATTAGTATATTCAAGCACTTTAATAGACAGTGGTCCTGTTATTTATAAGCAGAAAGATGGAATGTTAAATATTTCCCATTAAATGCAGCACTAAGAGTAGGTTCATATTTTATACATAAGATAGACAGTACCAGTTTTTTTTTTTTTTTTAAGTACTCTCTATGCCCAAAGTGGGGCTCAAACTCAAGGCTCTGAAATCAAAACCTGCATCTACCAACTGAGCCAGCCAGGCACCCTTTCGCAGCTTAACTTAATATGCCCTATTAACCCCCAATTTTTTGTATATGAAATGTAACTTCTATTTTCCATGGTGTCTATAAAAGTCTTTCCTAACTCATTGAATAGAATTTTCCCAAAGAGAAAAATTCAAAATTCACAATTAATTTTGTTTGTAAACGATTTTGGATTTCAAACAACATTTATATGTTGCCTGAAAATTTCAGTTACCTGGGAAAAAACCATGAAGCTTTACTGTGAGAACAGAAAAATACTTTAAAAATTTAATTCATAGAAAGGGAAGAAAGCTCAAAATACAATGTATTAATTTCTATTAATTAATGTATTGATACATATTTGTATACTGACAAATGATGATGTAAGCAAAGCTACTAAAAATAATTTAAAGGAATTGAAAGAAATCTGAAGGGCTGGTATTAGGCAGTATTTAAGGTTTGCTTAGGAGGCAGAAGCAACTTTTTTATTACTAGAAGATTCAAGCAGTTAGATGGGTATGCAGACTTTACTAAATATTTAGGTCTCTTCAACTTTATTTTTTTAAAAGATTTTATTTATTAATTTGACAGACAGAGATCACAAGTAGGCAGAAAGGCAGGCAGGGGTGGGGTGAGGCAGGCTCCCTCTTGAGCAGAAAGCCCGATGCGGGGCTCAATCCCAGGACCCTGAGATTATGATGTGAGCTGAAGATAGAGGCTTAACCCACTGAGTCACCCAGGTGCCCCAAACTTTTCTATTCTACATGATTCTTGTAATTTTATTAGGCAAAAACCTGATAAGCACTTATGACGACAAGAAGAAAAAAGGGAAAATATACTAGGACCTCTGATTTATTCCAAAATAATTGACCTGGGGAGAGGAGGCCAGAGGCGAGTTGTGAGGTAAGAGGATTATGAATGAAGTAAGAGTAGCTAGATGATAGGTCTGTGGGAGGTCACTGTTAATGCTTTATTTATTTCTGTAGCAGAATAAACCAAAATATCCTTACCCTGAAAGCTACAGCAATGAAATAATCGTGGTCACTACCTCTAACAACATTAAGAATGGTTTTACTTAAAACAATAGCAACAAGGGGCGCCTGGGTGGCTCAGTGGGTTAAGCCTCTGCCTTCGGCTCAGGTCATGATCTCGGGGTCCTGGGATCGAGTTCCGCATCGGGCTCCCTGCTCGGCAGGGAGCCTGCTTCCTCCTCTCTCTCTCTCTGCCTGCCTCTCTGCCTACTTGTGATTTCTCTCTGTCAAATAAATAAATAAAATCTTTAAAAAAAAATAGCAACAAAATAAATGGGTAGTAATAACTGAAAGGTTAAGCAGAATGAATTAAGCATGGTATAATACTCTCTAAGCTGGCCACACATATAATACATATTTGGAATATATGGACATAATAAAAGTGTTAATGAGTTTGATGATGTCACAGTAATAAGCTATATATTAACTAATTATTGGTTATTTTAAAAGGATTTTCCTTTCTTCAGTTGCTATCAACAACTCTTTCTTCTTTCATATCTTGGCTTCTACAATGCCCAGAGTTATTTTAATACTTTTTGTTAAGAAGTATTTCTATATAAGATCTCTATAAAAAACTTAGAATAATATAGAAAAGGATGATTGGGCGGAAAAATCACTAGGTCTATCTCCTGCCTTTTTTTTTTTTTTTTTTTTTTTTAGTTTTATTTATTTATTTGACAGAGAGAGACACAGCGAGAGGGAACACAAGCAGGAGCAGTGGGAGAGGGAGAAGCAGGCTTCCCACTGAGCAGGGAGCCCGACAAGGGAGATCATGACCTGAGCCAAAGGCAGATGCTTAAGCCACCCAGGTATCTCACCTTACTTTCTTATTTTTCATTTCCCAAAGTTCACGGGTTTAATTTTTAACATATAAGATATTTGCATGTGTATGTTCAAACCATCTTCAACATTTTAATAGGCATTTCCCAGATTCTAAATTCAAGTAAAGTATTTAACATTTCTAATGTTTAGCCTGAAAAACAGTGCTATTTTCAATATTCGTTTGAATTTAAAAAAAAAAAGTCTTGTCTGTGTGTCGGATAGTTTATTTAAGCATGTTCCCCAGGAGATCAACTACTGGTTCAAAGAACATGAGTTATTAAAAACAATTAGAACCACTTCTGATTATGAAAAGTGTCACATACTGTTGAGTCAGATCTGGAAAAACATATAGAAAAGCTTAATGGAGTGGGGCGCCTGGGTGGCTCAGTGGGTTAAAACCTCTGCCCTCGGCTCTGGTCATGATCCCAGGGTCCTGGGATCGATCCCCACATTGGGCTCTCTCTCCTCTGCAGGAAGCCTGCTTCCTCCTCTCTCTGCCTGCCTCTCTGCCAACTTGCGATCTCTGTCTGTCCAATAAATAAATAAATAAATCTTAAAAAAAAAAAGAAAGAAAAGAAAAGGATAATGGATAAGAAAATTACCTTAGTTATGTAATCCAGAAACAATTTTCTTTCTACTCTTTCACTTTGTCATGCAAATGAATACATATATTGTTTCAAACTTGGGAAAGTTCTCTAACCTTTGTGAGCCTCAACATCCTTATCTATCAAATGAGGAGGGCAGCAGTAAATGAAATCATTCCAGTGACAAGCTTAATAAAGTATCCAATACCTAAGTAAGCCTTCAAATACTATTATTCTACTGACAACTGCTTATTTATATCATCTATTTTTCTATAATCTTTGCTTTTTTTTCTTGATTTTTAAGGTTGTGTTAATAGTAAGGGCTATAACACCTATTTCTACCTTATGTTGCAATTTTTCCCAGTTTGTCATTTGTCTTTCTATATTCTCCAAGGTGCCTTAAAATTGCATGCAAACTTTTAAAAAAAAGTATAAATTATTTTCTTTGCTCATTTCTTTTAGTATTTCTATATCAAAAAACGATTCTAATTTTGGATAGGGTCATCAAGGAAGTTCTTTCTGAAGGTAGAACACTAAAGACCAGACCAGAAAGAAATTAAGTCAGCTACACACATATTTTGGGCAAAATCATTGTAGATAAGGCCATTAAACTATTCCTTTCAATATTAAACTCATTTTCTATTTAACTGTGCCAAGAACTTCCTGAACACAACTGAAGAATGGTAATATTAGTTTTCTTTTTCTGTACTATTTTATTTTGTAAGATGATCTGGGTATTCTCCATATTTATATTATGCAACAATTTAAAGTTTGAACACTTCTTCAGGTAATGGTCTACCTAAGTTTTCTGCCTTATTTAAAGCAATTTTGTTTGCAATTTTCTACAATTTAGTCCATTTTATTTGGAGATGCTAAATATAGTTATAATATAAAAATCTAAGAAATCTCTAAGTCTGAATAGAATTTTCTAAGCCAATATTCCTCTTGTATTTGTTCTTGCCGAAAGACTGCCTCTAGGAATTATATACTCACTACAAGGTTCTTTTTTCTAATATATTTGGTTGCACTGCTTATTGAAATGTATTTTTCCCTGTCATTTGATTTGAATGATTAGTTTGCTTTCTCATTTACTAATAAAACATTCAGCTTATAGATTTGATATTTGATCTCAGGTGTCTTCATGTCTCCTAAATCTAATATGCGATGCTCATTTAAACTTTTTCTTTTTTGACAAAATACTTTCTTCTAAAGGTCCGCTATTTGGGGTAGTTACTTTGGGAAGAAAGGAATAGCTATTTTTAGAGTTCCATTACATTATGCTACAAAACGCTGGGTAAGATCTGCTTTTTAAAATTTGTAGTCTCATTTTGTTGAGTAGCAATTTGGTCCTCTGAAATTATGGCCGATTTTTGTACATACTCTATAAAGACCTAAGAAAGTGCTGGTAATGCAACTTAATAGGTGATAATTCTTTCTGTTTTTGACTAATAACCTGTCATGGAAAAATGGTTCCTCAAAACAATACTTCTATCTCTATGATTGCAAGTTTAAAAATTCTGGTTCTGTATTTTATCACATCAAGTTTATTAAGTTTTGTACTTGTGGTGTGGAATACATCTTTATCAAAATGAATTTATCTTTGCTCTTTTTTAGTGCCTTTACCTTGAGGTTAGTTTTGGCATTAATATTCATTACTGGCGATTTCTTCTATTCAATGTTTACATGACATTTTTGTTAATTATTTATTTCACTTTATATTTTGTTTAGGAGATTCCTTATAAAGAACATAAAGGAGTGTCAGACATAGCCTTTACATAAGAGATTCCTATTTTTTAGTTTACTGATCATGTGGCACTGTGTAAGTCATTTAAATTCCCATAGTTTCTCTTATTACTCCATCTAATTTTTCTATACTTCTGACATATATTAAGTACTAAACAAACGAAAAATGACAAAATTTTTATACGTTCTGGGACTAGATTTTAAAAATCTAAGTGTCTTTGCTTTCTAGTAGAAAAATTTCATGTATTTACATGTTATTCAAGAACTTATTTTTAATAACCTTATTTTATAACATGTACACACTCATTTTTTCATCTTATGCTCTGATTTATTTGCTCATACCTCATATCAAATAGTATAATGCAAAACACTATAGATATAATTACTTAGAAGACGCTAGTAGGCAATTTTTGTGGTGACAGTCTAGCTTAAAATTGCTTTTTCTTGGCAAACCATCCCACAATATACAAGAAACATTTCTCAAAGCTCTATCTGATCTTTACTATGGCCAACTGATTAAGGAGGGAATTTCCTTCCCTAGGAGTTGTACAGTCTGAGCATGTTAAAAAGTGCAAACTGAAGTCTAGGTGCAAGGAACTCAAGGTTGCTGAATGTCACAAAGTCATCCTTGATTTTTGTCTTGACTGTTTCCAATCTTTGAATCAGTGATTTCTTCCAGTTTCCTGCCAGTACATTCCTGTTTTGCTTAAAGTGGTCAGTCAGGGCTGGTTACTATTGCTTACAACCAAAAGCATTTTATATATATCAATAATCTTGAATGATCTCATTTGATTTTTTAAATGATTTGTTTAGTATTTGAGGTTTTTTTTTTTTTTTTAAAGATTTTATTTATTTATTTGACAGACAGAGATCACAAGTAGGCAGAGAGGCAGGCAGAGAGAGAGGAGGAAGCAGGCTCCCTGCTGAGCAGAGAGCCCGATGCGGGACTCGATCCCAGGACCCCGAGATCATGACCTGAGCCGAAGGCAGCGGCTTAACCCACTGAGCCACCCAGGCGCCCAGTATTTGAGGTTTTTTGAAAAAGATGTATTTATTTGAGAGAGTGAGAGAGAATGCGCACATGCCAGGGAGAGTCAGAGGGAAAGAATCCTGAGCACACTCCCTGCTGAGTACAAAGCCCAATTTAGGGGTTCAATCTCAGGATCCTAAGATCATGATGTGAGTAGATATCAAGAGTTGGATGCTCAACGGACTAAGCCACCCAGGCGCCCCTAATAAATGAATTCTTAATGCTGATTCATTAGTCTGCATGTACAGCGTATTTTTTTAAGATATCTACCAAGAAGGACATGTAGCTGCTATATTTTAAATCCTTGCATTATTTTTTAACTTTACATACTTGATAACCCAACAAGGGCACAAAAATCTTTGATTAAATGTTTTCTTCCCAAAACCTATAGATAATGCTTCATACTGTTATACTAACATTCAGATGCCCAGGGAAACTGCAAATTGTCAGTTGACAGCTATGCATTTTTAAAGTTCCACAGGTAATTATTTTGCTTGGGACCACTGCCATAAACTGTAGTGCTCGACTGATATGGGTTGAATCTTTTAATGTTGATTCACTAGCCCTGAGTGAACTGTGTTTCTCTTTTTACTTTTTACAGTTTGTTTAGATGTTCAGTTGTTGTCTACAGAGAAGATTTTTGCGTGTACTCACTGACAATCATAAGCAGAAGTATGAGCCTTTATGTCATACACAATTTTAATTTTCTGTGTATTATGATGTTTTGACATCTTTTTTTTTTTAAAGGTTTTGTTTATTTAACAGACAGAGATTATATATAGGCAGAGAGGCAGGCAGAGAGAGAGGAGGAAGTAGGCTCCCTACTGAGCAGAGAGCCTGATGCGGGGCTCAATCCCAGAACCCTGAGATCATGACCCGATCCAAAGGCAGAGGCTCAACCCACTGAGCTACCCAGGCGCCCCTGATGTTTTGACATCTTAAAACCTTTCTGACTGGTTAAAGGCTGGCTCTTATGCTATGCCTGAGCACACTCCCTGCTGAGTACTCCCTGCTCAGTCAGGGCTGGTGCAAATTAACCAATCCAGAGCCAAACAACTTCTATCTGGCTTGTGCACCCCAAAAAGCAGTATCCCTTTGCCTTAATCATCATCCTTTGCCGAGAGACCATACCTACAGCCCATCGCCATTGAAATTATTCAAACTAGTCAATCCTAAGCCATTTGCCCCGTCATGCCTTTCCTTTCCTATGGAAACCTCAATAAAGGCTGTGGCCTAAGCACCCTCCTTGCTCTTATTTTTTGCCTCCTCACCACATTTGTGTTTTTTTCCATGTGGCCATCAGTGGTATGCCCCCTGTCTCTAAGACCTTGAGTATACTACACTTTGTTTTTCTGAGACTCTCTCCTGGGTCTCCTCTTACACCAGCACCCGACTGACCATATCATAAAAGAACGCAAAACAACCCTCCCACATCTTTCCCAACTACTAACTTTAAATATTGCTGGTGGCTTAAGTAATATTTCCAAGCTGAACACAATCCAAGTTCCTTAACAGCAGAAAAAAAAAAAAACTACAGTATATTGATATGATGGAATATTGTCCTGCCATGAAAACAATCAATCATATACAGAATGTTGCATGAACAAAGATATACCAAAAAGTATGCATTGCATGATTCCATTTACATAAGGTATGAAAACAGACATACTGTCTTAAGGAAGTTGTTATTCTTTCAAGAGGAGATTGGGCAGGGACAGGAAGAGTGCATGAGAGACTTCCTGTGGGATCGATCATGTTCTATACCTTAATACAGGGGCAGCGCTCATTTTGTGAAAATCTACCAAGCTGTGTGTTTATGAAGTGTACACTTTTCTATATGTATATTCTAAAGTTAAGAAAACAGGGTATATAGATACAAGAGATTATTATTCAGCCTAAAAAGAAAAGAAATTCTGACATATGCTACAACATGGATGCACCTGTGAGCCATTATGCTCAGCAAAATAAGCCAGTCACAAAAGGACAAATACTTTATGATTCCACTTTTAAGAGGTGCTTATTAGAGTAGTCAAGAATTTTTTTAAAGTTAACAATGACAACAAACTACTTTCTTGCTACAAAAGTAGATACCCAAGCATATTAGGACTATATAAAAGTAAGAGCAGACTCTAAGTTATAGCCTGTAGGGGACCTACTATAAGGTATCTGCACTTCAGAGCACAGATGTAGAGGCAATTACACTGGCTGCCTAGAAACAAGGGGAAGGCCTGCAGAAGGGAAATTGGGGGAGGGAATCACATGTCATGCACTCTAAAATTAAAGTTTTTAGTTGTAATCTAGACAGCTACCAATTTTAATATAAAAAGAAGTATGACGATGTGATGAAATACTAACCCATTCAATAAGGACAGTATTTTTTTTAAGATAAGAAGAATGAAAAAGAAGGAAAACCTACTTCTATATAATCCCAAACTACCTGATACAAGAGAGTTCAAAGTATTGGACAAAAACATTATATTCATATTTTTACTGGTTAATTTTTCATATTAGAGTATCAATACACAAGCCCCAGACAAAGGACCGAAATCAAATGAGAAATTTTATTTAATTAGTTCAACCTACCTATTTGTTCCCCTAAGACCAGGCACTGTTTTGGTATTGGAGCTCCAAATACCATTCCCCGAAGTTTATCCATTGGAGGAGCTTTATTCTGAAGGCCCCCAAACTTTCCGTTACTTCGAATGCGATCTCCATCTCTGGTGAGCAGTGTAGGACAGTGTGTAATTTTAACAACCTATTGTAAGCAAATGAATATTAATTAGTGAGCCTATAAAATGTATTTCAGTTGTTCTAAGAAAGGGGAAATCACTTAAGGGTTTAGAGGTTAGAAATGACGTGATCATGCTAGTATGTTCAAAAATAAGCTAGTGAAAATATAAGATGAACTGGGGTAAAAACCCAGAGGCAGTGAGATGAATTAGATTACTTTTTAAGTGTCAGCCTGAACTGGAATAGTGACACTGCAAATGGAAACAGTCAAACTGATGGCTTAATTGGTAAGATGAAGGAAGAGAGAAGCCAAAAAGCTCCCTGCTCTGAAAATCAAGCAGTATCAAGGCAGTATCATTCTCTCAGTTTCCTTCTATTAGATAGATAAAAGTTTTCCAGATGCCCAAAGGAAAGCAGAAAGAGAATATGAGCCTAAAGAAGACAGATGGAAAAGTACAGAGCTGAATCTTTAGAGGATAATACTATAATTTCAACTATGGGAAGAAAAAAGAGCTAGTAACATCATAGTTGGGAGAACTAGAATTATGTAGTAAAGCTTAAGTCATGGAATGGGAAGTAGGAAGGGTCAGTGAAGAATTAGATGCTTCAGAGAAGTCAGAGAATAAAAGAAAGGCATTGGATTTAGTATTTCATGATCTTTAAGAATGGCCTTCCAAAAAAGGTTCAGGAAATAGACAAAAATAAAATGTAGAATGAGAGAAGTAGAATTCAAGTAAGATCTTATCACTACTCAAACTGTTAATACACACCACACTGAATGTTGGGAGAGCTAGGGAGAAAGGTCTTCTTGTACTAATCTTTTCTGGGACAGCATATCTCAAAGGAAATGTAGTTAAGTATTAAAAAGCTTAACATTTTGCATGACCCAGCAATTCACTTCTAAGAATTTATTCTGAAGGAAAATCACAGATGTGAACAATGTGCACTCATTGTTTTAATAAGAGATATGAATGTTGCATGTCTCAACATGTTATATAAATTAGGATACGTCCACACAATGAAACAGAACATATACATTAAAAAATGATTGAAGAACATAATTTAATAATATGTAAAAATGCTCATCATCATTAGCCCTCAGGGAGATTCAAATTAAAACCACATTGAGATATCACCTTACACCAGTTAGAATGGCCAAAATTAACAAAACAGGAAACAACATGTGTTGGAGAGGATGTGGAGAAAGGGGAACCCTCTTACACTGTTGGTGGGAATGCAAGTTGGTGCAGCCTCTTTGGAGAACAGTGTGGAGATTCCTCAAGAAATTAAAAATAGAGCTTCCCTACGACCCTGCAATTGCACTCCTGGGTATTTACCCCAAAGATACAGATGTCGTGAAAAGAAGGGCCATCTGTACCCCAATGTTTATAGCAGCAATGGCCACAGTCGCCAAACTATGGAAAGAACCAAGATGCCCTTCAATGGATGAATGGATAAGGAAGATGTGGTCCATATACACTATGGAGTATTATGCCTCCATCAGAAAGGACGAATATCCAACTTTTGTAGCAACATGGACGGGACTGGAAGAGATTATGCTGAGTGAAATCAGTCAAGCAGAGAGAGTCAATTATCATATGGTTTCACTCATTTGTGGAGCATAACCAATAGCATGGAGGACAAGGGGCGTTAGAGAGTAGTAGGGAATTTGGGTAAATTGGAAGGGGAGGTGAACCATGAGAGACTATGGACTCTGAAAAACAGTCTGAGGGGTTTGAAGTGGCGGGGGGGGTGGGAGGTTGGGGTACCAGGTGGTGGGTATTATAGAGGGCACAGCTTGCATGGAGCACTGGGTGTGGTGAAAAAATAATGAATACTGTTTTTCTGAAAATAAATAAATTGGGAAAAAAAAATAAATAAATAAAAATACATACATGCATACATAAAAAAAAAAATACCTAATTCAATCTAATACTGGGGTTAGTCTCTGAATTATAAAAATAAAAATATTAAATTTGATTTTTAAAAATGAAAAAAATCATAACTATTTATTATTTTATTTATTTTTATTTATATATTATTTTAATATAATTTCAAGGTACTTTACAAATGTTTTCCCACTGAAGTGGATACTTTTTAAAAAATTTAAATAAAGGGGTTCCTGGCTGGCTCAGTCAGTAAAGCATGGGACTCCTGATCTTGCAGTTTGAAGTTTAAGCCCCATGTTGGGTGCAGAGATTACTTAAAAATAAAAAAATCTTAAAAAGAAAATTTAAATGCAATAAGATGCCTATTTGAAGAAAATCTGTAGTGAACTCTTTGGTGAAATCAATCTTTTTGTTTTACTATAATTTTGTTTTTCTACAAACAATCACATCTTATTTTAGTTTTGTTTTGGATTTATATGTTTTTTAAAAGTGAACATTAAAAATGCAAAGTGGAGTCATGTACTATCCATTTTTCAGGACTCAGGCAAATGTTTTTAAGCATCTGATACCATCTTAAATAACAAACATACTCAAATTTATTTTCGGACTTGTCCATTCTCTTGTTAACAGATGAGTTACAAGCCTCCAATAAAAAGGAGAGTTTGGCTCCCTTCTACAACAATTCTGCAAATATTGTGCATGGATAGTTTCAACTTTCAAAGTATCCTTCATGGATAGTTTCAACTCTCATGGTTAGTTTCAACTCTCAAAGTATCCTTCAATCTCATGGTTCTACACCTTGAAGCACTCAAGAGGACGAAAAAAGTAATGACAGCTTTTGCAAATTCAGCGAGTGAGTAACAGTCCTACAGGTCTGGGAAATACCTATTCAAAACAGCTGTGGACTAAGAGGTGGTGGCATAAACTATGGAGCTGACAGGCTGAAGTAGTATAAATATGAAGTATTCAGGAAAAGAAAACAGTACCCAACACTAGCAAAAATAAAGTTACAAAGGGATGCCATAAAAGCCTTTTCTCAGAAAAGCTTTAGAAAAGTACTTAACTGATTCAAAACTTAGGAAAGAAAGCAATCAGTATTTGCTACACAATTCTGAGGAACAAATACTGTCCCAGCTTTTGTCACATACACTCTATTACATTCTTGTTTACTTATTTATTTTTTAATAAGGCTTATTAATTTTAGAGACAGAGGCAGAGAAGAAGAAAAGGTTTATTAATTTATTTTAGAGACAGAGGCAGAGAAGATCTAGCGAGGGCAGAGAGGAGCCAAGGGAGAGAATCCCCAAGCTGACTTCATGCTGACTGTGGAACCTGATGTGAGGCTTGATCCCATGATCCCTGAGACCATAACTTGAGCTGAAATCAAGAGCTGGCAACTTAACTGACTGGGCCATCCAGGTGCCCCTACATTTCTTTTTTAAAGCTATGGATTGGTTGGTGTCTTTTCATCAATTCTAACAAGTTTTCACCTATTAGATTCTTCAGATACTACCTTATGATCCTTTTCACCCTCCACTCTAGTAGTCTGATTAGATTTTATTTTCTATTTGAGGTTTTCACATTCTGTCCTTCAGAACTCTCAACCTCCTCCTTTTCTTACTTTCCCTTTCTCTGGGCTGCAGTCTGAACAATTTTTCTGATCTACCTTCCAATTCACTAATTCTCTCTTAAGCTATTTAACCTTCCCAGTGAGTGTCTTATTTTTTTTATGTATATTTTCTAGTTTTAGAAGCTCTATTTATCTTTTCAAGTCAACTTGGTCTTTTCTCATTTTCAATACTTTTCTTGAATTGCATTAAACATACTTAAAAATATTGGCTCTTATGTTCAATATGGGAATTATTTTAGGTATAAGATAAAGATGAATTCTTCCACATATAATCTGTGTTTCCTCCAATCAGGTATCTAAGGATACTATACCAGTCTAACACCATGTGAAACCAAATGTTTACCTTGAAATTTTTCAGACCACCCAAGTAATATGAATGCAGGTTGCAAACAAAGGCCAATTTACTGATATTGATGAATGCTTTAGGAAGCCAATTTATTGATATTGATGATTTTTCCCCTTTTCCTCCTAGTGCCAAGGTTCAAAAGAGGAAATTTTCCTGCAATCTCCAGGGGGCACTTGGGAGCTGAAATGGAAATGGCAGGGGTTTTGTTCAACTTACACTAAAGTTTAGCCCTTTGGGTGATCCAGTTTACTGGGAAAGGGATCTTTTATCAGATTCCCCACTCTGGTTAAAGCCCTGGGTTTTGTCTCCTATCTTCTGAGCCTCTCAAAGGAATGACAACTGATGCTCAATTTCAATTAGTTTGACAAATGTTCTCTAACCAAAACCCGGCTTTAGTGTTCTACTTACCTCTCTCAGTTCGACCATCACTTAGAAACCTTATCTTTTTGCAGACATTAAGATCCATATCCTACCATTACATAGCCAGAAATAGCCTTTCCGTTCATCTCTGCATGAATTTCCTGAGTTGTCTAGTCCATCTCTGTATAACCCTCAGTGCCTGGTACTGTGCCTAATAGTGTGCTGGAGCCAGCGAATACTGGACCACAGTGAGAGCCTACTCTCCCAAACACCTCATTCAATGGCTGCATATAGGCAGGAGGAAATCAGCTGTGATAGGAAGACTTACACCTTGGGCAAAAGCTACAAATCAGGTTCCCACCACCCCATTCACTGGAGAGCCAATTTTCAACATGTAAATAGCATCCACTGTGTCTCAGTCAAGTGTTCAAATATTGACGGAACTAAGTAGAATCTTCTAGATATTATTCAATTTGTTAATCCTATCCTCACTAGTGAGATTTTCATCCTCTCCTAACAGATCCCATATTGTCATGACATTTAATGGGTATGGTTTCTACTCCATAATTCAGACTTATAAATATGCTAATCACTACCAGAATATAGCAGCTTCTCTATCTACGACTGTTTTCTGGCATAGTACATTATAGCCATTATTAGGTTCCCATGGAAACACTCATGAAGATGCCAAATACTACTCCTCAATTAGGTATATTATTTGCAATAATCTCACAAATTTAGCTCTTCTAAATCAGGGCACATTTATTTCTTCCTCTTAGCTAGGTCCAAAGAAAACCTTCTCTGACAGTTCTAGTTCCACCATAAGTTGGTGTGATTTGGTACAGATTCTTTATTTATTTTGAGCTTAAAGTTTCTCATTTAGAAAGTGAGAGTATATTATCTCTAAAGTATCCAAGATTCTAGAACACACTATTTATAGAAACTGGCTCATATTTTAAACTGGTCTCTGTCTTCTCTTACATAACGACAAACATTCTTACTCACTTTCAGTTAATTTGCAAGCCTATGTTTTTCACACGTTTATCACCTAGTAATTCCAAGCTCCTAACACTACACTTATTAAATGTAGTACTTCTTGTGTATTAAAGAATTCAAGACCCCTGGATCTCAGATACAAAGATAACGTTCCTTTACTGAAATTTTACCATATTCCAGACTCCTTGCTTAGTGCTTTATATGTATTATTTTATTCAACCTCTAGAACAGCCCTCTAAAAGGCTCCCCCTTTGGAGTAGATTTCTTTTTTTATAAGAAGTACAGAAGTGATAACCCTTAGTATATCCAACAGTATACAACATATTTTTCCAGTCTGTTTAAAGTACATAAACTCATATATTTTTAAGTTAAAAATTTTATAGGTTACACATAATGTTACATTACTTTCTGGTATATCACAATATAGTGATCCCACATCTCTGTAGATTATGCTATGCTCACCACAAGTGTAGCTAACATCTGTCACCACACACAACTATCATAGTATAAGTGATATTATATAGTATATTTCCTACACTGTGTCTTTTATTCTCATGACTTATTCAGTCCATAACTGAAAGTGTGTATTTCCCACTTCTCTTCATCCATTTTGCCTGTCCCCTCCCCACCATCTTATACACAATTTTGAAACTTTTCAAAAAACATATTTTGTACATCATCCTTGTTAGAAAACAGAAATTCATTATATGCTTTTTTAACAGTAACATAAACTCTACTGTATAAATTACTACAATGGAGTTGTCCAATCCTAAATAATGAACATTTAAGACTATTTCCAAAGTTTCCCATTATAAATTCTTTTACTATTCTGATATTCTTACATATATCTCCACACACTTGTTGGAGTGTGTCTGTAAGATAAACTATTTCAGTACCTTGTGATGGTATAGAGATGGCTGCAAATTCTTTGCTCCTTCTCCCATGGGGAAGAGAGAGTGTATTCCCACCTCTCCACTTACTCCTTGGATCCGGGGTAGCCAGATTTTGAACTGTGAAATTTACTTTTCCACGGCTAGGATGTGAGAGACCTGCAGCTTCTGTCTTAACTGCTTGGAACACCCCTTCTTAAAAACCAGATGCCATCGAAAAAGCCTAAGCAGTGACAAGTAGAGACTCACATGGAAAGATCTCAAGTTGGTCAGCTTATAGCTCCAACTGAGTGCCTAGGTAGCAGTCAATATCAACTGGTCAGTAGGAGTGGGAGATAAACAAAAATGGGAACTAATTTCAAGGAAATTAATAATAATAAAAGAAATAAAAAGAATTTTGAGGAAATATTTCTATGTCTGAATGTGCAGGATGATTTTCATCTCCAGCCTGTTCAGTGACCAAAATGTTCTTGAAAAAGAAATGGAGAGCCTCAGAACTAAGATAAATCCCACTGCCCAGCCAGTAAAGTGTCAAATCAAATCAAGGATGTCTCTTTGTTAAGACCTCAGATTTAAGGCACTATTTCCTAGATCCTCTTAGGTAGACAAAAGTTTCTAAAAAAAATTCCTAATGGCACAGCCCCCTGGGGAGGGGATGTGTGTGTGAGAACAGTAACACTGAGTCTGAGTCTCTGGCTAGACTCGGCTGAATTCCCAGAAAGTAACTGGTACCAACTGACAGTTGTGTGAGTGAGGCACTCTGGAGCTCCCACCATCCCAAGCGTAACTAGCCAACACTGCAAGTAGCTAAAACTACTTGGAGACAACCACAGAGACCTAAGAACTAAGATGTTGTTATCGTTTACAGCCAGTAACTTTTGTAGTGTTTGCTAGGCAGCAATAGATAACTGAAACACTTACATCACAAACTGCTCTTCAAAGTAGTTATGGATTAAATTTTGTCCCTCAAAATTCCCATGTTGAAGTCCTAACCCCTCAGTTCCTCCAATTGTGACCTTATTTAAAGATAGTGTCTTTACAGAAGTAATCAAATTAAAATGAGGTCATTAAGTTAGGCCCTAATCTAACAAGTGGTATCTAATCTAACAAGGGGACCTGGATAGGCATACATGTGAACAGACACAGGGAGAAGATGCCCATCCACAATCCAAAGAGAGGCCTAGAACAAATCCTTGCCTCATAGCCCTCACAAAGAATCAACCCTGCCCAGACCTCAAATTTGGATTTCAAGGCTCTGGAACTATGAGGCCATCAATTTCTATTATTTAAGCTACTTAGTCTGTGGTACTTTGTCATAGCAGCCCTAACAACTAATAAGTAAGGGTTACACCAAAGTATATTTCCACAATATTATCTGAGAATAATCTTTTTCCAATAACATCAACAAAAGCAGATCAACTGGCCTGGAGTTTTAGATAATTTCAAATCCCCAAAACATGTCTCATTTAAATTTTTTCTGGGCCCATTCATTCCCATATTGTGCCCAGTTTTATAGTGCTTGTCGGTCTGTAGGATGTAAATTGGTTTTGACAAGGTTAGTCATCTTAATATTATCATAAAATTATTTCAAAATAGGGCCTGAACTTGCTAAACTTTAAAAATACACATTAAAATTAGAGCTACAAAATAAAAAAAAATTCAAATACATACCTCTTTTCTATAATGATTGGCAGCATCCAAATTATCCAAAATAATGGTGTCTCCTAACAGCATACCAAACACTAAAAAATACAATAAATTTTAAAAATTATGACATCTTTGGTCATATTAAAATATTAACATATTACAAAATTTTCTTAGAATGGTAACATTAGAATTTTATTTCAATACTTTTCTCTAACAAGAAAAAATAAGAGATTAAAATATCAATAAAACTATAACTTATAAAATAAATAAGAACATAAATTTCCATTAACCAGTAATACGCATATTTGGATTGTAAGTGTAACATCTGTATTAGAAAGTCATCATAATTTCCTTTACCTGTTTCACAATGCTCTACATTATCTGGAAATGTTAACAAATCTCGAGCAAAGACTGGATCTCCAATGGGTTTAAAATACAATCTTCCGTTTCGGTAATGAGGTAGAGGTCTGAATGAAAAGAAATTTTAAAAATATATTAAAACAAATATATATTTCTTTTTTTTTTTTAAGATTTTATTTATTTATTTGACAGATGGAGATAACAAGTAGGTAGAGAGGCAGGCAGAGAGAGAGGAGGAAGCAGGCTTCCTGCTGAGCAGAGAGCCCAATGTGAGGCTCGATCCCAGGACCCTGGGATCATGAGCTGAGCCAAAGGCAGAGGCTCTAACCCACTGAGCCACCCAGGCACCCCTAAAACAAATATATATTTCTAATTAAAAAACATAATATAAAAACATATGTATATATTTTTTATCATTATTGTGATCATTTAAATTAATTACCCATCCATAAGTAACACTCTTAAATGATTAACTATTATGCCCTTCAAAATGAGAATATTTACTATATAAGAATACCTACCTGGTTTTATCTGTTCTACTAAAATCAATACAAACTAACTGCTCTTGAGTTTGACAAGGGAAAAAAGAAAAGCAGCCTCTAAGCTGGCCCTAAATGGGGGTGCCAATAAAATGACTACCTCATGTGGAGAGTGGCCCTAGCATGGACAGGGAAGAGGCAAGCAAGGTCAACACAGAGACCCATGTGAGGGAAGTAAATGAGGTACTCTGGCTCCCTGTCCCTTCCCACAGAATATAGAATGACAACTGAAGCCTAGAGACAACAGTGGGTTTCAAGAGGTGGCGGCCGACTAGTGTGTCAGAACCTTTCCCTTCCACATGGCGGAGTTTTTCCCACACCTTGAAAGTAGGGGTACTAGAGGGTAAGGGTGGCTCCAGAAGCTAGTTAACTCAATCCCACTAAGAGCCACAATACCAGGAATAGAAAGGATAACTAGTTTCTAGTGCAAACATTAGCACTAAATACCAAATCCAGACTTTCCCTAAATCAAAGATATTTAACTTGGTCTTCATGGATTCAACTGATAAAAGAAGCCCTCCTAAAGTGAAAAATTATTACAAAAAAAGTATTACTCTTAATGAACACAGCAATTATGATCTGACTGGATTTCCCGTGTTGTTTAAAATGGGTAGTGACCAGTAGCAGGTGGGAGATTTTTAGAAGCATAAAGATTTGAGTTCAAATTCTGGTTATTTCCTCAAACTATTTTTAGATTACAAAATGATATACATGTTAGTTTACTGACACAGTAGACTCTTTAATATATTAGAGTTCCTATTCTCCTTAAATCCCTACCCACCTATAAAAATTTAAGAATCTGAGAAAATTATCAATTAATACTGTTCTACATTTTATTTTTTTGTTTTGTTAACCATTTCCTTTCAGTCTTTAAAGGTCAAAATCAGACTATACATAAAATACTTTTAAATTTGGATAAAAAATGCCTAATTGGTTTGCATGGTTATTCCCTAAAAACATTTTAAAAAGTGAATGAGGAAATAATTAAAGAAACCAGATTTATATTAAAATAATAAAACATTCTAACTAGATAGTCTCTTACATTTCAACTTACTAGCAGTTCCTTCTCTACCTTAATGAAAAAACACATGCATCTATACTCTTACTCCAATTAAAGGAGTTTCATATTTCATCAATGATACAGATCTCTTTCCTATTGTAAAAGCCAAAAATTTGCTTTGGGTTTGTATGTGCCTGTGTTAACTTATATACAAATAACATTTACTTGGCAAATTAAAACACAGCCAGCATATATGAATAAATACACTGAAATACCCACCTTAATGAAGTACACACATTTGTAATGAAGATAAAAATAATCTAGATAATTTGACTCACTGCTCAGTTTTAAGCATCTTTTATAGAAACCATTTTATTATCTTTTTTAAAATTAACATATAATGTATTATTAGCCCCAGGGGTACAGGTCTGTGAATCATTAGGCTTAGACAGTTCCTGGCACTCACCATAGCATATACCCTCCCCAATGTCCATAACCTAACCACCCTCTCCTTACTCCCCTCCCACTGGCAACCCTCAGTTTGTTTTGTGAAATTAAGAGTCTCTCATAGTTTGTCTCCCTCCCAATCCTATCCCATTTTTTCCTTCTCTAGCTCCCAAACCCCCCACTTTGCCTCTCAAATTCCTCATATCAGGGAGATCATATGATAATTGTCTTTCTCTGACTGACTTACTTCGCTCAGCATAATACCGTCTATGTCATTGCAAATGGCAAGATTTCCTTTCTTTTGATGGCTGCATAGTATTCCACTGTATATACAGACCACATCTTCTTTACCCATTTAACTGTTGATGGACAGCTAGGTTTGGCTATTGTGGACATTGCTGCTATAACATTCGGGTGCACATGCCCCTTCGGATCACTACATTCATATCTTTAGGGTAAATACCCAGTAGTGCGATTGCTGGGTCATAGGGTAGCTCTATTTTCAACTTTCTGAGGAACCTCCATGCTGTTTTCCAGAGTGGCTGCACCAGCTTGCATTCCCACCAACAGTGCAGGAGGGTTCCCCTTTATAGAAGCCATTTTAAAATTAAGCACTTTGTTAACAGAAGTGGCTGTTAACAAATGGCTAACAGACAACATGAAAAAATGCTCAACATCACTAGCCATCAAGGAAATACAAATCAAAACCACAACGAGATACCACCTTACACCAGTTGGAATGGCAAAAATTAACAAAACAGGAAACAAAAAATATTGGCGAGAATCTGGAGAAAGGGAAACCCTCTTCCACTACTGATGAGAATGCATGCTGGTAGGCACTCCAGAAAACAGTATGGAGATTCCTCAATATATTTAAAAATAGAGCTACACTATGACCCAGCAATTACAGTACTAGGTATTTACCCCAAAGACAGAGATGTAGTGAAAAGAAGGAACACATGTACCCCAATGTTCATAGTAGCAGCATCCACAATAGCCCAACTGTGGAAAGAGCAGAGATGCCCTTCAACAGATGAATGAATAAATGAAGATGTGGTCCATATCTCAACGGAATATTACTTAGCCATCAGACAGGATGAATACCCACCATTTGCATCAACATGGATGGGACTGTAAGGAATTATGCTAAGTGAAATAAGTCAAGCAGAGAAAGACAATTATCATACGGTCTCACTCATATGTGGAACAGAAGGAATAGCATGGAGGACCATAGGGGAAGGGAGGGAAATTGAAGGGGGAGAAATCAGACAGGGAGATGAACCATGAAAGACTATGGAACCCGGGAAACAAACTGAGGGTTTCAGAGGGGAGGGGTGCGGGAGGATTAGCAAACAGGAGTGATGGGCATTAAGGAGGGAATGTGTTGTGATGAGCACTGGGTGTTATATGTAACTAATGAATCACTGAACACTGTATCAAAAAATAATGATGTACTATATGCTGGCTAACTGAACACAATAAAAATAAATTTTAAAAAAAGAAAAAGATATTTCAGGAAAAAATTACTCCCACTTTTTTTCCTAACCTTTTCCAATCTGGAAGAGTCTTCTTATAAATAGAATCCAGGGGCAACACCTGCTGACGACCTTGGGTTTCATCATAGATACGACGTGCAGCATCAGTGGTCAGAGTGACAACACAGTCCATGTCACTTGCCAGATGCCAAGAAATAACCATTGCAGCTCTATCATCTTCAATTTGTGCCAGGTGTGCAATCTATAAGCCATTTTTAAAAATCAAGTAAAAAACTTTTATATATATAAAAATTTGATATTAAGTCTCTTAAAAGCCCACATCTAAACAGCAAAAACTTTTCTGAAATACATGAATTAACAAATTCTCAAGCTGTAGAAACATACTGGCTTGAATAATAAACGTCTATTCTGCTATTAAATTTTGGAAAAACTCTTCTACAAATTAAACTCCTGTAAATTTTAGAAATGAGCATGTAAAAATATTTAGAATGTTATCGGCTAGTTGATGATGTCCATTTTTCATAGTTGAGAGGTCTACTATTGAACTGTCTTAATTGATAAAGTAACCATAAAATACATTTAAATAATATACACATACAATAGAAGATTAAGATTCAATTAAAATTACAGTTATATATCATACCTTTCTAAATAGATATCTTACTCCAATATTACAGTATTTCTTTCCAAAAACAAATCTAAGCATGACAAATAAGAACCATCTTCTGCTTGTAAGAACACACAGAAACTCAGGGTGAGCAGCCACTCTCCTATTTACAAATACTTTAGTCACAAGCATTCTTTTTTTTTTTTTTTAAAGATTTAATTTATTTATTTGACCGAGATCAGAAGCAGGCTCCCTGCTGAGCAGAGAACCCCATGTGGGGCTTGATCCCAGGACCCTGAGATCATGACCAGGACCCTGAGATCATAACCTAAGCAGAGGCTTAACCCACTGAGCCCACCCAGGTGCCCGGTCACAAGCATTTTTGCTCAAAGTCTAACAAGATTGAAATTTTGAGGCCAATCAAAACCTCATTTACTATACTGGTATAGTTACATTTATCCTTTATTTTTAACTGTCCATTTTGCAAAAACCTGCCCTAGCAATGAAAATATGTCACTGTTGGAAACATCACAATGTCTACTCCTGTATTCCAATTATCTAAATGTTAGTGGAATAGTGAAAAGAGAGACAAGCAAAGAAACTAGTACATGTAAATTAAGATGAAAAAAGTGTTCCAGCAGAGGAAGGATTAAAAGAGGCAAATCAAAGTGATTGAGCTCATTTTACATGTGACCTCAAGTGCTAGGACATCTATCTATCCCCTTTGTGGTTGTTCACAAGTACACTAATCTTATAAAAGTTCATTTCCTTTTTTAAGATTTATTTATCTATTTTTAGACAGAGAGAAAGTGTGCATGCACATGCATGGGGAGGGGGGAGGGAGGTAAAGGAAGAGGGAGAATCCCAAGTAGACTTTCCACTGAGCACAACACGGCTTTATCTCACAACCCCCAGATCACGACCTGAGCTAAAATCAAGAGTCAGATGCTTAACCAACTGAGCCATCCTGGCAGCTCATAGGGTAATTATATCTAAGTAAAGCTGTGAGTGGACGCCCTCACTAGTCTCCCTAACATTACAATTTCTCCATAAACTTTCAGGTATACAAAGTATATATACAGTATTTTCTTTTTGGAAAGGAGACATCAGCTCAGTATTTACACTTGTGTACCATATACAATGTTCTGTTCATTAAAGCCTTTACTACCTTTTCAGCTTCTTTGAGCCTACCCCTAGCCATTTTTTATGGATGTTATGAATGTTTCCTCAGGGATAGGTGATTAATGGCAATTAAATGAAAGAAATACAGATGGGATTTCAAGGTATTTGGAATTAAGGAGGGCAAGACTAAAACTTCCAAGGTATATTCACAATTACAAAAATAAAAGCAAAACACATTATATAGCCTAGTGGAAACCTCCTCTTGTCCCTTACTACATTCCACAATTATTTATTCTAGTTTTAGAATAAATACCAGGAAGAATTTTTTAAAAGAGGAATCAATGAAAATTAAGCATGATTTGAAGGGAGTGGAAAACTTTCTCTTGATGGTTAGGAGAGGGCTCGTACTCTGAGAGGACAGAGGAGAACCTACATAAAATGAGATTTCAAAGATTTCCCCCAGATTTTTAAAAGGGAAGACTTTAAAATATATATCTTCTGCTAAAATTTATTTTATGCTTTGGTAAAATCTTACCTATTAAGAATTTTGCATCAAATAAACACTGAAAGTGGAATGTCAGTACCTAAAAGCAGGCTAACTATAGATATCTATATGCTTAAATAGTAGGACTGCTTCTTTTATAAAGACTGCTTCTTTCTGTAAATTCTTAAAATTGGTCCAAGGAAAAATAATTTAAAAAAAATACAAATCAGAATCTTGTTTTTCAATTTATAAATTTACATCTTAATTTTTCAATTTTCATATTTGGGGTTTAAATAATAATGCAACATGGTTTCGATCTTTAACATGGCTACACACTTAGAGTAACCAGTTTCCTCTATTTTTACTGTGTAGTTGGCTTGTGATGTTAGGGAGCCACTTGTAAAGAAACTACAACAGACTCTGGAGTCAGGGAAACCTTGGTTTACATCTAAGTTCTGCCCCTTACTAACTATATATTGACAATTAAGTTCTCTGAATTTCAATATCCTCATGCAAAAACTAGAAACACTAAAAAACTCATATAGTGGTTATAAAAGTAGTATGTACATAGCCATAAAGAACAGTGATTAACAATCAGACTTCGGAATCAGATTGCCTGGGTTTGAGTCCACGCTCTGCCATTTACTTGCTTGCTATGTAATCTTGAGCGAGTTTTTTCAAATCTTTCTGTACCTCAGTTTCAGTTTCCTCAGTTTTAAAACAGAGATAAAAGCAGAAAGGGGAAATGTATATTATGGAAAAGTTTAAGAAGTAAAACACAGATACATATAATACCACAAATCTTAATACCATCAAAAACTAGTGCTGGGGACACCTATAGGAAACACTTTCTAGGGGTGCCTGGGTGACTCAGTCACTAAGCGTCTGCCTTTGGCTAAGGTCATGATCCCAGGGTCCTGGAAGAGAGCCCCACATCAGGCTTTCTGCTCAGCAAAGGGCCTCCTTCTCCTTCTGCCCCTCCCCCTGCTTGTGCTTGCTTTCTCTCTCTTACTATGTTATGTAGGTAAATAAAATCGTAAAAAAAAAAAAAAAAAAAAAAACCCAAAACACTTTCTACAAAATAGAATGTTCAGGACTGAATAATCATTAAGATAAAAATGAAAATACAATCCATTTGACAGAAGGAAAAACCAGAGAAGCAAAGAATTAAAGAAAGAATGGCACTCTTTTGGAAGTAAATATGTATGAAGTTTTTTATTCATTGTGGTCTTTTCTTAAATTCTAGGAGTATCCCAGAACTCACTTTCTAACAATATAAGACTCAGAAAAATTCTTATCTTTTTCTTTTGTTGTCTCACTGAAATTTGAGTCATATGGAAAGGTCTTGGTTACCTATAAAGTTGTATGACATGAAAGCATCTAAATAGATAACCAGCTTTGGACTGAGACATGTTAATTTCTGCCGCAGCCCTCAACAGTAAATAAGAATTATGGAGCTGTGCATTTCAGCTTTAAATTCTGCCAAATCCCTGGTACTGTAACAAGAACAACTAATTTATGGGAAAAATGAAAAAGTACAAAGAAATGGACATTATTATTGAAATGTCACTTTAAAACACATTTTAGACAAAACAACATAATAAAATGTACTGCCTCTTAATAGGCTTAAACACAAACCTTTCCCAAAACATCTCCACTGCCTTTAGTATAGTTTGGAAGAGTACATGATCTTCTCGGTTTTTTCCTCAGTTCTTCCTGTTCTGATAACTTTCTTTTCAACAGTGCTTCAATGTGTGGCATCTATAATTTGAAAAGAAAAATTAACTAGAAGTAAATTACTCCTGTAGTAGACAGCCATAATGACAGCAGAGAAAAATCAATAATTTGGACAACTCAAGAACATAAAGTTATTAAACAGGCATTACTTTAAAAGAATGTGGTTATAGTGATGCAAAACTTTCACCTTACTGACTTTATCGTAGTTAGAAAATACACAACCTACAACAGGACTTCTTTGCAACTGAGTTATACACATAAAAAAAGTTAAGTTTTTAAAAAACTCTATTGTCACTTTCTCTCATTTTCTTTGCCACCACATATACTGATTATAACTTACAAAATCCCTTCAATGAAGTTCTCAATTTGGTGTATTATTAATTTCATTTATTGGGATCATTGCATTAGAAATACAAACTGTAATTTCTTTGAAAAAAGTATCCTATCATTTTGTTAGCCCCTTCTAATGTCTAGTAAGTGACCAGACTATAATCCACATGTCTTGGAACCCCTCAAAGCAAAAGTGCCCATAACACTGTAAATAAAAAATGAATGATAAAAAAAAATTACGGACTAGAATTTAATTAAGAAAAATCTTTCACATATACATGGAAAGTATACCTGTTGTGTTGTAGGAATGTCAATATTATGTGTTTTTAGTTCATTTTGCAACTGAGCCTCTTTTAATTTTGCTTCTTCAACTTGGCCTAAAATTAAAAACAAAAAACAAACAAACCTGCATCGATTTGTAATAATCTCCAAAATAAATATTTTCAATCTCTTGGGTTTTTTTCTCCTTGTAATGAGTGATGCTAAAGTAAAAAAACCCAAGTGACTATTTTAGAAATTCAAAATGAAACTAAAAGTCTAAAATTAAGATTTGGATCTAATACACAAAAATGAGAAACAAAATGTGGTTTTATAAAACCAAAATTTGGTTTTAAGGTAGTTAAGGAAGATATTATATATATTAATACTGCAAACTCCAAGTAATCTTAGAGAAATTGTTTAATCCTAATCCACATGACTATATATAACATACATAATCGCCTAAGTCTGAGACAAGAACCAAATAAGACTTTATATATATATATTTACTTATTTTTTTAAATTGACAGACAGAGATCCCAAGTAGAAGTAGGCACAGAGGCAGGCGGGGGGGGGGGGGGTGGCGGGGAAGCAGGCTCCCTGCTGAGCAGAGAGCCCAATGTGGGGCTAGATCCCAGGACTCTGAGATCATGACCTGTGCAGAAGGCAGAGGCTTAACCCACTGAGCCACCCAGGCACCCCCAAATAGGACTTTATAAAAAGAATCTTTAGTGCTACTACTGATGTATTATCTCATCATCCTGCTTAGCTCCCATTGTCCTCTAAATATCATTGGATATACAAAAGTGAGTACTTTGAGGCAGGCAGTACATTTGTCAGTTAATAGATCAAAATTTCAGGTATGTAATTAACACAAAGACAAAACCATAGCAAAAAAAAAAAAAAAAGTCTGACAAATGGAAAATGAAACCACAATGCCTTGTTTTAATGGTCTATAAAGTTTATTAAAAATTGCAACAAACATTGTGCATTGACTTAAAAATAAAGTTACATATTTCTATAGAGTGTGTGCTGCCCTGTACAGCTCCATAGTGTGACATACTGTAGGTATTTTAAGTAAAATACACATAGTCCCATGATTCAAATTGAAAATCAAATTATATGTCATTTCTCCAGTAATACTGTCTCTCAATACCTTCAGCCAGGACTTGGGAATTAGATATAAACATTACCATTATGTCAAAAGCCTTAATTTTCCACAGAGATTTCTAATTTAAAAAAATCTCAAATTTTTATAGGTAAGCAGGATATAAATTTATTTAAAGTGATGGAATACATCATTAGATCAAATGACAAAGAATATGAGCAATCATTACTGCCTTACTTCCTTACAACATTACTGAAGCGTTCTGCAGTTTTTCTGTAGTCCAGGAAAGTAGACAATTTTTGTGTCTCATGGTCTCAATCTTCTGTCTTACCATTTCCCAAAGCCTAATGTTTTACTACATTTGAATACAAAATGACTTACACTTCATTTCATCAAGAAGCTGGTTGCTGGCTTCAAATAAACTTCTATATACTGTAATATTCTTAGATAACTGGTCCTTTTCTTTTGTAAGTGCTGCCATTTGTTGCTGCTTCTTAACATCTAAGAAAAACATTCAGATCATTCAAACAATTCTAAAATTGTGACCTCTCCAAAGCATGTCATATCATGATTAGGTAACTAATAAATACCCTGTTAATGGAAAGCAAAAATAAAAAAGTACCACAAACGTAAGGAAAATCCTCTATTTTCCTAAAAACTTACCATTGTAAAACATAAACGGTAGGATATATGGTTCTAATGTTCTTGATAGAGCTGGTAGCTGGGGCTCAAATATAATAAAATATTCAGTACTATCCCTTCCAGGACTATTTTCTGCCAGCACTAGATTCTGTAAAAAGAAAAGAGCAGTTAGGGAAAACAAGATTTAAAATAGTATTTGTCAACATATAAATGTTATGTATCTCATTGTATGTTTCCAAGTTAAGTGGTAAATTTTAAAGACAATAGGCATTGACTGATCCTTAAGATTCATTAACATTCATTAAAACATCAGAACCACCTAAGACACAAAACCTTACCTCTTGGTATTGGTTTGAAAGCCAAATGATCTTATCAATGAATAGTTTATACAAAAATTATATGTAATAGACAATTATTTTTTTAAAAAAGTATCTTTTCCTTTGGAGCAGAAGTATCAATGGCCACTTACGATCTTGACCTGCAGTCTTTTTGATGCCAGCCTTTAAGAAGTTGAAGAAGTGCTGAAACACCTTATGGCATAAAAGTTATAAAAACAATCACAAAGACATGCCCAAAGCCCAATGCTGAGTTTAAGTTACAGCTGTTACCATGGAAGTAGACCCACGAGTCCCAGGTGACCAAACAAGCGGTCCTAAAAAGCTCCAAAGATTTTTTTTTTAATTGTATTGTCTTCATTAATGCACAAACAAAACACTTTTAATACAATTTAGCTTAAGACCACAGCATGTAAAAAATAAATAATACAAATATATTTATATCCTAAATTATTTTAACATTCTTTACAGAAAATAATAGATACTAGCTATTTTATTTTTTAGACCAGTACAATTCATAGATAGAGAAGTAGAATTTTTTTAACAATCGAAATCCATAAAACACTGTAGGACAATTCATGAAATGAAATTATAAATTACAGATAACAATTCTTTTCTTTCCAAGAAATACAGACTACAAGCCCACCATTAAACCAAACTGCAATCACACTTAAGTTTCTGAAAGCTATTTTCAATGTATTTACATGAATATAAACACATTAAAAATAAAATACTGTTCACATTTTTTAAATGTACACTTTATAGTTCAGCAGTTTGCTACCAGAAATCAATCCAATTTGTTGATCAATGCAGGTGAATGTCTAGATACCAATTTGTAAAATTTATGCACAGTATAAGTAGATGGTACTATATCCTTTCACTTAAAATTGCTTAAAAAATTTTAACTACTATTTATATAGCAGAGAAAGTATCTTTCAGTATTTCTCTGGGTGTTTCCTAGAATAATGAGAAAAGGACTCATCAAAAACAGTTTATTTTAATAGGTAATATCAAATTTCCCTTCAAAAAGTCTGTCAATTTATCTTCTCATCATTAGTGTGTAAGACTATCTAGTTTCCCTGAAGCTGGCCAACAGTTCATTATCAAGTTCTTTTCCCCCAAGTTTTTTAATCCCAAAATGGATTAAAAGGAACCAGTCATTTAAACTAGCATTTCCCTGATTGGTACTAAGGTCATGCTTTTTGTTTACAGGTCCTTTATACTTTCCCTTCTATTAACTGCTTGTTCATATTCTTCTCTGTGTTTTACTTTAAAAATTACTTTGTTTTTCTACTAAACTGTCTTTTTTCTTATTGATTTGCAGGAAGTTCTTTAGATTTAAAAATATGTTTAATGTACCTAGTCCAATATTGGTGTGTGGGCATAGCAATATTTCTACTTAATTAAAAAAATATTTTTTTATTGTGTGGTAGATAATGAATCTACATACCCACCATCCAGGGTCAATAATTATCAATATACTGCCATTGTTCTTTTAAATCTGCTTAAGATATGGTTATAATAAAAGTTTTAAATTTTTATGTAGTTAAATATAAAATCTTTTCCTTTACGTCTTGTTTAAGGAGGCCTTTCTTATTTCAGAGGTTTATACTTTGCAATTTCTGATGCCTAACTTACCAAGGGGAAACATAAAAGAAATGAAAAGAACTGGAGTCCATAATCGGATCCAAGCACAAATGGGAATTTGGAATATGAGAAATGAACAAATACATAGCAGAATAAAACTGAGACACCTTTTTTAGAAATTTCCAGATCTAAGTAAGCAAATAATATAGAGAATCTGAAAATAGTTAGCAAACTTGAACAGTAAGTTTAGATTATAACTTAAAGAAAACAGTACACATTCTTTTCAAGCAAACATGGAACATATTATGTCCTGAGCCAGTATTTCCTAAATGTTCATATTGTTGAGAATTACCTGCTTGCTAAATAAGAGCCCAGAGACCTAACCTAGACTTACTAAATCAATGTATGAGTCAGAAGCCAAGGAAGACTGTTTTCTGCTTGATATTCAGTATGGTATTAGGAACCTCTAGTGGAAATTCATATGTATGACAAAAAGCCTTGATTCTACATGCAGGTGCAAGGAAACAGTTTAAGTCACCATCTTAACCTCACAAATGTATATAGCTGGAGGTAACAATTTCAAATATCTATATGGGGCCGGGGGCGGGGGAAGTGCCGAGGAAACAGGACAAAGGTAGGGTAGGCTAGGTGTATTCTTCCAACACAAACTTACTTTTGCACGTTTAACATGTCTCCCTTTGTCTTTGTTCAACATGTGGCTTTCATTACCTAATTTTTGTTAGGGTACAATAAAATTTCCCTTTACTCTCTACTGTAATAAAAGTGAAGGAACAAGTGTGAAAACAAGTAACAAATGGCACTTGGCCCTCAGTGTCAAGAGATGAAAAGAAGTGACATGAATACAAATGACCGGAAAATCTTTCTGCCTAAGAGAATCATGGCCTAGTATTGCCAGGTTTTTTGAATTCTCCAAATAAATCAGAAATGCAGACTGTTACGTTAAAAACTCTAGAACTTTAAATACTGGAAACTAAACTGAGATAAAAACATTGGGGGTAGAGGACACTGGGGAAGGAATGTGCTAGAATGAGCACTGGATATTATATAAGACTGACGAATCAGACCTGTACCCCTGAAAAAAATACATTATGTAATTAAATAAGTTTAAATTAAAAACAAAAAAACAAACAAAAAAAAGGAAATGCTGTAGGGGTGCCTGGATGGCTCACTCAGTTGGGCGTCCAACTCTTGGTTGCAGCTCAGGTCATGATCTCAGGTCCTGGGCTTGAGCACCTTGCGGGGCTCTGTGCTCATTTGGGAGTCTGAGGATTCTCTCTCCCTCTCTCTCCCTGCCTCGACTCTTCCCCATGCTCTCTCCCTCAAATAAATAAATCTTTTAAAAAGGGGTGGGGAGTCGCCTGGGTGGCTCAGATGCCTAAGCAGCTGCCTTCGGCTCAGGTCAATCCCAGGGTCCTGTGATCAAGCCCCATGTTTGGTTCTCTGCTAGAGTGGACCCTGCTTCTCCCTCTGCCCCTATTACCCCTGCTTGTGTTCGTTCTCTCTCTGCCAAATAAATAAATAAAATCTTAAAAAAAAAATACTGTAATGGTCTCTCACTGATAGACCAACCAACACATCTACTATAAGGCAGGTACAAGCTGTCAGGCTCCCCAACTGTAAGCCTGATGTTATTAAAACAATGTGGTATTGGCACTGGTTTAGATATAAAGATGAATAATGACAATAATTTTTAAAAAAAGGTGACACTTCAAATTAATAAAATGGATAATTATTCAATAAATAATACCAAGAGATTAGGTTAGTGAATTTGAAAAAAATGCAAAAATAAAATCCAGACAAATCAAAGATTAAAGGCATAAGAATACTAGGGCAAGAACTGTGAATTCAATCCTCCCTCCACTCCAATATAAACAAAGCTAAAATCTAAAGGACAAACTCAGGAAAATGAAATTATATACAAAAGAGCATGAATATCTTTAATATAAAATTAAAGAAAATGATGAACATTACAAAAGAAAAAGCATCAAGGGACAATCCTAAAAAGATTAAGAATAGGAACAATGTTCAATCTTACTAGTAAAAAAGTATTTTTTGAAATATAGGCAACTTGGGTTAGAATTCCAAAAATCATTCCTAGTTAGGGTTGGTAACATTATGTCACACAACACACATATTTCTGGTGGGAATAAAAACTGAACAGCAATTGGCAATAACTAACTACCAGAAGGCTTAAAATGAATAAATCTCGCCACCAATTCTACTTCTAGTAATTTCTTTCTTTCTTTTATTTTTTTTAAAGATTTTATTTATTTGACAGAGAGAGATCACAAGTAGGCAGAGAGGCAGGCAGAGAGATAGAGGAGGAAGCAGGCTCCCTGCCGAGCAGAGACCCTGATGCAGGACTCAATCCCAGGACCCCGAGATCATGACCTGAGCTGAAGGCAGAGGCTTAACCCACTGAGCCACCCAGGCACCCCTCTAGTAACTTCTTAAGGAAACAATCAGACATGCAAAAGGATACACACAAGAAGAAACCTGATGAAAAGCACTGTTGGTAAAAACAAGTTTTGGAAAGAAACTAAATTTCCACTTAGGATTGATCAAATAAATTATGATCATCAATACAATGATGTAGGTTTATACATACTGATAAAGACATCAAAGATTTGTTAAATAAAATTTTTATAAGAGCAGAGTTCTAGTATATTAATGATATTTTACATCCCACCCATGTATATAAATCATATACACACAGGGTATCCATGCAGTATTTGTGTATATACATAAAAGTCTGGAAGATAAGTAACTAAATTGCTAATCATTACCTCTGAAGGGTGATAAAATAGTGATTGTTTTTTAAGTGTTTGTGCTGTGTATTTTTTATACAAGTACAAATTTCCATTTTGTAAAAAAAGAGTGACAAAGATAAGCTGCTTTGCTAATTTTTTCTCTTTATGTATACATTTTACCCAGGCTAAGTTATATTCTGTTTCTATCCACAGAATGGTAACTTTTAAATATATGAATACATGAATGTATTATCACTGAAGCTAAAAATCATTACAGAGAGAACAGTCATCCACAAGGAAAAAGAGGTTCTTGCTCAAAGTAATAATAATCCCGGGGGTTTAATTTGTAAGAGTTTACAGCAAAATCACAAAGTATTTCCACTCACTTTCTAATTTAATGGTAACTTAGAATATTTTCATAGTTATACATACAAAAGAATAGGTATTATAATACTGTGGTTTAAACTATTAAATACAGTAATGTTATCTATCAGAAGATGTAAAAATTACCGTAATTTCAGCTGAACCTTTCACAAAGGGAAATTCGAGTGTTCTCACTTTCCCAATAAACAGTGGTGTATCCATATCTTCCTCATTAGAACCTTTAATGGTAGCTACTACAGTGCCAACCAAATCAATTCCAGTATGATTGTTATAGTCATCCTTCAAGTAAACAATAAAAAACTAATTAGAAGAACAAGAAGATTAAACCCAGAAAAGGACATGATCATATCAGAAAATAAAATATAAGCCCTAAATATTCAATTATCCTGGTCATTCTTATTTCCCAGCACAGAATTCAGTTCTCAGATTAAGAGCTCCAAAGGCAGGAAATAATCCCAGGCTTCCATCGAATATAATGACTTATAATTTTCTGTATCAAAAGGACTCCCATTTTAAAATTCCACCTTGTTACATACTCTTAGCATCTATTGATCTGGGGAAAGAGAAGAATGATTCACTTGTCTAAAACACCAAAACACACACACCCCCCAACACAAAAAATTGAAAGAAGTATCCCACCAGGAAAATTTTCCACAAAGGTGAAGTCTCACTACTGTGTTTTATATGCTTTTAATAACAGATTTGGCAGCTTTATTGCTGCTTTTTCTCCCAATAATCAGAAGCTTTGAGGAGCTCACTACGATCAATCATCAGAGCAGATCTCTTAAAAAATAATTACTTCCTTCTTTCTCATCAGTGAAATAGACACTGAGGATTCAATTTACCTCACACAAATTTGTAATACATACTGGAAATAGGGGATTAAAGAAACGTATGTATTAAGGTAGGCAGGCAAATTTCTGCATTTTGAGTCTATTCTACTTGGTATACCTGGATGTACTGTATGTATACATTCTCTGTATTAAAATACAAAGGTGTTTATAAATATTTCATTCATCCACACAAATTTTCCCTATAACCTTAAACTGAATAATTAAGATCTGACTCTATAAGTAACTATTTTGCATACTAGAAATAATTTTTGTTACTCTTTGCAACTTTGGAAGTAAATAAACATTACCGTAATAGTAAGATGTAAATCTTTGACCAAGGTCCTACTGGCAACGGAGCGAACATTTGAAACAGCTGGTGTAGCTGGCTGAATTTTAGGAACTAACTTCACAGGTTGATTAGGCAGAACATCAACTATAATCTTACATAACAAAAACAGCATTGCGATTAACAATATATTGATGATTCGGCATTTAAGAGTAAGACAAGACATAATGTTAGCATATACTAAATAAAATGCAATCTTACTTTCTGAAATAGATTTCCATTAATCTCCTAAATCTAATCAACTTACTTTTTAAAATTTAAAAAAGAAAAAAGGTTTATCAGAGATAAACTTAGGTTGTTAACAGCCATCTAAGAACAAATTTAGGTGATTTCAAAATATGGTAATTTGGTACACTAACCTATTGAATGGCAATGATGTATACCAAAACTACCTTAAAATTCATTATCCAGAATTCTAATACACAAAATGTTATTAAACTGAAAATTTTTCATGTATGGTTGACAGAAGCAACCTTACCATGATATACACGAAAATGCTTACTGGACTCATCAAAATAAAGAGAAATGGAAAAGTAACTTCCACAAATGGTCATATTCATCAACATATATTCCTAAAATTACATTATTTGTATTTTATTATCAATAATTAATTGTACCGAATAATTAATTCACCTTTAAACAAAACCATTTCATTCCTATACTAAGCAAGAAAATGTGAAACTAACTATGGTATATAAAAAGAGTAAGCAAACCTGTTCACTGTTAAGAATATTTGCTTTATCCATCATAAACCCAAACTGGATACAGTATGTTCCCACTTTGTTAGGAATTGCTTTATCCCTATGTTAGAAAGAAAGAGATGAGATTACTATCAACATTTAAATAAGGGGGGAAGGAATTCAAATCATCAACATTTCTGTTCTTTCCACAAAAAGTCAGTGAATAAAAGAATAATTACTATTACTACATTCACCTTTATTTAACAAATATTTCCTGTAATACCAGGCTTTATCAATTTTTCAAACCCAAACAAAGACCATAAAATGAAAACCTATGAAAACTAAGAAGAAAAAAGAAAAAGAAATCCATAATAGGTACATCATAGTAAAACTGTTGAAAACAAAACTCAAACAACCAAAGAAGAATGGAAATAATTACTTTTCAATGTAACAATAAGATTGGGGTGCCTCATGGTACACCTAGTTTTGGCTCAGACTGTAATCTCAGGGTCTTGAGATCAAGCCCCTGCATCTGCCTAAGACTTTCTTCTCTCCCTCTACCCCTCCCCAGACTGACACACTATCTCTCTCAAATAAATAAATCTAATAATAATAATAATAATAGTAAGACTGACAGCTAACTTCTCAACATAAATGATAGGACAGTGAAGGCTGGCTTAAAAGTACTGCAAGAGGGCGCCTGGGTGGCTCAGTGGGTTAAGCCGCTGCCTTCGGCTCAGGTCATGATCTCAGAGTCCTGGGATCAAGTCCCGCATCGGGCTCTCTGCTCAGCAGGGAGCCTGCTTCCCTCTCTCTCTCTCTCTGCCTGCCTCTCCATCTACTTGTGATCTCTCTGTCAAATAAATAAATAAAATCTTTAAAAAAAAAAAAAGCACTGCAAGAAAGAAACTGCCAATATAAAATTGCAGTTTCAAGAAAAGTACTCTTCCAGTATGAAGGTTTATGAGATAATTCATCACCAGCAAATGTACACTAGAGGAAACACTAAAGGAACTTCCTCAGATGGAAAATGATACCAAATGGAAAACCTGAGTTGCAGATTAACAGAAGAATAAATGAGTTAGTAAATCTAAATGAACACTAACTATATGAAATAATAATGTATTAATAAGTTTAACATATACAACAACAAAGGCATCTTAGTTGCAAGAGAGAGAATGATGTTTAAGTGTTCTAAGAGTCATTCACTGACCAAGGAGAGGGTAAAAATGCGAAGTGTCATCACACATTGATATAGTAATTTAACTATGCATGTTGTAATCTCTCAAAAAAAAATCAGAATAAGACTATATTAACTACCAAGTTAATAAGGAATAAAATATGATAACTACTAATAATAAATTCATAAGAAAAAAGAAAAAAGAATAGTAGGATCAAATAAAAAATTGTAAGACAGAGTCAAAAACAAGTGTTTTGGTAATTATTTGTATGATTTAAACTTTTCACTTAAAAGATTATTAAAAAAACAATTATAGGGATGCCTGGGTGGCTCAGATGGTTAAACACCTGCCTTCCACTCAGATCATGATGTCAGGGTCCTAGGATTGAGCCCTGGGTCAGGCTCCCTGTTCAGTGGGGAGTCTGCTTCTCCCTCTGTCTGCTGCTCCCCCTGCCTGTGCTCTCCCTCTGACGAATAAATAAATAAAATCTTTAAAAAAACAAACATATAATGCCATCTGTAAATGATCACTTAAAATATAAAGATACAAAAGTCATAAAAAAAAGATACTTATACAAATCCTAGCTCTCATGATCCCTAAGGTGGCTTCTGCATGTCACTCATATGGAAAGTTGGTATACTGTTATCAAAGTAGATTTCCAAGCAAAAAGCATTACTAGAGAAAAAGGTGAATACTTCATAGTGACAGCCAATTCAATTTCTCAAAAAAATATAATAATGTAAATCCTATGTAAAAAATCATACAGCCTTAAAATAACACTAACAGAACTAAGAAGGAAAATGAATCCACATCCATGATGGGAGACTTACTACACTGCTTAAAAAATAAATAAATAGATAGATAGATAGATAGATGTGTGTGTGTGTGTGTGTGTGTACACACATGCACACAAATTTAAAATATATAGAAAAATTTAAATACAGAAAAATGTCCCCCAATGATTACTAAATTTTGAATTAGCATAACACTGTACTTTACAGGCAGTTTATATGATTTTCTAGTATACATAAAATATTCACAAAAATTGACCATATGCGCATACTGTTTTCCACAAAGGGAAAAACAATTATCCATTAGTTTCAAGGGAAAGATAATATACAAGGCAGGATCTCTGACCACCGTGGAATTAATCTAGAAATCAATAAGAAAAAGAGAATAAGAAAATCCCACAATTTAGAAATTAAACAATATACTTCTGAAATAGCCATAGGTAGAAGATGAAATTACAATGGAAATTATAAAACACCTTGATCCAAGTAATAATGAAAATACAAGGTAAAAAACTTGGGAAATTTGTAGCTCTACATACATATATATGTACATATAAAAACATATTAATGTATATGTGTATATATATATTCACATATACATACAGTATATACAGGCTGAAAATAAATGTATTAAGCAAGAAGTTTTAAAAAGACAGAAGTTGGTTCTTTGAAAAGACCTACAAAATTTACATCTCCTGGTAAGATTAATCAAGTAACAAAAAGTACAAATAGGGTGCCTGGGTGGCTCAGTTGGTTAAGTGTCTGCCTTTGGTCAGATCAAGATCCTGGAGTCCCAGGACTGAGTCCCAAATCAAGCTCCCCACTCAGCTGGGAGTCTGCTTCTCCCCACACTTGCACTCTCTCACTCAAATAAAAAAAATATTTAAAAAAGTAAAAATAACGTTAACAGTGAGAGACCACTATAGATTCTTACCTACAGACAAAATAAATTGTGAACAACAACTTTTAAAATTTAGGTAAGACTGACAAATTGAAAATTTTAAGTCACCAAAACTGACCAAAGATGACTCAGGAAATACAAATAATCATATAGCTACCGAATTTGAAGGAACTACATTCATAAGTACAACCTTCCTCCCCTCAACTCCAGGCACAGATGGCTTCACAGATGAAATCTACCAAACATTTAAGGAAGAAATTATGACAACTCTCACACAAAATCCAGAAAATAAATCAAGATATAAGAACCAATTCTCCCAGTTACTGCGGTGAGGCATATATGACCTAGACACCATACCTAAAAAGAATCTATAGGAAAGTGCAGGCAACCTTGACCATTAATGTAGACAGAAAAATTCCAAACAATTAGCAAAACAAATCCACCAATACATAAAAGAGGTTATTATGTATCATGATAAAACTGGGTTTACTCCAGTAGTGCAAGACTGGCTGAATGAATATTCAGAAAATTAATGTTCTATATAATTAAGCACATCAAAAAAGAAAGGAAAAATATCACATATTACCCTCAATAGACAATGAAATCTAATATCAATTCATAATAAATAGAAATTCTCTTACTGATGATTAGAAAGGAACAGTCTGATAAACGTATCTACCAATGAAAACAGGGAACTGGGAATGAAATTAGGATGATCTTTTTTTTTTTTTTTTAGACTTTTTAAAAACTTATTTATTTGACAGAGAGAGAGAGAAAGAGATCACGAGTAGGCAGAGAGGCAGGCAGAGAGACAGGGGGAAGCTCAATCTCAGGACTCTGAGATCATGACCTGAGCCGAAGGCAGAGACTTAACCCACTGAACCATCCAAGCACCCCAAGATGATCACTCTTGTGTCTATTTAACATTTTACTGTAAGTCCAAGCCAGTGCAATATGGCCAAAAAGAGAAAATGTACAATGATTAGAAAGTAATCAACCTATCATTATTCACAGACATGAATGTGAAAATATTTTCAAATCCTAAAGAATCTATAAATAAAATTGGAAATTAAGGAGACTAGCAGAGATGCTGACTACAATGTTAATATATATAAATTGACTAGATTTCTGTAACCAATAACATAAAATAAAAAAATTTAAAGGATGTTATTTACAATAGCATCCAAAATATTATCTAGGTATCATGCTAAATGAAGTGAGACATTGTATGTTAACTAACAAATTAAAATTAAAACTTTAAAAAAAGGGAAAAAATGTTAGATAGGCAAATACAAAAATACTCTATTATTTCACTGATAGAATCTAAAAAACTCAAATTCGTAGACACAAAGAACAGAGTGCTCCTTGCCAAAGGCAGGAACTGGGAGATGGGCAAGATGGAGGAAATGATCAAAGCTGGTCAAGAGGTACAAAGTTTCAGTTAAAGGACAAATAAATCCTGGGAAGTAATATACAGCATGGTGACTACAGTTAACAACACTGTCCTGTTTGAAAGTTGCTAAGAGAGTAAGTCTTTAAAGTTTCCACTATTAGGAAAAAAAAAATTCGTAGTTATTTAAGGTGATGGATGATAACCAAATTACTATGGAAGGAAGCAGGTAATGACTGGGAGGGGCACAAGGTAGGGCTTCCCCTGTATTGGCAATCTTTTATTTCCTGACTTCAGTAGTGGTCGCACAGAAATTTACTATGGGAGAAAAGTCACAAAACTGCGTATTTTTTTAACTTTATGAATTTTTTTTATAAACATATATTTTTATTCCCAGGGGTACAAGTCTGTGAATCATCAGGTTTACACACTTCACAGCACTCACCATAGCAGATACCCTCCCCAATATCCATAACCCCACCCCCTTTTCCCCAAGCCCCCTTCCCCCAGCAACCCTCAGTTTGTTTTGTGAGATTAAGAGTCACTTATGGTTTGTCTCCCTCCCAATCCCATCTTGTTTCATTTATTCTTCTCCTACCCCCTTAACCCCCCATGTTGCGTCTCCACTTCCTCATATCAGGGAGATCATATGATAGTAGTCTTTCTCCAATTGACTTATTTCGCTAAGCACCATACCCTCTAGTTCCATCCACGTCATCGCAAATGGCAAGATTTCATTTCTTTTGATGGCTACATTAACTTTATGAATTTTCTATGTTCTTAAAAGTTTTAAGATTACATGCAGTAATCTTTGAGATTACATGCAGAACACCAAACAGTGACTGACATGCATTAGGAACTCAAATATTTTCATGCATTCAAATATACCTGATATATGGAGATATATTTTATTATGTCACATGTATAACTGACAGTGTACATGATTTTTAAAAATCTTTCCTTCTGACTTACCATTTCTAAAATTTTTTTTTAATTGAAATACAGCTGACATACAATATTATATAAGTTTCAGGGGTACTACAGAGTAATTCAACATTCATATACACTAGAAAGTAATCACCACCACAATAAATCTTGCTACCATCAGTCACCATACAAAGTTGTTACATAGTAACTTATATCCTCTAAACTGTAGATTGCATCCTCATGTTTTATTTATAACTTCAAGTTTGCATCTTTTAACCCCCATCCTCTATTCTGGCCATTCCCCTACACAGCTAAGATTTTCATTTTTTAGAAATTTTATTTATTTATTGAGAGCGAGAGTGAGAGAGAGCACGTGCACCTGTGTATACAAGTTGGGAGAGGGGAAGAAGGCAAGGGAGATGGGAGAGAAAATTTCAAGCAAACTCCCCACTGAGCATGGAGCCTAATGTGGGGCTTAATAGCATAGCCCTGAGATCATGACCTGAGCTGAAATTAAAACCAACTCAGCCACCTAGGCACCCCAACCTTTTTCTTTAAAGATTTTATTTATTTGACAGAGAGACAGCACAGTTTACTTATTTGACAGAGACACAGAGCAGGAGAGAGAGAACACAAGTAGGGGAAGTGGGAGAGGGAAGCAGACTTCCCGCTGAGCAAGGAGCCCTATCTGAGGGGGCTCAATCCCAGGACCCTGGGATCATGACCTGAGCCGAAGGCAGACACTTAACGACTGTGCCACCCAGGTGCACCCCAAGATTTCTTTTTACTGAGGTATAATTCACATAAAATAAAATTAACCATTTTAAGTGTCTAATTCATTGGCATTTGGTATATACACATTGTTGCCCAACTGCTACTTCTTTATAGTTTTAAAAAGTAGAACTATTTTTAAAAGATTTCCTAGGGGCACCTGGGTGTCTCAGTGGGTTAAGCCTCTGCCTTCAGCTCAGGTAATGGTCTCAGGGTCCTGGGATTGAGCCCTGCATAGGGCTCTCTACTCAGTAGGGAGCCTGCTTCCCCTGCTTCGCCTGCTCTTTCTCTCTCTGCCTGCTGCTCTGCCTACTTGGGAGCTCTCTCTGTCAAATAAATAAATAAATAAAATCTTTAAGGAGGAAAAAAAAAAGATTTCCTAAATGTTCCTTCTGATACCCTGGAATCCTAAAATAAGATTAAATTAAGACAAATATTTGAAATACAAGGAAGTTGCACAATTATCACACATTTTAATAGATTTATACACTACAAGATAATTTAACGTTCTGAAAGGAAGGCAGTATATGTTTTCTTGGATGTCTAAATCAGTCCCGTGCAATAACATGAGTATACCTTAAAGACCTAAGGTATTGTTAGCATAGCGTAAAGTAAGGACAGTGATGGTATATTTCGTTACTTGTCTGTCACAAGATAATAAAACTCAAAACACATAGCTATCTGACATTGCCTTAACAAAAAGTACACACTGAGAAGATCTCTTTCTTTTTAAATGAAAAGAGCATCTGTCTATGAAAGATTAAAAGGTTTTTAAAAAGCAAACTAGTTCTTTGGTACAGTTAGTCTGAATATATTAATATAACCTTATATTAATATAATAATCATGTTGACCCTACTGAATGATCACTAAAGAATTTTAAAAAGAAAATTTTGAAGGGTTTTGGGAAGACCAGGGAGTAGAAAACACCAGGTACCTGTCTCCCTGTCTGGACAATAACTATACTGGCAGAATCTGTCTGATATAACTATTTTGGAACTCTGAAAGTTACTAAAAACTTGGATAGTAAGTTTCAGTTAGCTTTGATCAATTTCAGCTCTTACACAGTAGTAGTTACTCATTCCCCACCTCCCAGACCCATGGCACACAGATCTATGTCCCTGGAGCAGTGTTTACAGCTTATAGGAGCCAGGGCGGGCAAAAGGACCCTATCCTCCAAATACTGGGGATACGTGCTCTGATTGCTGCTTCTGATCAGAGGAGTAAATGAAAATGCAAATAGCCATTGTTCCTAGAGTGTCCCCACTGCTGAAGTCCTCATCCTCCAGCTGAAGTAACTTCCAGGAGACTTAAAGAGCTAGCACTCTGTCTTTCCCCTCTTCCTTTTTAGAAACCAGACATTAAAGGACATCACTGAACAACCACATGTATAGAGAAAACAAGAAAGTGACTACTCATATCTAGAGAAAGGGTCAGAAAAGACATGAGAAGACCGTAAGTTTACACCTAAGGCTGATGCATGACAAAGAGCTTATAACAATCAGAAAAACAATTAAAAAAAAATTTAAACCTAGCAAACCCTGGGTGAGGCAGAGAATCTGAATTCCAGTGCTACCACATTAATAGGTACAAATGTCTAGTTTTTAACAAAAAGCCACAAGACAAACGGCCATTCAAAGTAAAAACATAAGTCAACTAAAACTGTTCTTCAGACACCTGATGGCAAATATACTAGACAAGGACTTAAAAAAACAAAAAACAAAAAAAACAACAAAAAAAAACCCAACCTGTCTTAAAGGTACCTGCATGGTTTAGTGTGTTAAGCTTCTGACTCTTGATTTCAGCTCAGGTCATGATCTCAGTGTTGTGATAATGGAGCTTTAAGATTCTTTCTCTCCCTCTCCTTCTGCTCCTAACCCCTAACTCAAGCACTCTTTCTCAAAATAAGAACAACACAACAACAAACATGTATCTTAAAGATGCTCAAAGAAGTGAAGGAAAATGTGGAGAAAATAAAAGTGATGTAGGAAAAAAAAGGAAATATCAATAAAGAAACAGAAAACCTAACAAGGAACCAAAAACAAATTTTGGAGCTGAAAAATACAGTAACTTCAGTGAAAATTTCAGTACAGGTATTCAAAGGCAGATTTAAGCAGGAAGAAAAAAGAATTAGTGAACTTGAAGATAATGAATATTATAGTCTGAGGAACAGAAAGGAAAAAGGACTGAATAAAAGGGAACAGAACCTCAGGGATCTTTGGGACACCAGCAAGTGTCCCCTCTCACCAGGGGAAGAGAGAATATTTGAAGAATGGCTGAAAATTTCCTAAGTTTGATGAAACACATGAATATAAATATTGAAGATGCTCAACAGATTCCAAGTAAAATAAATTCAAAGACACATACCAACACACATTATTATCAAACTTTTAAAAGACAAAGAGAGAATATGAAAAGCAGTGAGATGAGAGAGAAGTTAATCATTACATACAAGGGATTCTCAGGAAGCTAATCAGATTTCTCACCCTCAGCCAAGAATACTATATCCAGCAAAACCAACCTTCAACAGTGAGAGGGAAATTAAGACATTCTCAGATAAACAAATTCCAAGGGAGTTCATTACCACTAGACCTGGCCTGTAAGAAATGTTCAAGGAAATACTACAAAGTGAGATGAAAGAACTGACAATAACATGAAACCACATGGAGAAACAAAGATCTCAATAAAGGTAAATTCACAGGCAATTATAAATGCTAGTATTATTATAACAATGTTTATAATTGCACCTCTTGTTTTCTACAAGATTTAAGAGACTAATATATTTGAAGAAACAAAACTTAATCTCAAAGTTAAAAGGAAATTTCCCACTTGAAAGCTGTGATCACCAAGACAGCATGGTACTGGCATAAAAACAGACACATAGACCAGTGGAACAGAGTAGAGAACCCAGATATGGACCCTCAACTCTATGGGCAAATAATCTTCGACAAAGCAGGAAAAAATATACAGTAGAAAAAAGTCTCTTCAATAAATGGTGCTGGGAAAACTCAGCAGCTATATGTAGAAGAATGAAACTCGACCATTCTCTTACACCGTACACAAAGATAAACTCAAAATGGATAAAAGACCTCAACGTGAGACAGGAATCCATCAGAATCCTAGAGGAGAACATAGGCAGTAATCTCTTCAATATATGTCTTTCAAGACTTCTTTGGAGATAGGTCTTTCAAGATATGTCTCCAAAGGCAAAGGAAACAAAAGCGAAAATAAACTTCTGGGACTTCATCAAAATCAAAAGCTTCTGCATGGCAAAGGAAATAGTCAAAAAAACAAAGAGGCAACCCATGGAATGGGAGAAGATAATTGCAAATGACAGTACAGACAAAAGGTTGATATCCAGGATCTATAATGAACTCCTCAAACTCAACACACACAAAACAGACAAGCATATCAAAAAATGGGCAGAAGATATGAACAGACACTTCTCCAACGAAGACATACAAATGGCTATCAGACACATGAAAAAATGTTCATCATCACTAGCCATCTGGGAGATTCAAATTAAAACCACATTGAGATATCACCTTACACCAGTTAGAATGGCCAGAATCAACAAGACAGGAAACAATATGTGTTGGATGGGATGTGGAGAAAGGGGAACCCTCTTACACTGTTGGTGGGAATGCAAGTTGGTGCAGCCTCTTTGGAGAACAGTGTGGAGATTCCTTAAGAAATTAAAAATAGAACTTCTCTATGACCCTGCCATTGCACTCCTGGGTATTTACCCCAAAGATACAGATGCAGTGAAAAGAAGGGCCATCTGCACCCCAATGTTTAAAAAATAAATGAAAGAAATCTTGGACATAGTTTATTCAAAGCCAACCTTCATATTTTGAAGTAGAGGTCTGGAACACAGAAGCAACAATTCCAGTGAATTCAATTCAAAGTAATGTAAGTAAACCATAAAAAAACTAGTTCAATTTGTTTTACACTTTATAACATTTAAGTTTTGAACTACAGAACTCTCCTATATAATAATAAAGTGGTCTGACAACATAACGTAATTTTTTTGGATGGCTTTCATAGTTCTGAAAGCTAATATAAAATATCACAACAGTCTTTCCCCAAACCATTTTACAAAGCTTACAAATAAAATACTATTTTCTAAAAATACTTCCTGAGAAAAATTAAGAGATATGAAGAATATTTTCTTTTCAATCACAAATTACTTTTCCCAAGTTGAGCAAACACCATAAGCCCGAAATCACTTTGTAACAAATTATGCATAAAAATATGAAATGATTTAAGAATTACCTGAAGTAGAAGCAGCCATCTTCCTTGTCATTATCTTTTATTTTATTACAACTAAATGTTTCTGCCTAGAAAGGGAAGAAGGGGAGAAGGTGGGGAGGGAGAAATCACATTTAACATAGTATATTCAGGATGAAAACTAGTATTACCTTCACCAAATGCAAATACAGATCACATCTGGATTTACAAATACATACACATACACCTATATGTATACATTCCTACAATACAGTTTAAGGTTCAGTAGTGTGATTACATGATGACATACCATTATTAAAGGGCACACAATAGATCTCCATGGTGGTGACATAGTTTTAAGTTAACCACAGCTTAAAGGGGCAGTATAAATTTAGGAAGCTAGTTTCCTAAACACATAATTGAAATGAATCATAAATCCTGAAGGGCACTGTTAAATTAAGACATTCTGATATGGTTTAGTTTTAAATTTGAGATTTATTTTAGATCTACACAGTCCAAGATGGTAGTGAATAATAGCTCCATGTGACTACTGAGCACTTGAAATATATCTGATTCAAAGAGATCTAAATACACAGGAAATTTTAAAGAACAGATAACATAAACAAATGTAAAATCTCATTTTACAATCTTTTACGTGTGTATTTAATTTATTTAATAAATTTTAAATACTGAATACATGCTGAAATGTTAATTTGATTTTAGGTTAAAACTACATTAAAATTAATTTTATTTTCTTTTTACATTTTTAATGTAGCTACTAGAAAAATATAAGTTTCATGTGTATGACATGTATTCTATTTCTATTGGACTGTGCTGCTTTAGACCCTCAAAGTGTTCTTGCCACTCTATCCTCCCTTCTCTGTCCTGTAAATATATCAATCATATCTCTTTACTATCTCATTTACTCTATTATCTCTTAGTGGTAGTCACGGCTTTTTGCCCTATGTCACTATCCTTTGGATAATTTTAAAATGTAAAATACCTTTTAAAAATTTTAAGAAATATCACAATGTAGGCTACTCTTTTTCAAAGGCATGAACACTTAATTTTGAGATAGATTCTGATATATTTTTAAAATCTCAAGTGATGAAGTAGGTTAATGTCTATTTCTCCAGCATATGCACAGTGCATTTTTACATTAAGTTACATTTAATTTTAGGTTAAATGTAAGAGCTACTTTTAACTTCTACAATGCTTTCCAGAACTCACATTTGCTGGTGGTCGGTTCCCACTGTTAGACAGCTGCCACATTTTCATGGAAATACGTGCTGGATTAATATTTTTAATGATACTGTCATCTTCAGAAATAACAGTAATCATAAAATCTGTCATGATGAATATTAAAAAATTATTTTCCAGTTCACTTAATAGATTTGGTTAAATAATTCTATGTCTTAAAATGTACATCTTGTTTAAATATTAATGAGATTCTGAAGAAAACAAAACTTTTCAGTAATCAGCATTCCACAATAATCTGTCTATAAAAACATACTAGTCATGATAAACAACTCTCTTTAGTGTTACATCTCCTCCAGAAATCTAACACACACATCTTTGCTATTATTATTCCATTGTCTTATTTTCAGTCTGCAAAGCTGCAAGTTCTACTAAGCAAGACCAAAAAGGTTAGACTGTGGATACTCAGCAACCTACAGTAAAGGCAATTGGTCATAAATCCTTATGCTTTACGTATTCTGAGAACACAGTGTTTATCTTGTCTTGTGCTTTTCAACAGGATACAGCAGCTAAACTATTATTACATATAGTATTTCCCTTATGTTTAACATTCATTAGGCACCCATATGATGGATATAATTTTTTAATCACAGGAAACAGGTCTTATCTCCTAAAACATTTAAAATAATGAGTATAAAGGCTACATATATATGTAACTTATTAAAAATGGTTTATTTTCTAATCTAAATTTTTTGATCTGCTTGTAACTATGTATAGGTATGCATCCATTTAGGGAAATAGAGGTCTTCAAGAAAATTACCTGTAATAAATACCATTTCCTATTGACTTGGCACCTGGCCACATCCCACTGAAATCTTTTGCTTACTTAAGTGTCTCCTGCATTAGAGAGAACTCACTGGAAACTGTCATATACATTATTGGAACTAAGAGCCCAATATTATAGTGCCTGGACATAGCAGATATTTAGGAAACTTTTTTTGGTCTGAAATATCTTTAATCATAAATTCTGATGTGATGTATTTTCATCTAAATTAAGTTAAGCAATCCTGGCTCTATTTGGTTGAAGATGACATTACAATCTATTTAGTAGAGCCCACATAGTTCTTGTCATTTAGCAGTTCATGTCTTTTTTGCAGAATTTCAGAATCCAATGAATGGACAAACACAAACTCAATTACAACAGGTTCTCAGTTTATGAAAAAACTTTCAGTTTATTCTTGACCATTAAGGGAATGTAGGACACAGAGATGAAAGAAGACAAAGCTAAGTCAAATGTACTTTCTTTGCCATTTAAAAGACTATTGTAGGTTTGCTTTTTTATCGTGCTGAACATCTAGGATAATTTATTCCATTAATGTAAAAAGCAAATTATCATTACAAATTAATTTGAGATTTGTGACTTACTCACCAGTGAAAATACTCCCTGCTAAAAAGGAAGCATCCTTGTCATATTTAACATTGAGACGAATAGGTTTTTCAGGATCTGGAAGAATCATTAACTTAATTATAGGTCCTTCTATGATATTCTTGTTATAGATGGCTCTAACCTGCATCATATGTTCTCCTCTAACAAGGGGGAAAAAAGAGATAAAGGAGTCAAATTACATTAATTATAACTTAAAAATTCTAAGACAGTTTATACAGAGCTTAACTCATTTAAAAAACCTCTCTATTCCTGTTTAGTTACATTTTCTAACACTAAATAGAAGGCTAATTATTACTCTTAACTTCAAGAAATAAGAAAAATCAATCTCTGTAATACTAATAACTATCAAACTTTTGGTTCTTACCTAGGAGCATAAACACTGAACACTCCCAAATTAGCCCTGCCCCTTTCATCTGTTTTATGCTGTTGGTTTGAAGGAGTGAGCTAAAAACAAAACAAAACAAAACAGTTAATTAGAAAATTCTAGAGATCAAATTCTTTTCCTTTATTACAATGTTCTTTTCTTCCAATACTATTTTAAAAATTATATTTACACATACTTCTATAATCTTTAATTTCCTAATCTGAACTAGAGAAATAATGTAATTATTTACACATTGAGTAATTACATAACACATTTATAGTAATTATAGTATTTATAATTTATATATTTATATAATATATTGTTATTTATATATCATTTATATATTATATTATATTTTTATATTATATATTATATGTAATTTATAATTTATACTATATGTAATTATAGTAATTATATAACTTATTTATAATTACATAAATAATGTGATTATTTACACATTGAGTAATTATATAACTCAAAGGACAATCATCACTCAGCTTCATCAATTAAACTACAATATGGTGTATTTCAGTTTTTAAGTTGCAGAATTCAAAGTTCACTCTTTCAATAACACTGATATTTCAAGTGAGGTTTGGTTATACAAACACTGAAGTTATATTCTAAAACTGGGGATTGTGGGGAATGGCACAGGTGAAATAAATATAAATATACATTTAAGTCAAGAAATCATAATACCATGTCCATTTTTATTTCATCTTTCTCTTTACTTTTACTCAGTATGCTCCTTCTATCTCTGTTGCAGTGTGACCCTCTTAGAGAAAACCAAGCTCACTTTCAAATAATTAAGAATCAATAGTACTAATCATCAGTTAGAAGAATCTCTCTGTCTTCTACAAATGCTTCTCTAGAAACTAGAATAATATTCTTTTTTGTGGTAGAAAATAATCAGTTTAACTCTTCTAGAAGCAAACAATAAGAACAAAAGTGAATTTGTAAACAGTTGTAGCAGAGTATCAGACTCTCTCCTAAGCCTAATTCCCATTTCTGCTTAATAGAACCTAAAAAATAGGTAATTATGCCACACGCAAACAAACAAAAAGCAAAAGGCAAAAGTGAGTAATCAAAATGACAGAATAAAAAATCCTATATTTGTACCTATCCTATCTATCCTCTCGTCTCTCAATGCATCTTTTGCAAAGTATTTCTTCCATCTGGGTCATAAATTCTTGTTACCAAGGCAGAGAAGCAAGCCTTCTATTTCAGGTTAAATAGCAAGCAATATCATAGTCTTTTTTTTTTTAAAAAACAGTCTTTAAGATGTCTGATCCTGATTACTATGAAAACAAGTCCATGTGGATTACAAGCTATCTTTGGCACCTTAATCTTCCATACGACATTTAAGATCAACTTGTCAGGTCCTGGAAATCCCTTTTAGAATTCTTACGGAACTAATGGATTACTTTTAAAGAACTGCATATTTACATAGTATCAACTGTTTTCATCCACTAAAATTATAAAATGTTCGTAGAGGCATACTTAAGCCTAGCTGAATATAACCCCAGGGAATTCTGTGTTACCTGGGAACAACCTGACTGGGACAAATTAATTTCCTTCAACAAGACAAACTGTGTCAAAACATAACTTTGCAATGGGCAGCTTCTCCCATTTCCCCTCACAGGAAGGCCCTCCAGTTCTGTATGAGGCACCCAAAGTCCCCACTAGAACCTCAACAGCTGGCTACCCCAGTGCTCATGTAAAAATGTAGTAATCTTGGACTTCTTGGTATCAAGCAGTACGTTTGCCCCCAAATGTTACATGGCCATATTCACACTTGCCCCACACTCCAGAATACAACTCAGTGTTAAGTCTAGCAGCTATGCCCAGGTCCTGGTAGCTCTCAGTAAGATATGTTAGAAGATAAGTACTCACATAACTTTTCTTGATTACCCTTAGCTTGTAAGTTTCCCAAATAATACCTGTTCCTTAACCCATCCTGCAGGTCATTATATTTGTCTTTACTCATCTTCTCAGTATTATCTATTCATCCTAATCTGAAATCCAAATATTATTAGTATTGTAGAATAACCACTCAATCATAATTGTAGCTTGTTGCCCCTTGTTACACTGCTTAAAAGATATAAACTTGACTTCCTCAAAATAATTATGAAAATTTTTTAAGATTTAAAATAAGCAATAATAAAGGTTATAGAAGACTATTTTTAAAAATATGACATCTAACAACATTATCATGACAATGAAACCCAAAATTCTAGGTGGATGAAAATTATGTAAAGGATGTTTAAAGCTTACCTTTAAATTGTTAGCTTTCATGAGACTTATTTTAACCTGTGATACAGGTGCTGGATTATCCCACTGGTCACAAAGTTGAACAATGAGAGGATTCTGTAGTTCTCTTCCATTAATCACTGGAATGGACTAAAATAAAAATATTTTAAGAAGCACTTAAACAAATCTGTCTAATGATGTAATTACTACTTGTACACTTACTAAATGATTATTTAATTTATCTCTGTTCTAGTTAAAAACAGCTTCTTTCACCAATTAAACTTTTGAAAGTCAATTATATTGTTACAAGTTATCATCTTCTTACAGAAATTATCAACAATATAATAAAGGGGGGGAAGCCTTTGACATTACTAGCTTCTAACACATTCCTGAAAGTTATATATCAGAACGACTTCGAAGGAAGTAAAGATTATCTGAGGTTCTCAGATGTAGTATTAGCTGTTTATAGTTTATCTCTTCTGTCAACTGTCAGCACTCTACCACAGCTTTCTACTGCTCCTTAAATAGACTAGTCGCTGATAATCTTCACTGTCTAACTTGTTTAAAACACCTCTTGTTTTTTCCTGCCTTTATGTAAGGCTTATTTAATTCTGGGAATCTGCCTGTTGACCTTATTAATACTGAACATATCAAAGGAAACACATTGTCCAGCAAGAAACCTGATAAAAGTTCCAATCTAATGGGTCAGATTTTAAAAGTTAAAAAAAAAAAGAAAAGAAGATGGTAGAGAACAGACCAGCGATAAGGTAAAGCTGATTTATCATCTCTCTCCTATCAATAATGTTCCCTCTACTTCCTCCAATCCCCACTTTACTGGAGGTAGTTGATTACCAAATAATGTTAGGAGGTTGCTAAAAATGGGAAAAAAATTAAAAATGTATTTCAGATAGGACTTGATTTTTTTTTAAAAAGATACCCTTGAGACTAGTTTGATTAAAATGCTTGACCATCACAAAGTTTACATGGCTATAGTTGACTATATTCCAATCTGCTGAAGTTTATTAAAAGCCTGAATTTAAAAAATTGATGACAGCTTCCAAATGCAAACATATCATTGTACTTTACTCCTAATCACATTAACTGTCTACCCATCAAACAGTAACTACTTTAAAGAATATTCTTTAATAAACAATCTGTAGCCTTAGCTCTTAGTTGTAAAATTATCTGGGAAAAAGTGGAAATCAGTATCCAAAATCAAATGTTTATAAATACAAATCTGCCCTCTGACAGGGCATTACATTAGTACTGGCATGTAATTTAATGTTTCAGGATTTGTTTCTTCATTTATAAAATAAGAATGATAAAAATACATCATGTAAAGATTAAAGAGAGAGTAGATGTGTATGTTAATATAACATTTACATATTTTTTTCCACTTATGTTAGTGTTAAATCGGTTCCCTTTATCCACTTCAGATCCTGTTGGAGGAAGGTAGGTCAAGAATTAATTAGGAAATTTTAGGAATCTTATATATTCAATGATACTTTTACAGCCTTATCTACATATAATGATATCTCTAACAAAGTGAGAAATCAGTTTGTTTTAAAAACTTCTGGATTTCTATGGCATCTGAAAATCAATCTAATATGAAATTTAAGTTAAGCTGTCATTATTTTTTACATTCTCCAACACAAAGTCATATTAAAAGATGAACATGCCAACAATTTTCCACCTCAAAAGTTAACAATTATTTCATAACACAGTAAACCAACAAATCCTTTATTGACATCACTGGGCACAAAGAATATATTAACTTATATAGTATAAATGCTCCCAGATAAAAATAAGTGCACTGGCTTTTTAGTAAAACTTCTCAGTCAAGACAGTATTACAGAAAAAAAAATTTAAAGCTCACAGTCTTCACTTGTTTATCTTTTTTTTTTTTTTTTAAGATTTTATTTATTTACCTGACAGGCAGAGATCACAAGTAGGCAGAGAGGCAGGCAGAGAGAGAGGAGGAAGCAGGCTCCCCGCTGAGCAGAAAGCCGGATGCGGGACTTGATCCCAGGACTCTGGGATCATGACCTGAGCCGAAGGCAGTGGCTTAACCCACTGAGCCACCCAGGCGCCCCTTCACTTGTTTATCTTAAACTCACAAATCAAAAAGGGCAATCTCAAACTAAGACACAGGTAACATAAACTTTCCTTAGAGGATTTGCTCCTTTAACAGTATAATTTCACCCATTACCACGGTGATATAAGCTCATTTTCCTTTAGGAAATAATGTAAGCTATGGGGCGCCTGGGTGGCTCAGTGGGTTAAGCCTCTGCCTTCAGCTCGGGTGATGATCTCAGGGTCTCGGGATCGAGTCCTGAGCAGAGAGCCTGTTCCCCCCACCCCCACTCTCTGCGTGCCTTGTGATCTCTCTTTGTCAAATAAATAAAATCTTTCCAATAAATAAATAAGTTATCAGAAAAAAAAAATAATGTAAGCTATCATATCAATAGGTAAAGCCCGGTTAGACCAAAACTGAATACCAACATCTAAACATTTTAAAATCAGAATTCTAAACATTTAGTTAAAACTCAACATATTTAACAGACATTTCCAAAATCAGTATTTAAGATTTAACTACCTGCATAAGAAGGTATACCAAGGTTTTATGCATATAATTACTTGGTATCTAATATGCTTTTTCAAACTCCAGAGAAAACATTTAAGACAGTATGACAGAACAATGAAACGAAATTGGGGGAAAAAAGTAACTGCTGAAACTTGGGGTTCATTATGCTATTTTCACTTTTACAAATTTGAAAATTCCTATAATACATTTTTTAAAAAATTTTTTGAGGATTTTATTTGAGAGAGAGAGAAAGTAAGAGAGAGCATAAGCAGGAGGTGTGGCTGAGGGAGAGGGAGAAGCAGGCTCCCCAGTGAGCAGGAACCCAGACATAGGGCTTAATCCCAGGACCCTGGGATCATGATCTGAGCTGAAGGCAGACACTTAACTGACTGAGCCACCCAGCTGTCCCTGTAATAAAATTTTTAAGGTGTCAATTATTACAGCATTTAAAACATTTTTTTAAATTTTAATTCCAGTAAAATTAACAGTTATATTAGTTTCAGATATACAATATAGTGATTAAACACTTCTGTATATTACATAGTGCTCACCACAATGTTATTACACTATTTTTTAACAAATGAGAACACAAGTGATAAATTAAATAATAAAGTATTAAAAATCGTATTACTGGGCGCCTGGGTGGCTAGGTTGGTTGAGCAACTGCCTTTGGCTCGGGTCACGGTCCCAGAGTCCCGTAATCGAGACCCACATCCGGCTCCCAGCTCCACGGGGAGTCTGCTTCTCCCTCTGACCTTCTCGCCTCTCATGCTCTCTCTCACTGTCTCTCTCTCAAATAAATAAATAAAATCTTAGGAATCGTATTACTTTGTCCTTTTATTATTATTGCTACTTGTTATTATTTCAACAATATATCTATTCTGATCCACTCATAATCTGAAAGTAATAAGTCATGCGATAGTAAATTCTTTCAAACAAGGCAGAGTCACTTACCTCCTTTAAGTCTGGCCAGTCTACAAGGAGAAGCTTTGCTGGTGGTCCAGAAATTAGTTGCACTCGAATAAAGTCAGAAAATTCACGCCAGGTAAAACAAAGATCCTTATTTCCAGGAGGGCCTGGAATAAATTTGATGCCTTTTACACTTATACTTTGTGTATTTTCCTAGTGAAGAAAAGTACATCAAGAAAAGATAGAGTATTATGCTTAATTTTTAAAAAAGGCAAGAAAATGTTGTCATTTACCCAACTGCATATAGACATGTTTCTGCATAAAACGGTATCAAGTAACTTGCACACATACCAATACTGGTACACTATGAAATTCATTTCCTTGAGAAGAGAAATTGAATTTCTTTTTTGTGAGGGAGACATCTAAAAGGTTCTGGCTAAGTCCTTTTTATTTTTTCCTAATTTCCCTCTCATTTACATGGTCTCCTTTTTATTCCCCAACAGCAAAGAAAGTGCTTGCCCAATACTCTTTGCACTTGTTCTTTCCTGCTCTTTGCAAAATTCTTTACCAATCTACATGGCCTTTCTTTAAGTCTCCCATATAGGATACCCTGATCAGAGGGGTATTCTCTGTCCACTCTATACAATGGCACTGTTTCCATTACCCCATTTTATTTTTTGCACTCATTTCTGACCACTATTCCCATTATAAGGTGATCTCCAAGAAGGGAGAGGCTTCAATCTGTTACTGCTCAATCTCTGTTTCACATCTTATTAATGCAGATCAATGAAACTAGCCTGATGCATTCATAAAAACCAATTCCATACTGGCAGGAGCACTACACCATTCACATTCCAACAATTACCCTTAATAATTTTGTCATCTTAAATTCCTGTGAGTACTTATCCATTCCATCAGATTTTAAAAATCAGAGTTAAAATTTCATGTTTTATATTCTCAAACAACTGTTTGTAGAACATTTTCTGTATAAAGACATTGCAAAAATAATTCAAATTAATTTCCACCCAAACCCCAATGGGCACAGAATTTTTCAATATTTGGAAAACAAATTAAATATTAGTAAAACAGGGATGCCTGGGTGGCTCAGTAAAGCCTCTGCCTATGGCTCATGATCCCAGGTCCTGGGATCCAGCTTCACATCGGGCTCTCTGCTCAATGGAGAGCCTGCTTCCCCCCCTCTCTCTGCCTGCTTCTCCATTTCCTTTCTGCAGAGACTGGGGAAAGTGTTTGCAAGTGGGTCAAGATAGTATATATCTGTTGTAAAATGACAATAGGAAGAAAGTAAGTCACCTTGGCTGAGAATAATGAGCTTTGGGAGGATAAAGGTGTGAGATAATGCTTCGGTATAATATTTAAGGATATTTTAGTGCATACTGAGGAAATGGAAGTCTAAACTGATAGTATAAAATGCATATAGTATATAAACAAAAAAACTAAGTATAGTATAAATACAAAAAAACTAAAAGCCAAAAAAAACATGATGAGAGTGGCTTGCTTGAGAATGACAGAAAAGGTGTGGGAACAGAATACACACAACTCTTCCAAGGAGATATACTGTAGAAAGAAGAGAAATAGAGCAATAGATGGATGGGGAATTAGGGCCAAAAGGATGTTTTGGCTGGGATGGGGGGGGGGCAGGTAATTTGTTTTTTAAGGTAAGAGATACAACAGCTTGTTTACATGCTGATAGGAATCTAACAGATGGGGAAAGTTGAAAATGCAGGATGCCAGGCTACAATTTAGGAGAAATTATTGAATGAGGATGGGTATCTGTGCTTCAAGTAAAGATTGTTCATGCATAACGGCAGAAACATAGTTATCTTCTGATTTAGACATACATAGGGTGAAGATAAATAATGGAAGAACCTGAAAGTCAAACACTAAAACCTTATCTCTGTAAAGTAAACAAAACATCATGAAAAGTTCTTCAGTACTGTTAAGATACAGTGAGCTGTGTTGAACACATTTATGGAAATAGAAACTCTAGTAAGGAAGGGAAACAAAGAGGCTACTCTTGTGATTACTTCATCAAGTTAGAAACTATAATGGAGGCTCTAAAAGGAATAAGAGTTTTAAAAAAGCATTAAATGCTCTAAGTGGATTCAACTTTACCTGTCCTTGGAATTTCTACTCTTTCATCTGCTCTGGTTTGGAAGGTTCCTTAAAGGTCCAACTCAAACATTTTTTTACCCAAAATTTGCCTTTGATCTCTCCAAGCAGAATACATTGTACATGCTTGCTTCTTTTTTAAAATGAAATAATTCCACTGCAGTTCTTATTTTTCAAGCTAATCTCAATTAACTGCATAGCTGCAAACCCGCCCAATTAGTTTTTTCCCTAGCATATCCTATTTAATGCAGGATGTAAGCACTAAGAAATTTTATATAAGAAAAACTACTTCTATATACATATTAAAATATTTATGGATAAAATGTTATAATGTATGGAATTCACTTCAAAATTATACAGGAAAGGGGAAAGTGACGATTATTGAGACTGAGTGATGAGAACATGGGAATTATTCATGCTATTCAATTTTTTGTGTACGTTTGGTCATTACAAAACCTTTATGACGCCTTTCATGATTTTGCATTGTAAACACCAAAATCAAACTTTTTTTAGTTTAGTTTTTCCCAAATTTTGTTAATTATAAAACAATGGTATAAGCCAACTGCTATGAAAAGAAGCCATACCTGAAAGGTAGTTTTCAAATGAGAGCTATCAAGTCCAATCCCAGCAATTCCCAAGGCAGATAAAGAACTTGGTGAAAATGCCTGTATCTGATTTCCATACTGATCTGTAACTATTACAACTACATAAAAAAGGATAGTTTAAAACTAAAGTTATCTTTTGGTAAAAGATATAAACATCTATAAATACATTTGAACATTTAAAATTATGTTTAGAAAACCATTAACTTTGTTCTCTTATGTACTATTTTGTAAGAAGTAATAATACTTGCTTCTTTTATAATCACCCAAAAAAAAAAAAAATCAAGACTCTACTTAAGTACATTTCTATTTATATATTTAACGTGGTGTTGACGTTAATCAGATTTTTTACCATCAAATTTTGAAGAAAATAACAGCATTATGTAATATTCTAGGTATAAGAAAAATAATCCACTGATTATTGATATGAATCCATTCATACACTTACTTTACACTTGTAATATTAAATATTATTACTTCTAACAAAAGCCAATTTTTCCGTGAAATTATTTTTGCCAAACTGATTTTAAAGTTATGTCAGCCTAGGCAAAGACAATGAAATACAGCCATCTTTTCCAACATTGAGTTCTAAAACAGTAAGTATATATAAATCAAAGCTTTCCTTTCAGATCACATATGCCAAAGCACAAATGTAAGCACATATTATAGAAGTATTTTAAAGAAAAAAGCAGATCATACTAACCTATTTCTCCTTGAAGCTCTTGGCCCATCTGTATTGTTTTTCCTCCTTTTAACTCACATTTTAGATGTTTAGGTTCATCAGGAAGTGGTCTGAAATGAGTTAGCAAGTTAAAAGGCTTTAGTTACACAACTGACTGTGAAATTATGTGAGAAAAATATGCTAAAGAATAACATATATAGGGGTGCCTATAGGGTTATAGGGTTAAAGCCTCTGCCTTCAGCTCAGGTCATGATCTTAAGGCCCTGGGATAGAGCACCACATCAAGGTCTCTGCTCAGTGGGGAGCCTGCTTCCCCCCCACCTCTCTGCCTGCCTCTCTGCCTACTTGTGATCTCTGTCAAATAGATAAATAAAGTCTTTTTTAAAAAATAACATATATGTATTTAACACTTGTTTTTTAAAACTTAAATACAACACTCCTCCAAATACCTCAATTTATAGAACATCACACTATTATCCCAAATGGAAACAGAGAAAAGATAGCTTGCAAAGAAGTGTTCATATCATCTATGCTAGATAAAAGCAATTGGGACAAGAGAACTGAGAAAGAAAAAGCAGGTAAGGGGTGCCTGGGTGGCTCAGTGGGTTAAAGCCTCTGTCTTTAGCTCAGGTCATGATCCCAGGGTCCTGGGATCGAGCCCTGCATGGGGCTCTCTGCTCAGCAGGCATCCTGCTTCCCCTCACCCCCCACTCCATCTCTCCCTGCCTCCTTGTGATCTGTCTGTCAAATAAATAAATAAATAAAATATTTTTTAAAAGGGGGGGATGGGTCAGTAAGAATAATTCATCATCAAGAGATCTGGCTGTGCATAGAGAGTAGTCTATATAAAAATTTTATCTCAGAAGTGCCTGAATGACTCAGTTGGCTGAGTGACCAACTCTTGACTTCAGCTAGGTTATGATCTTGGGATTGTGAGATCAAGCCCCACATCTGGTTCTGGGCTGGGTGTGGAGCCTGACTAGGATTCTCTTCACTCCCTCTCTCTCTACCCCTCCCCGCATGTTCTACCTCTCAAAAACAAAACAAAACAAAACAAAAAGCCTGGGAATACTTGAAAATGGATGGAAGAATTCAAATGAGTGAGGTTACTGGAACAGGTGAGCAAAGAACTGATAGGCCAGGGTGAAAGATTTATATATATATATTTATGTAAGTCTTCCCCTTTTCTTTCAGTAATGCATATTAGGTTTGTTTGGACTCAGGTTTAAAAATCATCACTAAGTAATGAAAGAATTATTCCTTGTGAACACCATATTCACTGATCACACTCTTCTGTGTTTTCCGTCTGTCATTTTACAGGCATTTTCACTACTGCTTGCAGTAGGAGGGCTTTCCTTTAATGACAGATCTAGCTCTCACAGATACCAGAGAGTTTATTAAGCACAAGGTATATAAAATAATAAAACACTTAAAAATGAACTTAACCAAAGAGGTGAAAGATTGATGAATTAATCACTATCTCCAGCGAAGTTTTATTTCAAAGACAACCTACTATATTTTATAGAAATTACAATTATTTTCTACATTAAAAACAACTTTCACTAGCGTGCTTTGGAGAAACACCTTTTTGTCATAATATGCCATATTTTGAAATATGTCAAAATAGAATATGTTCACAAACCTTACTGTAAATGCACTTTCCAAAGACACATGATCATCTTGGAATGAAACCTGGCAATACCGCATATCTTTCACAGATGTTGGTACTTGTACATCAGGAAGGAGACCCTGTAGCAAGTGTTCCTTGTTAATCTCAGGAGTCCAATTAACCTAAAAGAAAAATTATATTACCTAATAAAAACATAAAGTTTAGTCCAATGTCCCCCTACTGCCACTTACCTTACTGAAGATCAAAGTTATAAATTTAACCATCTCCAAAGAAAGAGTTCGTTTATGAACAAAAATCATGGTGGTTCATATATTAATAAGATTAAGAAGTTTCTTCCTTTCTAAAGAGTTCACTGAAAAACCAGCAGAAGTAATAAATGAATTCAGTGAAGTGGCAGGATATACCCAGAAATTGGTAGTATTTCTATATGCAAATAACAAAGTATAGAAAGAGAAATTTTAAAAGCACCATTTGCAACTACACCAAAAAGAATAAAACACTAGGAATAAACTTAACCAAAGAGATGAAAGACCTCAACTCCAAAAACCATAAAACTCTGATGAAGGAAATTAAAGATGACACAAACAAATGCAAAGGTGAAGTAGAAAAATTCATATTTTTAAAATGTTCTATTACCCAAAGAAATTTACAGATTCAATGCATTCCCTACCAAAATACCAACAGCATTTTCCATAGAACTAGAACAAATAACACTAAAATTTGTAATGGTACCACAGAAGACCTGGAGTAGCCAAAACAATCCTGGGAAGGAACAAAAAGGCTGGAGGTATCACAAATACCAGATATTAAGAAATACTACAAAGCTGCAGTAATCCAAATAGTATGGTACTGGTACAAAAATAAATACATAGATCAATGGAACAGAATAAAGACCCCAGAAATAAACCCATGATTATATAATCAATGAAAAGGAGGTGAGGATATACAATGGGGAAAGATAATCTTTTCAATAAATGGTGCTGGGAAAACTGGAGAGCTACACGTAAAATAATGAAACTGGACTTTTTTTTTTTTTTTAAACCTGGACCATTCTCTAATGCCATACACAAAAATAAACTCAAAATGGATTAAAGACCTAAATGTGAGACCTGAAACCATAAAAAGAGAACATAGGCAGTAATTTCTCTGACATTGGCCAAAGCAACATATTACTAGATATGTGTCCTAAGACATGGGAAACAAAAGCAAAAATAAACTATTGGACATCAAAATAAAAAGATTTTGCAAAGCAAAGGAAACTATCAACAAAACAAAAAGACAACCTACTGAGTAAGAGAGGAAATCTACAAATTACATACCTGATAAATGGTGAGTATCCAAAATACAAAAGAGTACATAAGAATCACCCAAAAAACCCCAGTCTGATTAAAAAACAGGCATCAGACCTGAATATACCTCCCTCCAAAGAAGACGCAAATCGCCAAGAGACATAGGAAAAGACGTTCAGTATCATTCATCATCAAGGAAATGCAAAATCAAAACCACAAGAAGGTATCACTCACTCTACACTTGTCAGAATGACTAAAATAAAAAGCACAAGTTGTAACAAGTGCTGCCAAGTATACGGAGAAAAAGGAATCCTTGTGCACAGTCGGTGAGAATGTAAATTGGTGCAGCCATTGCAAAAAACCAGTATGACAATTCCTCAAAAAATTAAAAAAATACTATATGATCTCATAATTCCATTACTGGGTATTTACAAAAAAAAAAAAAAAAGAAACACTAATTTGAAAAAATACGCACCCTATGTTTACTGCAACATTATTTACTATAGCCAGGATATGGAAGCAACCTAAGTATCCATCAATAGACAAATGACAAGGAAAATCTGGTGTATATATACAACAGCTATATGATATAGCTATAAAAAAGGATGAGATTGTGCCACTTGAGACATGGATGGACCTGGAGAGTTTAATACTAAGTGAAATAAGTCAGACTGAGAAAGAAAAATGTGATCACACTCATAAATAGAACCTAAAAAAAAAAATATGATCACACTCATAAATAGAACCTAAAAAAAAAAAAAAAAAAAAAACCCACAAACCCCCAACCAAATGAATAAACAAAAAGCAGAATCAGGGGCGCCTGGGTGGCTCAGTGGGTTAAGCCTCTGCCTTCAGCTCGGGTCGTGATCTCAGGGTCCTGGGATCAAGTCCTGCATCGGGCTCTCTGCTCGGCAGGAAGCCTGCTTCCTCCTCTCTCTCTCAGCCTGCCTCTCTGCCTACTTGTGATCCCTCTCTGTCAAATAAAATAATAAAATCTTTAAAAACAAAAAACAAAAAGCAGAATCAGGGGTCTGGGTGGCTTAGTTGGTTAGGTGTCTGACTCTTGATTTCACCTCAGATTATGATCTTAGGGTCATGAGATCGAGCCTCACGCTTACTGCATGAATGTGGAACCTGCTTAAGATTCTCGGGGCGTGTGGGTGGCTCAGTGGGTTAAGCCTCTGCCTTCGGCTCAGGTCATGATCCCAGGGTCCTGGGATGGAGCCCCACATTAGGCTCCCTGCAGCAGGGAGCCTGTTTCTCCCTGTCTCTCTGGCAACTTCTGCCTACTTGTGATTTCTCTGTCAAATAAATAAATAAATAATCTTAAAAAAAAAAAATTCTCTCTCCCTCTGCACCCCCACCCCTCTGTTTATCTGTGCACTCTAAAAGAATTTTTAAATAAAATACCATACTGATCAAATCATATAATCAATTCTGGGAGGTGATATTCAAATTGTTTTTTAAAAGAAACTTATTGTCTTTGAATAAGATCTAGGTTAATTCCTGTTCAGCAAGATGAGAAAACAAGTTATATTTACTTAACTACCATTCTAGCCACCTTTTGGTTTTAATTCATTCTTGGATGCTTTTAGCTCCATTTTAATTTGCATCTCCTGCATTCCATATATTATATTAATTTGTTACATGATCCCTTTTTTAGGTTGAGTATCTTACTCTATCCAACTTTTAAACTTGTAATCCTTTCTGTGTAAGAATTTTTAGTTCAACTTCCTCCTTTAGCCCTCCATATTTGATTCTCAAATCACGGATATTCTAGTATTTTGATTCTAGTTTATGCTGTTCTAGTCTTCTTAGTTATCTTTTTATCTTTTAAACCATGTTTTATTCTTTATCATATATATGGATTTTTTTTTTAAATAATGGAAGAAGCACAAGTTACACTTTTCAAAAAGTCTTTCCTTCCCTCACTCTAGCTGCGTTATCCCTTTAATGGATTCCCAGCTCAGTTAAGAGCTGACTTTCTTCAATATTGGAGAATTCTCTGAAGACCACAAAAATCACATTAATGAATACATATTTAACAAAAGAGTAGAATGTAGTATTTTATTGCCAATAAAGAGGTGCATGTTTTAAAATCTTTGTAATGCAACAAATATGTAACTATTAAATTTGAGGCAAAGTATGTCAATTGCTGATCACATGCTTAGAGAATGGCAAAAAGAAAGTTATATGTAGATGGAATCTCTCCACTCAGTTTCTTCTCAACCTCGATAAGAAGCCAGAATGTGGAAACCTAACCATGAGAAAGCAAGGAACCAGTTCAGAAGCTGGGTTCCTAGCACCACTTTTAAACCACTCAAGTTCACATCTGTTCATATAACAGATGTGCCTTTAAAATGGCTTGCCTCCCTTTCCAAGAAGGATCAGGATTATGGCTCTATCAATCCTCCAGTCCCTCATTATAGAAGGAAAAATTAAACTGGCTAGGGCAAGGAATATTTCAAGTAAGAGTTCAAAATAAGGTCAGCTAAAATTCTTTTAAAATACTGGATCCAATATAAGGAAACTCCAGATGGCTATAGAATAAAATAGTACAAAGAAATAATTTCTACCTCCTGTCCCACATAGCAACTCTCTACAAATTTAGTTAATTGGGATCCCCTTATATAAGGCTCTGTAAATGTTGGCCTTCCAGAAAAAGGGGAATGTTCTGTCTCTAACTGACTCAGAGAAAAATGAATTTTTTAAACTTTATTTTGTCACACAAGATTTGAGTTTTTTCTCTATGGATGTGAAGGAAAAAAGTATAGTTAGTTCTGCTACACTGCTTGGTTTGAAAATGCAAATTTGTTCCAATGCTCTTAAAATATTAGGAAGCAGTTTGAGTACGAAGCAAATTTTACATTTCTTAATGCATACTATCATCCATGAAAACAACAGGTGAACATGGAAAACTGTACCCAGCTAAACCAATCCATGGAAATAAACCAAAAGAGAATTCCAATCATTGGCATTTTGTTAAGTGTCAAAATCATTTTTCTAAGTATGAATTTGTTGCATATGAATCATTCATGTTTCAAACTATAGCATGAAACAAATTCTTATTTAGGCTGGAATTTTAAATAACAATATTATTCTTCTGTGATAAGCTTCTTCTTAGAAGTTACCCTACAATACCTCTTGTTCAGAATTTTACAATCAATCATAAAATAACCAAAATTCTTCAAATAACTAATCTGAGATACTTACTTTAATTTTATCTGCTAAAGTTGATGTTATATGAATTTCTCTTTCTCCTTCATCATACATTTGAAAAATAAGATTATGCATAATATCGCCTGCTATCCAATTAACCTCATCCTGATGTTTGATCTGGATTGCCTTTTGTCCTTCCACACTGAATATCTGTAATCTTGCAACATGGCTACTAGGAAGCAACTTAATAGTCTTCTCCACGGGTACCACATCTTTACAACTCTAGGAAAAGATAAAAACACAAAAATACATTGAATGGCATCTGCACTTTTCTGAAAATATATTTTTGGGCTTTAATCGTGAGTCTTCTACATTGCTTAAGGATTGATTTCCAATACTGTGGAAGATCATCTTATACACTGTTAACTTTCATAGGTTTAGGCATTAAGAAGATACCACGCCACTCATACCACACTATCATGTTGTAAGCATAAGCCACAGACTTAAAGCAAAAAACCAGGGTATTTGGATTAAAAGGATTCTTTTCCTCTTCTTTGGAATCACATGACAGATTCAGTAACTAGCATCTATTAATAATAAGAATAAATATGTAAGAAATTAAGAATGTCCCATAAAATCAGAGACAAACAGTTGACATAAAATACACAAACTGCACTGAAAAAATACATTGGGACAAGTGAAAAAGGCAGTTTATAGCAAAATGAGGATTGTAGTTCACACATTAATAATTCATTATGGATATATCGATGTCCCACATGTCAGTAAGGATGAGCTGGATTATGCTAAATTGATTCTAAAAGCACAAAAAATTAAAACATCACATTATTTCATAATTTAGGTTCTAGTGCATTCTACAGGATACACAAAATTCAAAATAAGCCTAAAATATCTTCACATCTTATTTAGCCAATTTCTCCTTCCTCATCTAGTTGCAGTCATTCCTAAGCCCATCTACTTGACTAATGACACATATATAAAACTCCTACCTCATCGAATATCACGTAAATAACCCATCCTCTATTATAAACATATTGCATTTACCTGATTCAAACTCAAGCTGCTGCCTTTGGATTAAAATTTTCCAATGCATATTATAAGATACACTCTGATATTGGTCCTAACTCATCTAGATTCTTGGTCTTCTTTCTGTCACTGCTCTATAAAATTTACATAATTCCTAATGCTCACCACTCTTTGCTTCCAAACCCAGATTTCTCCCTAACTCTAAATCTTTCCTTCCTGAATCTTCCTGATCTTTTGCAAGGAAGTATGCTCAAAAACAAGTTGCCCATGTTTACTGAATTTAAAAATTACATAACAAAAGAAGTACATAAGAGGGATCTGAAGATTATCAATATAACCAGCTTGATATGAAGTGGAATGAAGAGTCATCTCATTCTAGTGAAAAGAACAAAAGCTGCCTTTTATCCTTTTGAAGCTCAAGATATGTTAATTGATATATAATTAGTAGGAAGGCATCACTTAATCAACTGGTTTGGTTAGGTTATGCATTATCTACCATATCAATAATGGAGAAATCACACTGAAATATTTTCCTTAAGTATTTGTTGTCCCATTTTGCAATCTTAGGAGATCAACTGCTCACAACAACTGCCTGCCTTCCTCCAGGCTGGCTTCACCTTCCGCCATGATGTATTATCCAGTAGCAAGTATCTTACTAGTACATTACCATAGAAATCTCTTTATATGAAAATACTACCCACATATTTATTCTTCAAATTATACATATAAATTAAGGTTTATATGTCCCTCAGTGGTGGTTTATCAGACTTTCTAAGAAACCGTATAAACCATAAGAAACAAAAAAAAATAAAACTGACATATAGATGCCACATTTTTTAAAAAAGACTTTATTTTAGAGAGAGAGACAGCATGAGCAGGAGGGGCAGAGAGAGAGAGAATCTCAAGCAGACTCCACACTAAGCACGGAACCTGATGCAAGGCTTGATCTGTCAGCATCAAAAGCTGAGCCAAATCAGACACATGAAAAAATGCTCATCATCACCAGCCCTCAGGGAAATTCAAATTAAAACCATATTGAGATATCACCTTACACCAGTTAGAATGGCCAAAATTAGCAAGACAGGAAACAACATGTGTTGGAGGGAATGTGGAGAAAGGGGAACCCTCTTACACTGTTGGTGGGAATGCAAGTTGGTGCAGTCTCTTTGGAGAACAGTGTGGAGATTCCTCAAGAAATTAAAAATAGAACTTCCCTATGACCCTGCCATTGCACTACTGGGTATTTACCCCAAAGTTACAGATGTAGTGAAAAGAAGGGCCATCTGTACCCCAATGTTTATAGCAGTAATGGCCACGGTCGCCAAACTGTGGAAAGAACCAAGATGCCCTTCAAGGGACGAATGGATAAGGAAGATGTGGTCCATATACACTATGGAGTATTATGCCTCCATCAGAAAGGATGAATACCCAACTTTTGTAGCAACATGGATGGGACTGGAAGAGATTATGCTGAGTGAAATAAGTCAAGCAGAGAGAGTCAATTATCCTATGGTTTCACTTATTTGTGGAGCATAACAAATAGCATGGAGGACATGGGGAGATAGAGAGGAGAAGGGAGTTGGGGGAAATTGGAAGGGGAGGTGAAGTAGGTGAACCCTACTATGGACTCTGAAAAACAATCTGAGGGTTTTGAAGGGGCAGGGGGGTGGGAGGTTGGGGTACCAGGTGGTGGGTATTATAGAGGGCACAGATTGCATGGAGCACTGGGTGTGGTGCAAAAATAATGAATACTATTATGCTGAAAATAAATTAAAAAAAAATCTGAGCCAAAACCAAGAGCTCGACACTTAACCAACTGAGCCACCTAGGTGCCCCTATAAAAGGGTTAATTAAGAAAATTACTAATACCATGTTACTATGCCATTTCATGTTGCTTTTTTTTTTTCATTTTAGCTAAAAGAATCAAAGATACCTCATTTTTAAAAAGTCAAATATTACATAAAATACTATAAAGCTGTTATGAAATATTTGTATGAAAACAATATAATATCAATGAATAAAACAACTTACAGGTATTTCAATTTTTGCTTTAAGAGTCTGGTCTTTTTTAATGTTCTGTACTTGAATTGCAGCTCCTGTTAAAATACTGGTTCCAGAACTGCTGCAATCTACGACGTAGACTGGAAGGTTTGGAGCACCTAAAAACTTTTGAAAACATACAAAATAATTTAAGACTCCAATCAAATGTAACAAATTATTCAATAATTTGTTTAAATTTTCAAATAATCCACTACAACTACTACTTCTGGCTATAAACAGGAAAAGGTAAAACAGAATTCACCAATATTCTAGACAATTTCTGACTGAAGAGTAATTTTTTATGATTCTAAAATTTATGACTTCTAAAATACCAACTTCCTCAACCATCTTTTTAAACTTGACCTATTTCAGTTTTTTCTTTTTGTGCTTTTACTTACCACCTTTATTTGTCTACGCATCCTTAACCCTAAAAGACATTTCTATCATTCTATTCATAAATTAAATACTTCACCTCAATTGAGGAGAATGGGTCTAGAAAGAAGAGGAGGAATGTTCTGTCTATAAATTTCTCTATGAAACCTGGAATAGGTGATGCCTTTTGGCCAAAAAGTACAGAATGAAGTACCCAAAAGTTTCTCCACGAAATAATCATTGAAGATTAAAATACACTACAAGTCTCCCTATAAAGTAGCTAAAAGAGATAGTTATGTCCATTTACTACCATGCTACTCAAAATAAAACCTACATTTTATCTTACAATAGCTTACCTTACAATGAACAATCAATTTTGGCTGTGTTGTTATATTGTCTGATTCATCCAAAACTTCTACCTGAAACGGGAAAGCTGTTCCATTTTCTATAACTAAAATTTCAGAATCAGGTTTCACTTTCAATCGATGAGGGGGACCTACCAGAGAATTGTATAATGAAATACAGATTCAAGTTTCTAAGACTGAAATATTGAAACAGGAAAAAAAAAAAGCCTTTAACATTTTAAGTTTTAATATCTTAAAGCTAAGGGGAAAAAAAAAAAGAATACCCGATTTATTTTTTTCTATCCCCAAAATGCAGACTCTATAAACAAACAGAGTTGTCTCAACTGTATAAAATGTTTGATGTCTTAACTTAGCTTTACCCAACAAGCTATGACATAATGGAATGGTAACTAATGCTAGAAAATCACCTAAAGGTGTAAAACCTTAAAAGATCCTGGAAAGAAGATTCAAAAACCAAAGTTCTTAAAAATACTTTTTTTTAAGTTGACTTGACGTGCTCTAAAAGCACTGATATTTTTAAATACAATTTTTGCTAAAAATTCACAAAGAATAGTTACTGAAAACACTTTACAGTAACATTAGTTATTATTTTTTATCATATTCCAAGCAATATTTTTGAATGAATAATTGGTTTTTAATGCATTAGTTTCATATATTTATGTAGAAAACAAAATGTAAAGTTACAAATCATTGTTACAATATTAACCTTTTTTATGTTAAGTTTTAAGCACTATCTTTATAATCTTCACAATGATCTTAATGAAGAGGGTAATATTATTATCCTCATTTGGTAAATGAGGAAACTGGAATCCAGAGAGATTAAGCTACTTGCTCAGGTTACATGACTCAGAAGTGGCAAGTTCAGGTTAATGTCCTGAGAAATCTGAAACTTCTTGACCATTATCATTACACCATGCTACCTCCTACTTTACAATTTTCATTCTCAAATTCAAAACAATGTCAAACTACCTGGTTATTAAGAATTTCACTTCTCAAATCTGTACCTTTTAGCTAACCTCTAAAATAAAAGCATTGTGTTTTTTAGTATGTAACAATTTTTTTAAGTAAGTTTGCTTCTCTGTGTGTTTAAGTATGTATGTAAGTAATCTCTACAATCAACGGCGGGCTCAAACTCATGATCCCAAGATAAAGAACCACATGCTCTTCTAACCGAGCCATCCAGGTGCCCTAATAATCTTATTTGTATACTTCTACCAATGTGCTAATTTTGACATCTTTATCATTTTGTGCTTGAAGGAAACCAAAACAACTTGAATTTGTGAAAGGACATAGCTAGTATGTTTCTTTTCAAAAACAGTATAAAAGGTCATATGTGGACAAAGATATGATTACAGTATTATTAATAACAGAGCCAAAAGTGACGTACCAACACTGTTGTATTTTACAAGTACATGCAGTTATCACTTAGCACAGTACTATGTTAACGAGAACTCATGCATATTGGAACTGTGTTCTTCTCCATTCAGTTACCACAGAATCTTGCAAAGTGAGGATTTGCTTATATTAACTCATTCAATCCTCACAACAACTGTGAGAAAGTAGATATTATTTCATTGTACACATGAGGAAACAGAGGTATAGGACAAGTTTACCTAGCTCTTAAGTGTCAGAGCTTACATTCAAACCCAGAAGACAGAATATCAGACTGTATTCTTTGAACATATATGACAGACTGCCTCTCTTAATTAGCCAGCATTTCCTACAACGTGTTACTTTAATGTAACTTCATTATGAAGTTGATAAGTCATTATCAAGTTAACATAAATGCATGAGAAACTTTTATAAAACATTTATTTAAACCACAGAAGATAGTTATACCAGTTCTAATATAAGCCAAATTAGTGTATCTCTTTAGAGTTATTCCCAAATACATTCTCAACATTCATATTTTTCTCCCGATTACTTTAGAACCTCACTGAGGTCTTCCTATAAATTTTCCTGTTTTTTCAATCAGTCATCAGTGCTTTATTTGACATTCAAATGTATTTTCAAGACTTATACCATAACCAAGCCAAAAAACACTTCACTTTATATTTTATAATAAGAATATTATTTTATAGGTAAATATTAGGAATATTTAAAATATTACCTGGTAGTAATCTAATTTTTAAAATCTGTGTGTCTTCTTTTAAGCCCGGCAGAATAACCTTCAAATTAAAATTCTGTTGAAAAAAATTATTTTAATTAAACCCAAGTCCTAAATACCTCAGTAGTTTAACAACTCAATTCTGATTTATTTTTGCTTTTCATTTACATAACATTAAAGAAATCTATTCAGTAAATTTATACTGAGAAACAGGATCATTGATGTAAGAGGTACTGATGAAAAAAATGACTCCTATTGCTTCTTTACAGATAATAGCCCCTTCAAATTCAAAAAGAATAACCTCTGAATAATTAGAATCAAGATGGGCATTATAAAAAATATGGCAAATAGTGAAGTATAAAAAAATCTAAAAATCTCTAATGCACTGTGTGTGGTATTCTGGATTTGATCCTGGAGTTGAAAACTAATTAGAAAAAAACTGGTGAAATGTGAATAAAGTCCACAGTATTGTTAATAGTATTGTACCAATGTTAATTTCTTACTTTGGATAAATACTTGGTAGTTATATAAGATATTAATAGAGGAAGCTGTGTACAGAGTATATGCAAACTCTCAATACTATCTACCTTTCTAACTCTTCTGTAAATATAAAGTTACTTCAAGAAAGTTTTTTTAAAAAATCTAGAAATCATTTTAGTTTTTTAGTAAGCTTATACTATTAAAGTCAAATTTTCCTGAATTTCAAGTTCTTCTTCCAGGAAACTCTGAATTCAGAAAGATGTACAGAACTTGACTTTTAAATTGATTTCATTGTACAATGCAGTGCAACATAGAATACTCAAACTCACATGCTCTATTTTTAATTAAATAACATTTTGATAGAAGAATTTTGAATATATCTTATAAGTTAATGGTGCCGTGAAGAAAAGTTATATATTACTTGTTATTTGTCATAATATTCCCTTTAGTCATGTAAATCTACTAGCTACTTTATATACCTGATTGAAAATCACCTTATTGGAATTTGTATTTTTACCTTCACTAACTTCATCCCCCAAAACACTTTCCTTTATCCAAATACCAGACCCAGTATGTTCATAAATGTGAGCTAAAGTTTCTCATACTTTTGTGTTCTAAAAACAATATTTAAAAATTTTTAAAAGTTGGAGAAAAAAAAGAAACCTAGTACTAGGTAACTGCTGTTAAATGACTCTGAATATGAAAAGACTGGAATGAAGATGAAGACACTTAAAAAATATTTAATTTATAAATGTTACAAAGTAACAAACATGCTAGTATCCCCTAGAGATTTACAGTAAGTTTAGTGACATGATCCTGATTAATGAACCCCAACTCCAATTGTCATCCTGGTACAAAAATACGTCATCCAATTTTAAATTCATTTCATTTTTACCATATAGGAAATAAGTATGTATTAAAACATTTATGTACAATGCTCACCTTGCCCTGACAAGAGTTTACAGGGCCCTTAGCTGTAACACCTCGAATCACACAATTCGGTCCTTTGGTTATTTCTTCATAATGTAAAGATAAACCACTGGAAAAACAAATTATTTTTTAAGTTTTTCCTTTATTACCTATAAATAAGTTGCAAATGTGTTACCTTCTCATATGCCATTCTCATGTTTAATTCATTTTTCTAATAAAATAGTATTTTTTAAAAAGAGAATAATAGGAGCAAATTCCCAAGAACTTCTTTTACAAAGAAAAATGATCCATGTGATAGCACTGTGCCAAACACTGTAAATGATAAATTTAAAATGTAAAGCTTCATTTATTAAATAAGATACAAGGCAGGAAATAATAAAATGCTAGACCATGTATACAGTTCAAGAAAAGGAAATATCCAAATAGGCCAGGTTTAGGGAGATCTTCAGACTTTGCCACGTATTTTTTTTTTTTTCCAAATCTTTCATCCAGTAAGATATTAGTTTCTGACACTTATTAAACTGAAAAGCAATTTTATTAAAGTCCAAAATATCAAGTACAGCCTTATGATATAAACTCATTAGAATATACACTAAGATTCCCTAATCTATTATCATGAGCAATTTCATTCCTAAATAGCCTTTGACTACATGTAGGTCATTACAGTATAAACACTTTACCCCTGTCAAGGAGTAAGATGAGTAGGAATAAAAGTAAAAGATACACTGTGGGGGAGAAAAAACCAAATTTTTCTGAAGAATGGAGTTTAAGTATTTGTAAGTATTATATGAATAAATCATAAAAATTAAATGGCATGCCTTGTTTGAAAAAAGCTATGAATGATGTGTAAGATAAAACAGAATCCCTGGGGAAAATGGACATTAAATATACACATCTGCATTCACTATCTCTTACATCTCTAATTTAAGAACAAATGGATTTCTTTCATTTACTATTAAAGGCTAAGAAATAGAAGGAAAGGAAAAAGAGACAAGGACAACAAAACTTATCTGCTAGAAAACAGGACTTAGTAGTCTGCCAAGAAAACTGCACCCTAAAACAGGAAAGGAAAAAGCTGGAAATCAATCTATGGCCCAGAATTCCTATGAACCTCTCTGGCACTGGTGATATTACATGCCTCTAGAAGTAGGGGCAAACAGAAAGGTGGAAAATAAGAATAATGAAAATCTGGATTCCCCAGATCTCCCCTCTTGGCCTCTGGCAGTTGACTAGAAGATTAATCTCTGAAAAGGCTAAAGTAGAGAAAATCCAAACCAAGGAGTAGCAGATAAATTTAAAGATAGGGTAAAATCCTAAAAATAGAAGGGATAATCTTGAATGAATGCATATGGATGCTGAGACCTTCCCAGCCCTATTTCTACCCCAACCTGGTTCCTGGACTGACTAGGAAACTGGACTGCCAAACTGTTCCCCATCAGGCAAGAAAATAAAATTATTTCCAAATAAATATTGGAGAAAACTGCCTACCCCAAGAAAAAAGACCCTCCAATAAAGCATTACAGACATATATCATCCTGCAGGGGAGTTCAGTCAACAACTTCTCCCACATTCTGAGTTTCCTTAACTGCATGTTAGCCATTCAGTTATCAGCAGATGACCAAAAATTACCAGGTTTCTGAAGAGACCAAATAAAAAAACCTAACAAACAAAAAGCATCTAAGTTGGAGAAATAAAAATTTCCTGTGCATGTAAACTTAAAAACAAAACACAAAAAACTACCACTTTCAGTGAAAAAATGTATTACACGTTCATAAAACAAGAACAAGATCTACAAAAAAAAGTTCATAAAACCAAGAAAAACCTGGATATTAAAAAAAGAGCAGTGAGGAGAGATGCCTGGGTGGCTCAATCAGTTCAGCAACGACCTGAGCCTTCAGCTCGGGTCAGGGTCCCAGGGTCCAGGGATTGAGCTCCCCATAAGGCTCCTTGCTCAGCAGGGAGCCTGCTTCTCCCTCTGCCTGCCGCTCCCCCTGCTCATGTGCACTCTTGCTCTCTGACAAATAAATAAAATCTTAAAAAAAAAATAGAGCAGCAAAGAAAAACTCAATGGAAAGGTTGTAAAGATGAAGCTGAAAAAAATCTATCAGAAAGGAAAGAAGGAACACAAAAAGAAAAACAGAAAAATTAGGAAAAATCAAAGAAGCACTTCAGAAGGTTCAGTGCCAAAAAATAAGGATCTCAGGAAGGGCAAACAGTGATGGTGGAAAGTAGAGAATAAAATACTTCAAATAATGTAGAGATCTATGGAAAGATTTATTACTATAAAATTTTGCATGCTGAGAATTAAAAGTAGATCCTAGAAACTTCAGAGAGAAAACACAAAAATGAAAATTAATGAAAGTGATTTTAAATTTAATCAGCAGAAGTAGAAGCTAAAAAGCAAAAATGGAGCAATGCATTCATAATTTTGAGGAAAGCAAAAATGGAACAATGCTTTCATAATTTTGAGGAAAATAGCGTTCAATTTTCAATTCAGTCAAGTAGAACTGAGGCATTTTTGGAGCAATAACTTTCTCTCACATGGACTCCATCATAGGAACCTAGTCAAGGATGTGTCCAGCAAAAGGAAAGGAAACGCGGGATTCTTTCAAAAAAACTGGAGAGCCATGAAAAGTTAAATGCCAAATAAAATATGCCACATAAAAGACTCACAATTAAGGAATATTTCTTTAGGGCCCTGAGAGCCATATCTCCGCACTGTAATCATCAAAAAATGTACAGCCCTTCTGAAAATAAATAAATTGGAAAAAAAGAAAAAAAAAATGTACAGCCCTATCTCCTAGTTTCCTGGGCCTAACTTCCAGTTGGCTGACTCCAAATTGCAAATTCCACAAGCAGTGACAATGATACTTAGCCATTTTATCTTTCAAAATGAATGTAATGAGTGCTAGCCATTTATCCATATAGAGGAGTAAGATTTCCTTCAGTCTTTGCAGTCTCTGTATTGGATTGCCCATGATAATCACATTCTGGTTTAATGTTTAGTCAATAGCAAAACTGTTTTCTTTCTCTTAAATTCTGAAGAAGTTTTCAAAGTTGAGGATAGGTTTTTGTTTTTATTTATTTTCCTAACACAAAAGACAGAGGGAATCCCCAGGATGAAGGTGAAGAAAGATTACAGAATGCCAACTACAACAACAAAAAACAAAACTAACAAACAGAAAAATCAGTACAAACTATAGCACATCACAAGCTCCAAGGGAGAGGTTTCCAAAAATATGAAACTGATAGATTATCTATGCACTCAAAACATCTTGAGAAGAGACCAATTTGGCAGAGAGTTTACAGGTTAATTTGTCACAAACTTAGTAAAAAAAAGTGTAGTAGCAACAAAGTTATACAATCAAGTCACTAGTATTTATATAACTGCAATAAAGCAAGATCTAAATACTGACCAACCCACAATACAAATTTTATCAAGGAACAGAGGAACAGGAAGGAAGCTTACTTGCAACAGAAGTGGTATTAAGAGAATATGTAATTGTCTACAACCATTAAGTCAAGAGATAACACCTAAAACTGAAGAATGAAGAAAGAGCAATGTAAAATTTAGATATATGGCAATAGTTACCAATAGATTCAAGTAAAAAAGTCGAAAGGGGTTCTCTGAGAAGTGGACTGTGGGTGGGGTACAGAGGACAGGAGGAGGAGAAACTTTTTTTACAATAAGCCTTACCACGCTACTTGACTCTTTAAAGCTTCATGCATGATTTTTTAAAATTCACATAACATTGAAAAACAAAAAACCCCACTAAGAAAATGGTCTTTGTTGAAGACAAATTCACATGGCCATGCCACCAGGATTTTTTTTTAATTAAGTTCAAAACCCAAAATATAAACATGTATATGTTACAGAGACTTCTCCTGATAGAATATCCTATCAAGGATAGGATGATGGAGTTATAATCAATAATAGGTGTCATATAATGCACTAATATTTTTCCACTTGTGACTAGAAGGATTACTTCTAGGGTTTTATTTTTATTTTTATTTTAATTCTAGAGAATTTTTTTGAAAGATTTTATTTATTTATTTGACAGAGAGAGATCACAAGTAGGCACAGAGGCAGGCAGAGAGAGAGAGAGAGGAGGAAGCAGGCTCCCTGCTGAGCAGAGAGCCCGATGCGGAACTCGATCCCAGAACCCTGAGATCATGACCTGAGCCAAAGGCAGCGGCTTAACCCACTGAGCCACCCAGGTGCCCCTAGGGTTTTATTTTTAAACAAACACATTTAAGTGTTCAACTCTTGCATTACTCTTTAATATTCAAATGTATGCAACAGGTCAAAAGATAATCACTTTTTACAACTTAAGAGAACATAGAACTAAAAAACTCATTTTGAATTCTTTTTATAACTATATATTGTTTTTCAAGAACTTAACCATGCTACAAATCTAACCACTAAAGTATCTCACTAATCTGTGAGCTTCTAGAAGACAAATACTATGTTCTTTTTTTTTTTTTTTTAAGGATTTTATTCATTTATTTGACAGAGAGAAATCACAAGTAGATGGAGAGGCAGGCAGAGAGAGAGAGAGGGAAGCAGGCTCCCTGCCGAGCAGAGAGCCCGATGCGGGACTCGATCCCAGGACCCCGAGATCATGACCAGAGCCGAAGGCAGCGGCTTAACCCACTGAGCCACCCAGGCGCCCAACAAATACTATGTTCTTATTCACTTCTATATGTCTAGCTAGCAAATGCCTGGAATACAGCACATGATCAAATAATTAAGAGTGAAAAATTACAATTGTTAGATTGTTGGACAGACCCTTTAAAAAAGAAAAAAAAAGTGAGCAATTACAACATGAGGGGAAAAAGTACATAGACACAACAGAAGAAAACATACATAAAAAGTGGGCTCAAAATGACCAATTTGACAGCTAATGCAAAAAAGAAGCACTTAGCATTCATGCTCTTGAGAATGAGAAAGAATTTCCCCCAAGGCACCTTAAAAAGATTAAGGGGGAAATAGTGAACATTCTCAATCATATCACCGGACACACTGTTAAGTTTCTCAGAGTTATTTCTTAACATAAGCCAATCACAATATTGTAAAGAACTATTAAATAAAGGTAAATTCTATGGAAAGACCCAAACTTTCATGGAAATCATAAACTTTATTGTTATGGTTTTAAAAACAAATAAAAATAAATTGTATTACCAGGTTTAAAACCTATTAGAGTGACCAGTACCACAAAGTTTAAGTAGCCATAATTTCATATAGTACTGCCAAAAAAAAACAAAAAAAAAAAACACCAGAGTAAGACAGAATTATCAGTCTCACCTTAACAACTTTCACAGTGTATTCAGTCAAAATGTAAACTTTAGTGAAGCACTTTATATATGACACTGTAGTCACAAAGCATAGCTCGAGCTAACTAAATCCCCCAAATATTATGAAATACACTAAACACTTTAAATGATACATGTGAAATTAAACATATAAATAATTTAAGCTAAAAAAAGAAGACTGAATGCTCAGTAAATATGAAAAGTCACGTATCGGTTGATCCTTCAAATTACCTTGCTTCAAAAACTGGCTGAATATCACTTCCTAGTTGACTAGTATGACCAAATTCATCCTGAAATTCCAGAGGGATATTGAATGGGACTCCAACACGAAAAGGAGGATCCATAAGACCAAATGAAAACTTCTCTGGTTTACCCTCTTAACAACAAAAAAAAAGTAAACATGATAATCAAATTCATTATAGCTCAGAAACAGCCATATTTTATATACAGGAAACTAAACTATAATAAAGATGGCATTTTAAATCTTTAAAAAGCTATTATAAATCATAACTATAAGCCACTTGGGAAAAGTTAGATCTTTATCTCAGTATTCATAAAAGTAAAATTCCAGAGGTAGAAAAAATTTTTTACATTATGAAATTATTAGAATAAAAAGTCTATAACATTATCATAGGAAAAACTAAGGCAAAACACAATATCACCCCGCCCCCACCTTATCTGTGATTAATTGTAGTCTGGAGGCAGATGATCCTATTTCTGATATACTGTCAAAAGGTCAACAGTAGCCTAAAACTATGTTACCATTCTGAGGTCATTGACCTCACTTCATCTCACCACACAGCCATTTTATCAGTTTGCATCATCACAAGAGTGAGTATAGTTGTACAATAAGATATTTTAAGAAAGAAAAAGATTGTATATTGTTATAATCTATTTTATTGTTAATATCTTACTGTCCCTAATTTGTAAATTAAATTTCATTATAGGTATGCATATAAAGAGGAAAAACTATATATAGGATTTGGTAACATCTGCAGTTTCAAGAAAACCACTGGGAGTGGTCTTATAACATATCCCCTGTATACAAGGTGGACTACTGTACTCAAGAGCTATGAAAGAATATATTTGATAAAATTTAAAATATTTTATTGGTTAAAATACACAAAGTTAAAAAAGATGCTCCATAGGAGAAAATATGTACAACATATGCAACAAGGGATTAAAATCCAGAATACATAAAAACCTTCTATAAACCAGCTATTCTTTTTTTTTTTTTAAAGATTTTATTTATTTATTTGGCAGACAGAGGTCACAGTAGGCAGAGAGGCAGGCAGAGAGAGAGGAGCAGGAAGCAGGCTCCCTGCTGAGCAGAGAGCCTGATGTGGGGCTCGATCCCAGAACCCTGGGATCACGACCCGAGCCGAAGGCAGAAGCTTTAACCCACTGAGCCACCCAGGTGCCCCTAAACCAGCTATTCTTAAGCGTGGCCTCTAGTCAAACAGTTTCAACCATCCCCTGAGAAATTAAATATGTGTATTCTAGGGATCACTCAAACCCAGAAACTCTGGGAGTGATCCCTACAGACCAGTATCTTAAAAAGCTCTCCAGGAGATTAAGATAGAAAGTCATATTTGAGAACCACAGCTTTAAACTATTAAAATGGGCACAGCAGTGCTCGCTTCGGCAGCACATATACTAAAATGGGCACAGCAAATGAATAGGTTTTCACAGATGACAGAGAGAGTCCAAGAAAGGTGAGAAGAGGTGCAAAATCTAATAATTGAATAATCTGACCACCACCCAGGATAAATACAGACGCTGGCCAGGAATGGGCACAAGGAAACCACAACTCTCATGGTCTGTTGATGAGGATTCCCTGGTACAACATTTTGGAAGAGCAAATATATTTAAAATGTTAAGGCACACACTTGTCACCTTGGCAATTCTACTTCTTATCCATCCTAGAGAATTTCTAGCACATGTACACAAAGCACCATAAAATTTTTCCCTATAGAAACATGGTTTGTAATAGCAAAAAACTGGAAATGATCGAAATGTACGTTAACAGAAAATTGCTTCAGCTATAGCATGTCTATACTATGGTATGTGTTCTTCAGCTACTAAAAGAATGTGGTGGGGTGGTTGGGTGGATCAGTTGGTTAAGTGTCCAACTCATGATCTGCTCAGGTCTTGATCTCAGGGTTGTGAGATCCAGTCCCATGTCAGGCTCCATGTTCAGTGCAATATGCTTAAAATTCTGTTTCTTCCTCTGCTCCTCCTCCATTTGTGCTCTCTCTTGCACTTTCTAAAATAAATCTTCAAAAGAGAAGAGTTCCCTAGATCTCCACCCCTCAATACACAAAACCAGTCAACTGCCTTCCTCAGCTCCAGCAACAGATAGAAGTGTATTCTCTGAGGAAGGTGAGAGTAGGGCTAAGAATTGAGGGACAAAGCACTACTAAAAGTGTCACAGTTTGCTGAAAATACCAACTGAAAGATTATACGGTAGGTTGAGACCCCCAAGAGCCTTCCCCAGCTTGCTCCCACAATGCTGGCAGCCAGGTGTTTACCCTCCTAGCAGAAGGAGGCTAGAAGACAAGACAAGAAGACAAGAAGGCTCTACTTTGGGGAATTTAGACAGCCTAAGAGAGAAAGTCTAAAAATTCCCATCATCATCCTAAATGAAATAAAAGCTTTCAAATGTCCTATGATAAATATAAGCAATTCACCAGTCATGTAAGAAAGCATCTGCTATATGAAAGGGCAAACATAAAAAAAACCAACATGGAGGAAAAAGACTATAAATAAAGTTTAAATGCTTCAAAAAAGACCACCACTATTACTAATAGCCTCAGAGAATTATTAAAGATACTGAATTCATAAAGGAGGCAGAGAATGCTTTGAAAAGTGAACAGAGAATACAAAATGACAGCAGAAAGGAAAAATTCAATAGAAAGTGTAGTAGCATGTCATGTTAAAGGAATCTCCCATAACACAGGAAAATAAGAGATGGAAAGTAGAAAAAAGAGTATTAATATACCAGTCAAGATGTCCACTGTCTTACTACAAAATGATGTAGAAACAGTAGGAAATCAAAGTAATTCAAGAAAATTTCCTAGGACTTAAAATTTCAGAAAGTAGAACAACAACAACAAAAAGATTCTCCAAACAGCTGGGCATCAGGGAAGAGGGAAGAATGGAGTGAAGGTGGTGGGCAGAACAGCTCACACACGCAAAGGTCAGGAAACAGAATAGCTTTAGGTGTTACCAGCAGCAAGAGAAGAAAATGATGATGCCTTCAAAAATTTTAAAGAAATAGGATCATGAATTTGCAATGACATGGACAAAGCTACCGATGATTATGCTAAGCAAAATAAGTGAGAGAAAGACAAATACTTTGATTCCACTCATGTGGAATCAAAGAAACAAAATAAACAGAGCAAAGGGGAAAAAGAGACAAAGGCAAACCAAGACAGATACACAACTAAAGAGAACAAACTGATGGTTACCAGAGGGGTGGGGGTAAGAGGATGGGTTAACTGGCAAGTAAGGAGTGCACTTGTGGTGAGCACCAGGTGATGTACAGAAGTGTTCAATCACTGTACTATACACCTGAAACTAATATTACACGACATATTAAAACTGTAATTTAAATAAAAACTTAAAGAAGAAATGCGATTATGAAGCAGAATCATAAAGCCATTGTAAGATCATGATGATCACAACTGGCCAAACATACTTTATTGAATTACCTATCTATTCTCCCCTTATTTAAAATGCCATCTTCAGTATAATATGTAGGTATATAGTATTTCACTTACCTTTAACAGAAAATTTAATTGCTTTTGATGGCAGTGGTCTTCCTGCATAAGTGTCTGCATTACTTTCATTCAATACAACTTGTAATTTCAATGTATAATTCCCCAACTTCTGAATATTTTCTGGACAAATTAAGAAGAAATTAAAAATCAAGTCAACATAATACTGATATAATTTTTAACTTTCAGAATAGTAACTCACCCATTTTTTTAAACCAGTAAGGCCATTTTCCTCCATGTTGACTAATATGTGAAATGATTTCTTTATTTCCATTTGAAGCTTAATAAAAGAAAAAAGAAATATTTATACCTTGAGAAACTGAATATACAACATGAATATGAAATGTCACACTGGCATCAAATATCTTTATTTGTTGTACATCTTTAGAAATTGTTTTGAAACTTCATCAAAGGATTTAAAGCTATCCTATGCACAAGTGAATTGCATAATGAAAATTATTCACTTGGTTCATTAAAATTCCTTTATTTCAATTCTTTTTTTTTTTTTTTTTTAAAGATTTTATTTATTCATTTGACAGAGAGAGAGATCACAAGTAGGCAGAGTCAGGCAGAGAGAGAGGGGGAAGCAGGCTCTCTGCTCAGCAGGGATGCCAAAGCAGATGCGGGGCTCGATCCCACAACCCTGAGATCATGACCTGAGCCGAAGGCAGCAGCTTAATCCACTGAGCCACCCAGGCGCCCCCCTTTATTTCAATTCTTAAAAATGTTTCTGTAAATAAGATTCATTGGTACAAAATATTGGAGATAATTTTCTTTTGATATTTAAAATAATTTTCATTAAGAGTTTCTAAGACTAAAATATCAGCTTATTTATATAGAATTCCTAAGATCTAATGACCTATTGTTATGTGAAAGAAGGAATAAAAACACACATACATATAAAAATGCTACCTTTTTTGTAAGAAAGAGTAAGAAATAATATAAATATATTTGTTCCTGCTCAGCATTACAGCAAGAAACACAAGAAAGATAGGCCAAAAACGAATAAAATTACTACCCAAACAGGGAGAAAGTAAACAGAGTAGAGGGATGACATAACTTCTCTGAAGATTTATTTCTGACTTTGAAATTATATAAATGACTTAAAAATTGAAAAAGCAGAATTAAGATACAGCAATTCATAAACAAAACAAAAACATACATCAAGTCGCTGACAGAACCACGTTATAAAAGGATTATTTCAAGTGACTTCGTTTTTTATAAATATTTCTTTTAAAGAGAGGAAGAGGAAATTCAAACAGACTCCGCAATGAGTGGGGAGCTGAACATGGGGCCCAATCCCATGATCCCGAGATCACGACCTGAGCTGCAACCAAGAGTCAGATATTTAACCAACTCTGTCACCCAGGCACCCCTCAAGTGGCTTTATTTTTTTATTATCAGTCAATAAATTCAGCACACCTGGATGATACAAGTCATGTTCGTGGATTTTTTTTTTAAGATTTTATTTATTTATTTGACAGAGAGAGAGATCACAAGCAGGCAAAGAGGCAGGAGAGAGAAAGGAGGAAGCAGGCTCCCTGCCGAGTAGAGTCTGATACCGGCTCGATCCCAGGACCTGAGATCATGACCTGAGCCAAAGGCAGAGGCCCCAACCCACTAAGCCCCATGTTTGTGGATTATTAGGATGACAATAAATCCAACTGATCTACAGATGCAATATAATCCCTATCAAAACCCAATACCACTTTTTGCAGAAATAGGAAACCCGGTACTAAATATACTTGGAATCTTAAGAGACACAAACAGCCAAAACAATTCTAAATAAGAAAAACAAAGTTAGAGAACTCACATTTCCTTTCAAAGTTTACTAGAGTTATGGTAATCCAAACAGTACATTACTGGCATAACAGGAGATATACAGACAGCCTAGAAATAAACCCCTGAATGTATGGTCAAATGTTTTTGACAAGAATGCCTAGACTACTCAATGGAGAAAGAACATGTTTCTGATTATTTGTGCTATGAAAACTGGATATCCACATGCAAAAGAAATTAATCTATATAAATTAAACTCAAAATGGATCAAAGAACTTAATATAAGAGCTAAAACAATAAAACTAATCTTAGATTTAAAAAAAAAAAAAGGCTTCCTAACGCTGGATTTGGCAATGACTTCTTGGATAGAAGACCAAAGGCAAAGGCAACAAATGCAAAAACAGAAAAATCGGGGGCACCTGGGTGGCTCAGTTGGTTGAGTGTCTGACTCTTGGTTTCAGCTCAAGTGGTAATCTCAGGGTCATGAGATCCACCGCTATACCAGACTATGCAGAGCCTGCTTGGGATTCTTTCCCTCTTCCTTTCCTCTCCCTCCTCTTCTGTGCCCGCATTTGTTCTCTCAAATAAAATCTTAAAAAAAATACACACACACAGAAAAACTGGACTACATCTGAATTACATTTTCTGCATCAAAAAACACCAATAGGTGAGAAGGCAGTCCACAGAATGAAAAGAAAGTATGTCCAAATTACATAGTATCTGATAAGGATTACCCAAGTATAAAGAACACCTACAACTCAGCAACAATAAAAAAAAAAAATCCAATTAAAAAATGAGCAAAGGACCTGAATAGACATTTTTCCAAAAAAGATATAGAGATGATCAATAAGCACATAAAAAGATGCTCCGTTTCACTCATTATTAGTGGAATGCAAATCAAAACCACAAATATCTCACACCAATTAGGATGCCTTTTACCAAAAAATCCCCAGAATACATGTTGGCAAGGATGTGAAGATACTGAAACACCTGTGCATTGCTGCCAGGGATGTAAAACAGTACAGCCACTGTGAAAAACAGTTATGGTAGTTCCTCAAAAAGTTACACATTAGAATTACCATATGATCTAGCAACTCCACATCTGGGTAGTTATCCAAAGGAATTTACATCAGGGACTCAAATAGATATTTGCATAGCAATGTTCACAGTGGCATTATTCACAATACCTACTAAAATAAAAGCAACCCAAGTGTCCATCAATGAATAAATGGAAACAAAATATGGTACATACGTACACTAGAATATGATTTCATGTATTTTACTATGATACCTAAAATAGTCATATTCATAGAGACAGAAAGTAGAACAATGATTACCAGGAGATTGTGGGGAAGGAGTGATGGGGAGTTATTACTACTGAGTTTTAGTCTGGGATGATAAAAAAAGTTCTGGGGATGGTTAGTAGTTAACGGTTGCACAGCAGTATAAATGTATTTAATGCCAATGAACTGTATATCTTACAATGGTTAAAATAATAAATTTATGTTTTCTATATTTTAACATAATAAAAAGTATTTTTGATTGGAAAAAAAAATCCAATGAGGTGGGAGGCAGGAGAGTCAGAGTCACAGAGAGACTGGAGAATGCTACACTACTGACTTTGAAGATGGATAAATGGGCCACAAGCCAAGAATATAGATTCTAGAATGTGGAAGAGGAAAGGCTGCCCTAAAGCCTCCAGAAGGAATACAATCCAGCTGACACTATTTTTTTTAAGTTTTATTTATTTGACAGAAAGAGAGAGAGAGAGCCCAAGCAGGGGGAGCAGGAGAGAGAGAGAGAGAGAGAGGGGAGTCCAATTGCAGGGCTCAATCCCAGCACCCTGGGATCATGACCTGAGCTGAAAGCAGATGCCCAACTGAATGACCAAGGCTCCCCCATCAATACAGCTGCCACTCTGATTTTAGTCAATGAAACCCATCCTGGATGTATGATCTACAGAGCTCTAATAAATATATGTTGTTCTAAGCCCCCCCCACCCATACACAAAGTTGGAGAAGTACAATGTAGAGGGTGACAGAGGACAAAAATACAAGTATATCAATAAGTTAGCCAAAGAGCCAAGGCTGAGACACCTAACAAATTTATACAAGGTATAAATAATAAATCACTGATTAGTTTTTAAATGTTGGAAATAAACATACACTGAATAAAATATTGTGTCTTTAAAATTCATGGATGAGACACACAAGTATATAATGATAGAACAGATTATTAAATATAAGAAGTAAAAATACTTTTAGGCAGTCAAGACGAAAACAATGAACAGGAAACAAACAAGACAATTCAAATCAGGGAAATACAAGATGAACAATATCCAGTTCTCTTCTACCAGGCCTCTAATTTAAACCAAGTATTTCTACCCTACAGGTTCAGAGCCATAGTTTTTTTTTATTTATAATATATTTTGTGGATTATCTAATCTGAATTCCTATCTAGTACAAATTCCTATAAAAATATACACTGTATCTTATTTTAGTCCACAATTACCTACTTGGGAAAATTCAGACTAGAGTTAAAAAAAAAACAAAAAACAGAAAAATCATTAAAAAATTTGTCATAACACATTTGAAATTCTGAACTTAAATCTACTGTGTCTATCAGAGTGCTAAATCAATGATTATATGAAGATATTAAAACCTGTATTACACATTTAAGAACAATATTAAAGATCCAAATTAGTTTGCATACTTACAATGTAATATAACTTTGAGCTCAACCAGGAGTTTCTTTGACCCTCCATGACTTGTTCCTGGAAGCTTTTGCATTGCTTCCCCTTTTTTATTCAGTATTTCAATTCTTAATGCACCTATCAGTCCAAAATTTAAAATAAGAATGTCTTAGTTACACCCAAAAAAAAAAAGGGATGAGCCTGCTAGGTCTTAATACTGCATTTTAATTTGTCACGGTCTTTTACAAATTAAATACATAAAGCCATCAAAAGCATTTTTTCCATATTAAGGGGGGGAAAAAAACATACCAATGGGGGTTCCAGCAGGTCTAATCTCATTTGGCAATAATTCATCTCCTTCAGGCCAAGTTACTGACAATCTATCAGGGAGCCTATTATGAAACAAGCACATTAATGTTTCATGAACTATGTTAATTATGGTCTTAAAGAGAAGTCAATGGAACTTGAATATTTATTTCTGATATATTTTGAAAGGTTAAAGCTATACTTCTATATGTTAATAATCTATAAATTTTTTCCTCCCTAACTATTACTATGGCTCCTGAAAATCTCTTGGTATTAAGAGTCAGGAACTGTCAGGATTTTCCATTTTTTGGTGGTTTTCTGCTCTTTTATAATACAAGTTACCTTTGGAAGAGAAGATAAACTTTTAAGAAGAAGAATTATTAGTGAGATTCACTAAGAATCAAAATGACTGCATCATTAGCTACACCCGAGGTACAAACAGGGGTGCCTGAGCAAGCATCTACCTTCAGTTTGGGTCGTGATCCCGGGGTCCAGAAATCAGGCCCCGCATCAGGTTCCCTGCTTGGGGAGAAGCCTACCTCACTTTCTCCCACTTCCCCTGCTTGTGTTCCCTTTCTCACTGTGTCTCTGTCAAATAAATAAATAAAAACCTCAAAGAATAAAAAAGAGAGCTACCAAGAGTTTTGTTTTTCTACTTTCCTTTACTTCTCTTGTACTAATCCCCCCATAAATCTTTACCAATCTTACCTAACTAATCTTTACCTCTCAACAGTTACAATTTTCTTCTAGTTGTAGGTCAAACCAAGTTGTTTTCTAACATACCAGATTCATAGTGCCTCTAATAGTAACACTTTAGATATAGAAAAAGGAGGAAATTTTATATAAAACAAATACAGGAATCTGTTTCACAACCAGAGCTCTCATTTTTTTTTAACAGCAAGAAGTTCATCACAATGTATAAATCTAAGACTACAAAGGTCCTATTATGTGTCCATAACAACATATTCAAGAACAGTTAAAAGCACTATAATTCATTTTCTGGTTTCTTGTTATTCTTATCCTGCATTTTGAAATGTGAATTACCTTGCCATTTCATCTTCTACATATTTTTTCACAGCTTTCTCAGCAACTGTCCTATCAAGCTTTGCAATTGGCACAGTTTTTATTTCATCATACAGTGCCTGAGGTTCCTGGAAAAAAAAAATTTTACACCAACATTTCAAAAAAAACGATTCAAATTCGGCTGCATAAAAACTTGTTTCTTTGGAAGAAACAAATTATACCCTAATTCAGTATATATATCATGATAGCTATTATTACATTATACCACAGAGTATATTTCTATTTTTCATGTAACCTCCTTAGGCATAATTAAATATCATTCAAATATTAACAAGAACATGGGAGAAGGATAAAGCCCACTTTAGTTTTGGAGTTATTCACTCCTGAGAAAGAATTCTGGCTCCAATTTTTACTCCAACATGGATGAAATGTTTTTACAAATTTACAATGCTTTACAAAATCACTTGGACAACTAGAAATAACATACACATGTTTGTTAAATGTTGGGCATCCAGATATTAAGCTTTATAGATTATTTAAAACACCAAATAAGAAACATAAAAATTCATGCTAACAATACTTTATCCGACAGTAAAATCCAAATGCTAGCAAAATATAAACTACAGTATCTTTATTTCAGCATTAAACAAAAGTAAGCAATACCAAGAGACTTTCAACAAAAATGTTTTATTACTTGCTATCTTACCATTGCAATCTGAACCTCTCCTCCCGTGGCATATACTTCTCCATCATGATCACCATAGAGAAAAAATTTTACTATGCTTCCATAAAAGAGAGGAAGTGTCTTGATTGTCTTGACCTAGTATTTAGTTATTGGAAAAAAGGCTTTTAGTTTTTACTAAAACAGGCTTAATATTAATAACTATCTCATAGAACTGTTTCATCCAAGGGAAAAACTCGGTATCTATCAGAAAAATTACTGAAAAAAGCATCCTAATATTCTAATAAAGTTATATTTATTTATATTTACTTATGTAAGTTTTCCACTTACTCTTAACAAATCTCCGTAAAGACACAGTGGCTTCTTCATACAAAAATGTCATAGCTTTGCATGTTTTCTAAAAGGTCCATAAATCCTTCAAAGTTAATTATGAAAGCCAATATCCTTCAAACCCTTTTTCTCCACAAAATCTTGCTTTCAGACTATTGAACAGTAATTACAAACTCTGACAAATTCTTCCTTTTAAATTAAGTGGCTTAAAGCTTGCCAATGGTATTTCCTTACTTGGCCTTAAGAACCTAAGAATAATTTTCATAGAAACTCCTGAGAAGGACTACCAGAGTTCATATAAAAATCTACTTTCTCAGCTCATTTCTTAACTATTTCCTTCCACATACAACAGACTGCAGGACATTCCAACTTTACTACTGGCTATTTTTCTGCACTTAACCTCTATCATTGTCTGTGCTCAGATTATGGTCTTTGAGAAAGCACCTTACTCAACAACCATACAGAATTTGACAGAAGTGATCACTTCCTCTTCCTTATAACTCTTCCCTTGACTTCAGGGATACCATATTCTCCTAGTTTCCTTGTATCTCATCAGTTTATCCATTCTATTTTCCTTCACTGGCTCATCCTTTTCATTCTAACCACCCCCATATATTGGAAAAACCAGGCTCCAGTTATACACACTACTCTCTGGTGATCACATCAAATTCCAAAGCTTTAAATATATGATGATGACTTGAATTTACCGAATCAATGGATGCCCTCTGACCTCTGTAATACTTATACAAGCATCCAAGTCTCTACCTCTTTCAAGGTCCTTACAAATGCACTTCTTGCCCAAAGAATTTAATGATTTGCTCTTCTCCCAAGGCCCATCCAAAGTCAGAAAATCCTCTCTTCTCCCTCCAAACTGCCAAAGCAGTATTCATCTCTCTTTCCATAGCACTTATTCCCTTCTCATTTACTATTACTTATATTTAGGTTATGTCTGATTTTAGACTATCATATCCCCAAGGATGAAAGACCTCACCTAGATCTCTTCATTCTCCATAATATGGTCAACAAACAGACTTACAAGTGGCATGCTCAATAAAAATTTAGTAAAAAAATTCATTACTTCATATCACATAAAAAAATTAAGACTCGGCATTTGAGTAAAGTTTAGTGCAAGAAAAAAATAAAAACCTTGCTAATTGAGACTTTGGGGGAACAAAGAGTTTTCTTAAAACTGCCATGCTAAATTATATAATTAAAATCAGTTTGTGCGGCGCCTGGGTGGCTCAGTGGGTTAAAGCCTCTGCTTTTGGCTCAGGTCATGATCCCAAGGGTCCTGGGATTGAGCCCTGCATCGGGCTCTCTGCTCAGCAGGGAGCCTGCTTTCCTTCCTCTCTCTCTGCCTGCCTCTCTGCCTACTTGTGATCTCTGTCTGCCAAATAAATTTAAAAAAAAAAACAAAAAAAAATCAGTTTGACCTTTTCATTCTTTCCTGACTCCTGAGGAGTCAAATACATGCATTATTTTGTTGTTAAATTCTAATACTAAATAATAATTTAGTTTTAAATTCTATTAAAAATTGAATCTAGAAATAAGTTAAACCTACCAGCTGTCCTGCTTTGTATATTTTTCCATCCCATTCTATTGCTGAGTATGTAGCCCAGGGGCCCTGCTTTTTAGAAGGAAGATCAGGACGTGTAATTACTCCTTTAAAAGATGTAAATTTTATTTGTTTGTCATACTTTTCATGACAGTCCTTCAGCCATAAAGCAAATTCTCTGTCAATTTTCATTCGCTGCTCCTGTAAAAAATTTATTTAATGTTCTATGAAATATAGCTACTAGTAAACAAATATAACCACAAACACTGTCATTCATTCCTTTTTTCCTCCCACATACCCCACCCTCAGAAAACCTAAAAAAAATTAAAACATGTTCCTGGAGCTTTTCCCCATATAATTTTAGATTTCTAACAGAAACATTGCTAGGAAAGAAAATTTTTGCTATCATCTTTGGAACCAAGGTCTCAATGGTTACTACCAATAACAAAGATTTCCTTCACTTGTATAAATGCTAGAATAAACCAAAAATGATGAACACTGGCTGCCCAGGAGAACGAGAACTAGCTGGCTGGCTGTGGGAAAGTGATAAGCGGAAGGCTCCTTGCTGTGAACCATACACATTCTCAACAAAGTGATAAAAATCTCTTTCCATTTATCAAGCACGAATATACATATATATAGTAAGCATATACAGTGTATCTATAGTATGAAAATATCACTGGGGGAATGACTAGGGAGAAAAAAGCCTAAAAAGCTTCTTATGAGGATGATAATGAAAAGAAAGTTGAGAAACACTACTGTACAAAACACATTTTTCCTTTTAGTTACATATTATATATACATATTGCCTATTCAAGAAAGTTAAAACATGAAATGAAAATGAAGTATTTTCTAATAATACATAAGAAAATGTGTTATTTCTTACTGTTCTTTGCCCTGTTGGGAGATAAGAGATTTATACTTAAGCATTAGCCGTTTAATGTCTGTCTTTCAAAGAATTAGTAAGGAAGAAAATCTTCACACTACATGCTTTCATGGAAGATAATACATAAAGTTAAATTTATTTCTTCTTACATACCTTACTCTATTAATATACCATTTCCAAATAAAAATGGGACAAGATTAAAAATGATTTCATCTTACATTTTTGTGACTTATAGTTGGAAAACCAGTATCTTAATCATTAAAAAATTAAGCCTACCAAATTTTTATACTGCACTTTAATATATAGCTCTTGTAGTATATAATATTGTTCTCATACGCTTTCATCAAATTCACATGCTTCTGTAGCTTCTACTCACTGTCAAGATCTTGATATTAAGATCTAAATAAAGATCTGTACATTTTATCCAAGCACACTCTAATCAGTTTGAAATTTTTAAGTAATGTCAACACATAAACGCTCACGAAAAAAATTTATATATTTTTCGATTTAATAAAAAGCATGTAAATTATCAGTACAAATCTATTACTTGTGACTTTCATTGTACCTAAAATAGGACATATGCAAATATTCAAGATTGATATTTAAAATCATACCTGTCCATTTAAAATCCTTGTAAAAAGCGTGTTCTTATCTTTCAATTTTAGCTCAAGATCCATAAAAGTCAGTTTATTTGTGCTGACCTGGAATTTGTCATTAGTGAATAATGCACCAGATATTCTATTATAACATTCAATTGGTGAAAGCCCTCTCTTCTTTGGAGGAGTACACCAGTCAAAGCTTGAACAGAACAAAATATTAATATTATAATTGGTAAAAATTAGATTTATAAAACAATGTAATTTCAGCAAAAATCAAAGCTTACTCTTCAACAGATGTATATGGTATTAGCCGTCCATTCCAAAAACATTCAAAAATCGGCCTTTTCCCTCTTGCTGCTTTCTCAAGTATGAAACAATCATCATCATCATCTTCATCTTTTAATTCTAAAGCAAAGGCATGAGTGGAGCAAACTGTTTATTGCTATAAAATTTACACAATTTTTTTTACCACTGAGTAACTAACTTCTTTAAGTGAAATATTAAAGTTGCTTCAGAGAACCTGTATTCGAAAGCTCATAAGATCTCTCACATTGCTTACTGTCTATAAAACTTAATGACAGCTTTACTCTTTGCCCTCACACAGGCAGATTTCCAAAGTGGTTCCACATTACTAGTGGGTGTCTCTGATTTACGTCAATATATAGTTACTTATATACTTATCAATCTGTGTTAGGGATACTACACTAGCTGAGCCTGCAAGCTTTAAAATCTATTTATAGAGTAAAAGGATCACACATGCAGAGATTATACCCTATAGCAGAAGCCCTCTTCCCTAAAAATACAGAAGTTTGAATCCTGTACTTCAAATAACAAGTTTCATAATTCTGTCAGAACTAGTATGTTCACATAACAATCACTGGGAAATCTACAGTCTCTAGTAGCAACAACTTTGCCTAGTATGAACAAATCAATCAATACTAAATTTAATTTTTTTTAAATACTAACTTCTCAAACATCAGATTCAGGTGATACACAGCTAGAATTATTATGTTAAAAAGCATCAAACATATAATTAGCACAACTGCCTATAACATTTTTATGTTTCTTACCAAAACATCTTCATATACTCAAATAAGGATCAAACACTATGATTCTGAAACAGTTAACACCTTAGCTATTTTGGCTTTAAGGCACCCACCCAAAATAAACCCTTCTTCCCCCCCCAAAACATAAAGAAGTTCCTTTCTATCAAACCAAATCACTTTGCTTTTAGAGAATCCCTCTGGATCAATCAACCGATTGGTTTTTATTTTAAGATCTCATTTGAAGAACTTTTTGTCTACAGCATACAAAAATTACAAATGTCAAATTAAAAAGGGCTCAGCAAAATCATGGGAGGTAGAGCCACTGAGTAATAACTTACTCAATAATGCTGGGCACTATTTTAAAGATTTGCATTGGTGGTTTCTTACCTAACATTCACAACACCTCAACAAGGAAATAAACTACCTCCCATTTCACAGATCGAAATATGGTGATAAGGAGTAGTTTGTCAAACAGAAAGAGGCAAAGATGGGATTCAAATTAGGAAATCTGGTTCCAGAACACACAAGACTAAAAATACACTAAGCAAGTATTCTGAATGAGAAAGTTTTATATTATTAATCTATGAATTCAATGCAATTCCAGTAATTCCACTAGGATTTTTCAAAGGGAATATAATTAGTAATTCCAAAATTTATCCAGAAGAGCAAAAGATTAAGAATTTTTTCAAAAAATAATGAGTTTCCTACCCTACAGGTATCAATACATGGTATAAAACTACAAGAGTATCATTACTCACGTATATAAACATAAAATACATTAATAACTTAAAGAATCCAGATCTATGTACTTATAGGAACTTATTATTATTATGAAAATAATATTTCAAACCATTTAAAAAACAGTAACATTCAGTAACTGGTGCTAGGAAACCAAGTACTCACATGTAAAATATTAAGTCAAAGCCCTACCTCTTTGTATATGCAAAAAAAGGAGATTATAAATGCACTAAAAATTTAAGGATAAAATGGTTAAAAAATAAAACTACAGGATCGTTTTATAACCTGAAGTGTATGAAGGCTTTCCACAGCAAGACAAAATTAGAAAGATTATATAAAGTTCAAAGCTTCTTTATAAATATCCACAAAGATAATGGGAAGACAATGTGGGGAACATTTAAGGATTAATATGCAGTACATAGCTAAAAGTTCATTAGGAAATCCAAAGAATATCCAAAAAGCCAATGCTTTTTTTATTCATCTGGAAGTGAATACACACAAAAATCAAGAATCAAAAATCATAAACACCTAAGATACACATAAGAAACAAAGTTTAATTTAATCTAGACTTAACAGCCCAACTAATAATTAATTGTTAAAAAATCCTAAATCACAACTTCACATTTTGTAGCTAAGATAACAAATTAACATACTTGACGGAAAGCATGGATCATCGGGGTAAGTTTCTCTATCATATAAGAAAGGGTGATATCGAATAATCCCTTCCACTACACCATCTCCTTCAACATGAGCCTTGAACTCAAAACTATCAGATGCTGTGTTTATATACAACGTCTGCATGTCATCTTCTATTTCCCTTAGGTTGACAATCTTAGGTGCCTTCCCCTTTTCAAACATAGAAATCTAAAATAAAAATAAAACAAAAATAATTAAATTCTATGGTGAATTCACTTTTGTTCTCAACTATGATCCAACAACAGAATAGGCAAAAACTTGGATTTATACAAGTAATCATGTAGCTTAATTATATATATATTTATAAATGGGTTAAATAACCAGTAAGTAGCATCTCTCAATAAGGAATATATTACTAAAAAAACAGAATGTAAGCAAAAAAAGAGCAAAGCAGAGCTGATGAAGAGATACTAAGAGGTACATTTTAAGTTTCATGCTTGAGGTAGGAAGTGGGACAAGGATAATGTGAAATTCTTTCCAGTGTGTGGGAAAGGATATTGAGAACCCAATATTCAAATGTTCTGTGCTTCTAAATCTTACTTCATTGTCATAAGACTTCTATGAACAAAGAGAAACATTTATACCCTTTTTCTCCCTGCTTTGAGACATGCTGTTCAGCAACTACTCATATCTCTACAGAAGACAGAGGAAAAAGAGAAATCAAACACTATAGTAAATAAAGGTTCAAAACCCAAATACATCTAGCAATGATCTCTTTACTTAAGTATCAAATTGCCAAAGTACTTTCGAGAAACACAGGGAGAGAGAGGTGGTCTAACTGATTTTCCTTATCCAGAGTCACTTGGAACTGGAACAGATACTCATAATCTGTAATATTCTAAGAAAGATTTTTATCTTACTTCAATATCAATGTTGTTGAAAGGTCCAACTTCTTTTGATGTACATTTTTCGTTTCCTTTTGGGCCATGAATATAGTAATGATAAATATGCCTAAAATACAGAAAAATAACTTTATACTTTTAATTTAATTTAATTTATAAAAATTAGCTCTTATAATAATCCACCAAAAAATATTTTATAACTACTATTTGGTAGGTGCTAAGCACTATACTAAGCATTTATTTTTAGGGTGGGGCATGCAGGGGGAAAAGCGGAGAATGAGAGAGAATATTTCAAACAGACGGGGAACCTGACATGGGGCCTGATCTCATAACCCTTAGATCATGATCGAGTGGAAATCAAGAGACAGATGCTTAACTGACTGAGCCATCCAGGCGCCCCTATATTAAGCATTCTTCTTCTTTTTTTTTTTAATACTAAGCATTCTTAAATACAGTATCCTATTTAATGGTAAAAACAATCCTAAGACGGAGGTATTATTACACCTCATTTTATGGATACAGAAATTGGGATGCAAGGGGTTTATATACTTTACCTAAGGTTACAGAACTACAATTTAAAAGGTGGACTACAGTCCAAGCCTTTCCAACATAAAAAGCCCACAAAGTGTATACCTTCCAAAAGTATAGTTTACCAAAAAAATGAAAACCAGAAGGCAAGAGACTATAATATAATTTACTTATCAGGAATTCTAGAAAGGATTTAAATATCAGGGAGTACTTAGGATTAGGTAATCTTTAAATTATCTTCTCAATATGAGTATCATTCTGTAACTCTCTTCCCTCCTTTCCTATAGCATCAAGACAATCTCACTCCAACATTCCCACCAAAATTGGTGATTTTTGAAGGGATAATGTTGAGTTTATTAGCTTTAATAAACTCAACATTATCCCTTCAAAAATCACTAATACAGAATGTTTTAAAAGATATTTTGGTGAGATTATTCATGGCTAAAACATATTACATCTATCATTACTCTTCAAACAGGAATTTGCAATATTCCTTTGTACGAATTTTAATTTTAAAAAATTATCCTAGCTACTCTTTAAAACACTGAGATAAAAGGAAATCAGTGGAAAGCTTCAGGTCTTTCTTCATGCACCTCAAAAGTGTTAACATCATTATCAATAGTAAGGTTAAAATAACACATTCAGAAGGAGTGCTGTAATTAGCTTAACAGATAGGTTTCAAAGAATGGTTAAAATAATAGGTTATTATTTGTTGAGCAAGATTACATTCTAATTATGTGTTATGTACACTGAGTTCCTTTAGTTAAAAGAAATAATTACAAAATAGCTAATGAAATATGGATTTAGAGAATAAAAATTCCCAAGTCCTATTTAAAATTCTTGGGTTACAGTCAATAAACATCAATACTCCACAAGAGAAGAGGTACTTCTAAAATAAAATAATTTTCCAGATGCCTGGGTGGTTCAGTCAGTTAAATGTCTCCTTCAGCTCAGACATGATTCTAGTGTCCTGAGATCAAGTCCTACACGAGGCATCCTGCTCAGTGGGGAGTCTGCTTCTCCCTATACCCTTCCCTTGCTTGTGCTCTCTCTCTCTCTCACACTCTCTCTCAAATAAGTAAATAAAATCTTAAAAATAAAATAATTTTCCCATTAAAGAAAAATTTAAACTATTAGTAGGCATTTATGTATAAAATAATCTTAAAAGATAAAATAATCTTAAGCGTAATCGCCTTTTGAATAAATGTGAAAAAACACTTTTAAAAAATGGGGTGGGGGGCACCTGGCTGGCTCAGCTGGTGGAGCATGCAACTCCCGATCCCAGGGTTTTGAGTTGGAGCCCCATGTTGGGTGCAGAGAGTACTTAAAAGTAAAATCTTTAAAAAACTTTTTTTTTTTAAAAGTGAATTTCGTGCAGATGTACCCATTTCTGCAAGACTCAGTAATGTAGACTAATGCAAATTACTGAAGCAATCCACTAAATGATACTTACTATATAACTACGGGAAAAAACTAAGAACCATTAAATATTCTGATGATTTGTTCTAATGGAATATGTTATACTCTATAAAAGTTTTCCTGGAATGGATAATCCAAAGATTTATTTTCAGTACTATTAATACATTTGCATACATTATTTTAACAGCCTTCACGCATTCATTTGATTAACATTTACTGAGCATCTACTATTTAACAGGTAACACTAGGGATATAGCAGTGCATAAAATTCCATTCCAATGGGGGAAGGCAGAAAAAAAATGAAAATATATGGTATGGAAGATTATGATAGGTGCTATAAAGATGACACACAAAAGGGGAATATGAACATGATGGTGCTGAATTTGATACATTCTGAAGTTTATTTATTTTTTAAAAAATTTTATTTATTTATTTGACAGAGAGAGAGAGATCAATGAAGTTTATCTTAAATTTTATCATTGGTCTTATAAGCCTGCCCCTCAAATGATTATCAATATGTTACAGGTAATCAATAAATACTTACAGAACAGAGAACTGTTTTAAAAAAATTTTTTTTAATTTATTTTATTTATTTGACAGAGAGAAATAGATCACAAGTAGGCAGAGAGAGAGGAGGAAGCAGGCTCCCCGCTGAGCAGAGAGCCCAATGTGGGCCTCAACCCCAGGACCCTGAGACCATGACCAGAGCTGAAAGGCAGAGGCCTAACCCACTGAGCCACACAGGCACCCCAGAGAACTGTTTTAATGCCATCATTAGAGTACTGGTTACTGCAAGGAAGGGAAGGAAATGAGACAGAAGCAGAGCACACAGCCAAGAAGTTTCAATGTATCTCTAATATTTTCCTTCTTAAAAAGAATACATAGCAACATGTTCTGAATCAAGTACTTACGCTAACTGTCTTGTCCAAAGAAGGAAATAATTTTTCAAGTACTGTATGTGTTCTGGTTGTACTCCTGTGATAACCACAGCAGTAAAGTTATCTTTTTCCTTTTCCTCTAAAATAAGATGATGTAGAAATCTTTCATCATCATTTGTAATGTGAACAGAATCAGATGGCTAGGAGAGTGAATATAAATATAACAAATTAAATACACTTAATGTAACATACAAATAACATTTACATTAATTCTAATATGATTCACTTAGTTTCATAAATGGGCTTCAAAAAACTTTTGAAGGAAAATAGCCCTAAAACAAATCAGCTGAGTATGTAGCAATGCTGTGAGAACAGGATAATTTAACACAGACAGCTAAACTGGCATACATACAGGAGCACCCTATTACCACAATGCTGATTGAATCAATTTTAGACTCATAAAAGGTATTTGGGTATGTGTGTATACTGAGTTTAAAAATGCTGAAAAAAAACAGAAGAAACTTACTTACCCTAGGATGGAATGCGTCCTTACTTGGGATACCTAACACTTAACTTGGTAGGGACAAATAAATGCCCAGCCCTCCATGCTCAAGAAAACTGGGATGTAGGCAACAAGCTGGCTTAGCCCAAAGGCACTGTGTTTAAAAGGGAATAAAATAATCCTAGTCCACTTTCAGAGACTTTAGCTTGCTTAGAAGGGAAGTGGGGAGGGGAAAGAGGAAGGAGTGTTTGTGGATAAGAATTATGAATGTCTTGATTTTTACTCTGAGACTTTATGTGTTAAAATTACATGCATATATACATACTACGTATGTTGCTATAACATAAAGCTTTTAAGGATACACACTGAACTATTATATCTAGGAAGCTGGCTGATTTTTTAAAAATAAGCATATATTACCACTTCCTAAAAATAAAAACCCTCCAAAACCATTCCAATGCATCCCTATATACTAATATTACAGCTACAACATATAGTATACAAGTAATATTTTATACACTTTGAGAGCTAGTGGATTAGCTTGAATTTACTAGTGATGTAGGTTCATTACCAAATATTTATTGAACACTTCCAAGTTCTATGACTCAACATGGACACAAGGAAGATAAGAATTAAATAAGACTAGTGCCCTCCCTCCCTACAAATTCTGATAGATGAAAAACAAATGATTACAAAACAATGTGCCGTTATAAAGATATGAACCAAGAGCTACAGAGTTAAGAGTTAAGAGGGTAATGTTTACCCAGAACATGAATAGAACATTCTAGCCCAATGAGAACATGAAAGATTTGAGAGTATAAGGCAAACAAGGTAGTTTAAAGTATATGATAAATACATGATGAAAGAGGAGACTGGAAAGGCTGAATCAAGCAGTGACAATGGATGGAAGAGAGGGCAGATGAAAAACTATGTTAAAAGAACAGAATGGTGAATGATTAACAGGATTATAATTACTAACTACTTGGTCAGGGGATGCTATTAATTGCAAAGAGTAGTTGGGGGAAAAGCGAGAAAGGAGGAACAGAAAAGGCTGGTAGATAATATTTTATTTCAGATGTACCAAAAGTGAGATATTCATGGAACATCTAGAGAAAGGCATCTAACTGAAATGGGACATGAGTACCCCAGACATGATCAGTTGGTATTCAGCATCCATTCATCCCACCTTTTATAGTCCCTTCCTGGACTACAGAGACTGGAAAGCCAAACTCCCTTTTCAGACTTTTCAGACTCCCTTACATTTTAAGTTGTGGGGCACGTTAGGTTTCACCAATTAGATGTAGCAGCCAAAACTTTAGAAGAGGAAAATGAGACAAAGGCCATTTCCTGATATTTCTTTAATGTTTTCTGTTATTACACAAGGTACTGAACAACTGATATCCAGGTTCCAGCTTCAAGCGTTAGCACTAATAAAGCACCAATTATAGCCAAAAGGTCTGTGTTTTGGTGTTAGAAGAACTGCACCAGCAAGACCTTTCCAACTCCTGGATCACAGATAAGGCAGGATGTTTCTAAGTTCCTGATCCAGTGGTGGTACTCCAGCTACATGACTGTAGCAGATGTTGCAGCATCCCTTGAAGGTCAATTCAGAGTGTCCCATTATCCTTCTCTGAGGCTGAGCGTTCCTAGCCCTTTGAATAATTATGCAAGCATCTAATTCCCTTTACTACATCTTTTCTGTTTGAAGTGTCTAGAATGATTTTTCCTCGATGGAGTCCAGCCTGATTCAGTGACTCAATCTTAAAAGCCTTGACAAGAAATACAGATCGGAGAACTGCTGGTGTTAAGCAGCATGTATACTGCCCCTAGAAAAAGCAAGATTCCTGGTTGTAAATCAAGAGCCACCAACTCTATACGTATACAAGACTGTTCATGAGAGCTGGAGAAGCCAAAAAGTAGGCTGGAAAAGACTGGTCAGGGGAAAAAAAGAAAAAGGACCAGGGGCTTATTAGTACCCATGAGACGTTTGTTGGCACAAATTAAGCACAAATTACAGGAAAAAATGGCAGAAATAATGACCCAAGAGATATTAGTTCTACCCAAGGTGTATCACACCTGTACAGTTTTGAAAATCACTTAAATTATTTCCTATTTTTCACCTATTTTGACATGGCAAATATTTCCACAAATATATCTTAAAGGTTTTCGTGGTGGTAACATAAGATGACAAAGATGGAATACTATTATATAAATATAATAAGATGTGTAAATTGTAATAAATGCAACAAATTTAAAAAGGAAAAAAGTGGGATAAGCAAAATGAAGACCTTTCCTGGACAGAGGAGAATGTTATGTTATATAGAAAAAAGTGGCTTATAAATATAAGAAAAGAATTCAGTCCACTTAATAAAGAAAAAGTATTATTTTCACCTGTCAAATTGCCAGCATTTTGCTACTCCCCTCCACTCCTTTTTTAAAAACAAGGAAATTATGAGATAGGCACTTCCACATACTATTTTCAGGAGTGTATCTGATTTGGGTTTAACCTTTTAGAAAAGCAATTTATAATCTATACCATGAACATTTAAGAAGTTCAAATTCATTGTCACTCTATTAACTTATTTGGACAAAATGTTATGCAAAGACATTCATGGCAGTGTCCTTATTTATAATTATAATAGAATCCTTTAAGTTAAATGCTTAACAGAATAAATTACAATACAGACAAATACTATGAACCTAGGAAAAGAGTGTGTGTATAAAGATATTTCATAAAATGGAGAAATACCCAAAATGTTAAAGAAATGTGGACTCAAAAAGGTAAATATATTTTTTAAAAGTAAGTATATGAAAGAGATTAAGAGTACACTTTTCTCCCCCACCCCCAACTCAAGATGCCAATAAGGAGGTTTTATTTTAATTTCAGTGTTACAGTGTTACATTAGTTTCAGGTAAATACGCTTATCTCGATGACCACTCAGTAATATATGGAATTGTTTAGTCACTATATTGTACACCTGAAACTAATATATAACATTGTACGTTAACAACACTGGATTTAAAATTAAAAAAAAAAAAAAACCCTGTAAGCATATGTTAGACTAGAAATTCAACTAGAAATTTCTTCCCAGAATGAGACAATTTTTAAGTTTCCTATACATTTTTTACAAATTGTTTTACAATCAGAAAAGAATTTAAGAAGCTCAAAATTACTTTAAAATAAAGATTTTAGGGGTACCTAGTTGTCTCAGTGGGCACAGCACATGACTCTTAGTCTCCATGTCATGAGTTCAAGCCCCATGTTGGGCATGAAGCCTACTTAAAAATAATAATTTTTTTAAAAAAATAATAATAATTCTTAAAAAACATTAAAAAAAATTCTAAATTGTTTCAAGTGGAGAAAAGTTGAATCATACAATAAATACTATATACTCATCACCACGATACAAATTTGTTAACATTATGCTTACTAAAATTGGAATCTTAATTACAAATATCTAACAGATATAAATAACTCATTTATTTCTCTGGAGCTCTGATTTCCTAAAAGCCTATCATCCTGTAACTGTTTTCTACTCTAACTTGAAACTGTTAGACCAAAAAAGATTTAAAAATTCAATCTCAATATAAGGAAAAAAGTTTACAATCTTATGAGCAATTTCCGGGAACCTAGCTTTACGAGAAAAGTTGTTGCCTGAAGACTTCCAACCTGAAAAAGCATGTAAATAGTCACTTTTTGCTATTCACATGATTAAAGGAAAAAAATAAAAAATAACACAATTGAAAATGTCATACCTTCAAGTTTTTAAAGCAAGAGTTTAAGTATCTTGGATAGAAATTGAAAGAAAAATTGTCTCTATCATCTGTCCATCAGTAACAACTTTATAATGAGTTACAATGTACCATACCTTTCTGTTTCTAATATATCCACTATATATTGCCTCTTTATTTTTCTCCTTCTTCTCAAAATCTTCTTTAGAAAGCACAAGTTCATGAACATCTTGGGAATCTGCAGGTTTGCTTATCATCTGTTAAATATTAACAAGAGTACTTTAAAAATTCCTAAAAGTTAAACTGGTTAACACACTTAGAATCAACCTCAAAATATTTTTAATCAACTTTCATTTATAAGAAACCTTTTTACTTACTCTGGCTGATTGTCCAACAAAGAAAACAGCCTGCTTGCCCCCAACACCAAAATAGGAAATATCACTATTTAAACTGCGTGGCACTGGTACTGGACGAACATATCCTGAATGATCACTAAAAATAAAACATTAATGTAGTGATTTTAAACAGGCTACTTAGGTACCAAAGGAAATTGTTATAGAACTTTTATTAAGTGTTAATAAAACTATCCCCAAGCTAGACAATACCCTTATTCAAGGTAAAGGAATCAGAACCCAAAGTCAAGATACCACCTAATCCAGCAGTTCTCAAAATATATTCCCCAGACCACCTGTTAGCAGCATCACAAAAAACTCAAAAAATGCACATTCTTGGACCCACCCTACTAAATCATAAACTCTCTCAGCAAACAAGACTAAATAAATGCCTATATCCTTATCTATCCTACTGCCCCTACAACTGTCCCTTCAAAATTGTTTACTGCTTCAAAACTTAAAAAAATATTCTCTGAAGAATATAGGAATTATAGCAAAGACATTCTTACTTCCATGTATCATGACAAAAGAACCTCTTATGGAACCACTGACACCACTCTGAAGAATAGGCATCTATGGTCTCTCAAAATACAGGCTAGGTGTCCATTCCCACTATCAGATATAAACAGAATTGGGGGTGAGGCCAGAACCCCTATTATACTCAATGGAAAAGCTAAACACTACATGTGGCATAGCTGGAAGAATTAGAAAACACAAAGATACACTGAAAGTATGTTCCCATAAGAAATTTAAAAAGAAAAGGAACAGAAAATGTCAAAGTGGGTATAAAAGACATGAAGGACCAAAGGAAAATATCTCACACAAGTGTAGTACTGGAAAGAAGAGAAAATGGAAAAACTACAAATATTGGTTGACAGAGCTGGGAAATGCAGGAAATAGGGAAAGGTTGTAAAAGAATGCAAACTCTCAGTCATAAGATGAGTAAGGTCTGAAGATCTAGTCACTAACACTCTATTGTATAACTGAAATCTGCTAAGAGAATAAAACTTAAAAATGCTCTCTCTAAAAAAAAAAGGTAAATATGTGAGGTAATGAATGTGTCAATTAACTAGAGGGAAGGAATCCTGTTTAAAAGAAAAACCAGCAGTGCCTGAGTGGCTCAGTGGGTTAAGCCTCTGCCTTCGGCTCAGGTCATGATCTCAGGGTCCTGGGACAGAGCCCTGCATTGGGCTCTCTGCTAGGTGGAGAGCCTGCTTCCCACCCCTCCCTGCCTGCCGCTTTACCTGCTTGTGATTTCTCTCTCTATATCAAATAACTAAAATCTTAAAAAAAAAAAAAAAAGCCAGAATACAGTTCAATATTTAGTATATATCAATGTAAAAGGTGTAAGAACAAAAGATCAAGACAGTAAATGACATGGATATTACTGCTGTGATGTACTAATACTGTATGTGAAGTGGATGTGAAATGGCATATTACTTGAGATAGACTATGACAAATTAAAGATATATATTTTTAACCCTAAAATTATAGTAAAACAAGAGTAACAACCAGTAATCCAATAAAGGAAAGAAATAAAATAGAATTACACACACGAAACACTCAATTTTAAATAAGTCGGGGGAAAAAAAAACAAGAACAAACATAACAATAATTGCAGTGAATGTAATTGGTCTAAATCCCCAATTAAGCAGAGAAAACTTTAAGACACAACTATATGTTGCCTACTATAAAGTGACAACAGGTTAAAAAGTTGGAAAAAGACTTTGCATCTTAACACTAATGTAAAGAAAGCTGGAGTTGCTATATTAACATCAAACAAAGTAGATAGAAGATTATCACCAGGATATGAAGAACATGAAAACAAATACATGGGTAAATTAAATAGATCACCCTTCTCCTCTTGAGTTTTTAAAATTATAGTAGATTGCTGAAATCAAAATAACACTATTTGATATGGTTCTCAATGTACAAAGCGATAATACTTAAGAGAACTAAATTACAGGGCACCTGGGTGGCTCAGTTGGTTAAGCATCTGCCTTTGGCTCAGGTCATGATCCCAGTGCCCTAGGATCAAGCCCCACATCAGGGTTCTTGCTCAGCCAGGAGTGTGCTTCTCCCTCTCCCTCTGCCCTATCCGTCAACACCCACCACCAATCCCCCACTCATTCTCTCTCTCTGATAAATGAATAAAATCTTTAAAAAAAAAAGAAAGAAAGAAAGAAAGAAAACTAAATTATAAATGGGAGAGCGTTAACTAACCTAAATAATTTGGGAATATTTCACTTTCAAGTCACTTTAGGTGGTAAAATACCTTACTAGTATAATGTAATGTTTTATATATACAGCATTACCTACAGTGATTGCTAAAAAACAAAAACAAAAAAATACTCAAAATCACTTTATAAAGAAAAAGTAAAATATGGAATAGTAAAATATGTTCAAGTAATCCATAAAAAGGTCAGAAAAGAAAAATAAAAAATAAAGGAAACAGAAATTATAACATTACACACAAGTGCTATTACATATATCAGTAGTCAAGTAAATGTAATGATGCAAATACACTATATAAAATTGGCAGAGTGACCCATTAAAAAAGTTACAAGAAACTCATTTCAAATATAATGATACAAGTAGGTTTAAAGAAAATGGATGAGAAAAGACATACCAGATAAACATGAGTGAAAAGAATAGCTGACAAACAGCACATAAAATACTCTTCAGAGCAAGAAAATTACCAGGGACAGAAGAGTATTACATAATGATAAAAGGATGTACTTACCAAGAATGCATAACAATTCTGTGTATACACAAAATAACACAAGTTCAAAATACATAAAGCAAAAATTCAGAGAACTGAAAAAAGAAATAAATACACTTGCAAATAAGGGGGGGGACTTCAATAAACCTATCTTAGTCACGACCACATAGAAAACCAACAAGGACATAAAAGTAGTTCTTTTGTAATATCATCAACCAACGGGATCAAACTGACATTTACAGAACACTCCTCCCAACAACAGCAGAATACATATTCTTTTCAAGAACACATAGAAAATTACCCAAAACAGATTGTATCCTGGAGCACAAAACAAATCTTGACAAATCTAAAAGAGTATATATAGAGTATGTTCTCTGACCAGAATAAAAATCAAACTAGACATCAACATAAAGACAAGAGGAAATATGTTAAGAACACTTGGAAACTGAATAACACCTTCCTAAAACAATCTATGGATCAAAGAACAAGTTGCAAAGGAAATAAAAAATACACCAAACTGTAGGCATATGAATATATAGCATTATCAAAACATAGGCTATCGTGAAAGTAGTTCTTAAAAGAAAATTTATAGGGGTGCCCGGGTGGCTCAGTGGGTTAAGTGTCTGACTCTTGATTTGGGCTCCAGTCATATCTCAGGGTTGTGAGATCAAGCCCTGTGCCAGGTTCCACGTGGTCATGGAGCTTGCTTAAAAGTCACTCTCTCTCTCTCTCTCTCTCTCTCTCCCTCTGCCTCTACCCTGCCTCCCTCTCTAAAAAAATAAGAAAGGGAAAAAGAAAATTCACAGTGCAAAATATTCACCTTAGATTATTGATTTGAGACTTGTCTAAGATTCCACAAGAATCTTGGGGCACCTGGGTGGCTCAGTGGGTTAAAGCCTCTGCTTTCGGCTCAGGGCACGATCCCAGAATCCTGGGATCGAGCCCCGAGTCGAGCTCTCTGCTTTGCGGGGAGCCTGCTTCCCCCTCTCTCTCTGCCTGCCTCTCTGAATACTTGTGATCTCTGTCTGTCAAATAAATAAAAATCTTTAAAAAAAAAAATTCCACAAGAATCTTTTCTACAAAAAAATCAAAATAAAACTAAAGCAAGGACGCAAATAAAGAGCAGAAATCAAAGAATTTGAAAAGAAAAAAATAATTTGCAATCAGAAAAAAATTTAATTTATCAAACATTGTTTTTTTGAAATGTTACCAATTACTATACACTAATAAACTTGAAAATTTAATGAAATGGACTAACTCCAAGTAAAATATAACTTACAAAACTAAGTCAATAAGTAATATTATAACTCTGCTAACAAAATCAAAGTAATAGTTAAAAAGTCCTTCTGCAAGAAGCTTAACATACCCAAATGGCTTCCAAAGTCAGTTTTAAAACTCAAACTTAAAAACAAAACAAAACTCAAACTTTCATAAGTGAAGTATGAATAAATAAATACAATCTCTTTAGAAAGCAATTTACTGGGGCACCTGGGTAGCTCAGTCAGTAAAGCATCTGACTTAGGCTCAGGTCATGATCCTACAGTCCCACATTGGGCTCCCTGCTCAGCGAGGAGTTTGCTTCTCCCTCTGTTCCTCCCCTATCCCAGCTCATGCACGCTCTCGCTTGCTCACTCTATCGCTCAAATAAATGAATACTATCTTTAAAAACAACAACAATTTGCCATTACCTTGTATATTGAAACTTTCATCTTTATAACCCACAAAGTTCCCTTATAGGTACCTAAGAACTTCTGTAGATTTGGACTAGCAAACATACATAACACTGTATAACAGCATACACACATATGCACACACAATTATACAACTTACAAGACAGTATTACTCATAATGCCAAATGTAGTAGGGGAAGCCAAATGTCCACTGACAGGAGACTAGATTAAATACAGCATGATTTCTTTTAAATATACACAAAAGGATATTTTGTGGTTATGAAAAAAAATAAACTACAGACCCACATAAAGTTGAAATCTTACTAACCTAGTATTAAGTGAAAATACAAGTCCTTTGTAGAACTACAAATAGTATAATTATCCTTTTTTTGCAGCATCAAAAAATAAGCAAAATTAGATTTATAAAAAATAAGGAAATAGGGATTTTGTCTGCCTTTGGCTCAGGTCATGATCCCAGGGTACTGGAATCAAATCCTGCATCAGGCTTCTTGCTCAGTGAGGAGCCTGCTTCTCCCTCTGTCTGCCGCTCCTCCTGCTTGTGTGTTCTGTCTCTGACAAATAAATAAAATACAATCTTAAAAAAAATAAGGAAATAAAAATTCAAGACAGTGATTCACTTTGGTGAGAAGAAAAAAAACAGAATAAGGGAGGGGCACACAGATGTACATTACAGAAAATGTGCTACTTACTGCTTTGGGTGGTAAATTCTGGTTATTCAGCTTATTAAATTTTTCAATAAATAAACCTTAAAAAATTCAATGCCTGAATTGATGAACTGTTATAAATTGTAATTTTTAATTAATTGTAATTAATCAAATTCTATGAACCTGATGTCTATTAAGAAAAATAAGGAGGCGCCTGGGTGGCTCAGTGGGTTAAAGCATCTGCCTTCAGCTCGGGTCATGATCTCAGGGTCCTGGGATCAAGGCCTGTATTGGGCTCTCTGCTCAGCGGGGAGCCTACTTCCTCCTCTCTCTCTGCCTGCCTCTCTGCCTACTTGTGATCTATCTCTCTCTGTCAAATAAATAAATAAAAGCTTTAAAAAAAAAATAAGAAAAATAAGAAGTAAATGGGTTTAGGGTGTCTGGCTGAAGCACCAACCTCTTGTTCTTGAGGTTGTGTGTTCAAGCTCCACATTGGGTGTAGAGATAACTTAAAAAATTAAAAAAAAATTTTTTTTAAGTAAATGGGTTCTAAGACTTTAATTACCATGGCAATACTTCTAGGAAACAGGCTAAAAATACCTGACCCCAAATACTATCCTAAAACATATACGTAAATACATAAAAGTTTAGAGAGAGAGCAGCTCCAAGATAAAACAACACACATGTACTTAAATTGATTCAAGACTAAGAAATTCTGTTAACTGATAAGGAATAGACATAGTCACCAGGAAGTAAGTCTCCCTTTCAACCCAAACCATCCATGCAACTCTAACCCAGGGAAAAACCTTATCATGGCAAATAAGGTTGAGAATATAAATTTTGTTTCAGGCTTCCGTAATTAAATCCAGAAAATTTCCTGTACTCACACTCAAGGATTATATAAATAACCCTTCATGAAAGTAAGGAAAAGAGGAAGATAATGTGACCTCAAGATAAATCTTGCATTGTAGAAGCAATCCTTTGGAGAATTTAGAAAGTCACCTGCCTCAGGAATAAATTCATATCACAGTCCAAAAGAATTTCAAAACACATCTCAATCAAATACTTGATACAATGTAAAATGACATTGTATCTTTTCAAAGTAAGAGTGTTCCATTGGAAGAGAGAAACAAAATCTGAAAGGAAACAAATCACAAAATGTGTTGAAAGTAAGAAAAAGGAAGAGGAGGTGTAATCAAATTAGTAAAAAGAAACTAAAAAACAATATATAAGTGGTGGTCAGGAAATAGGGTAGAGTGACTACATATGTATATTTACATCTCACTGTCTCACTCTACCAAAGGGAATAACCCCACAATAAAACCTTCACCTCCAACAAACTGACAAATGGCCACAGATCCCTATTAGGGCTTCTGGAATAACCAATTTAAAGTAGGAGGTCTAAATGTTACATACTCATTCTCTGAATTCAAATAATACAAATATCAAGATAAATGAAAGCTCATCTTCACAGAAATACACTGAAGACACAGGAGCTTTTTCTTTGGGAAAATTCTGTTGAGAGTCCATTTCCACAACCTAAAAAATGGCATGGGAAGTGGGTCATGTGGCATGGTATTTTTATTTTTTTAAAAAAATGGCTAAGTTGAGAAACTTTTAATTGCTAATTAAGTTGAAAGTGCAGAAAGTAGCACTAATTCAACATACGTCTGAATTAGGACCACCCAGCATACTTCTTTCCACAAAATAATTAAATGAACACATAGTATTACAATTATGTTCTAGGTATCTAATTTAACTTCTAAGGCAATGATTATAACAGAGCCTACGTGATGATGAGCACATTTTTTAGGTTCAAGTAATGTTGTACATGTTAAGAGAGGATTGGATTACAGGGGTGAATACATATGTCAAAAATCAGTTAAGAGAGTGACCACTTCTATAAAGGTAAAGTAAGAACCTATGAAAACCCACTCACTGATAAAACCAATGAAAACACTATAAAAAATCAACATTTTCAGAACTCTATTAACCAAAGGCTTGGAACAATCCAAGGAGTGTTTCTTCAAGATACACAGATGAATCTCAGTGAGAACAGTGAGCTCTGTGATGTTTTAACATGCCCTATTCCATTTTCTTCTCACCAGTTCTATAGAAGCCTTGAAAACTGACAGCCCTGAATCATGGTGAAAACCAGCCAGCCAGGCAGGAGTCACTGGAGTAAATTTGGAGTTCCCTCAAAGCCGCTTCCCCATACAACTGGCATTATAAGAGTTCTCTGACCTATGCCTAGGAACCTCCACTTGCAAGCTCTGTCTTTACTCAACCTAACTCAGAACTTGATCACTGTGAACCACTTTTTGCGGTTGGTCATTTGTCAAAAACAGTTAGTGGCAACTGTTCATGATCACAGCTGACTAAGGCAATCAAGAGAATATAAAGAATCTGGCCAAAAGCTTACAAGAAAATCTGGAGAATGAAAGATCCTTAGTGATTTTTAAAAGCTCCAGAATAGGCTTAAGGAGAGACAAGATGGCAGATGAGTAGGAGACCTCATTTCATCTGGTCCCTTAACTTTAGCTAGTTAACTATCAAATCATTCTGAATACCTATGAATTCAACCACAGATATAAGAAAAGAATTGCTGAAACTCTACAAACAGAAAATCAACCACTTTTTGCAAGGTAGGAGGTACAGAGAAGTGAATATAAGGGGACGGGATATAGCTGAAGATAAATGGCTGGGGAGGGAGCTTCTGTATGCCAGCTACTAGAAAGTGATTTGTCCCAGAGCACAAAATCAGAACTTTTAGAAATCTGCTCCAGTGAGAGATGTCCCTGCCTGAAAGGTGCTCAGCTGGTGAAGTGGGACAGAATCCTAGGTGGGACAGTGTGGACTCAGGATCCCTGGGGTCAAAGGAAGAATGGGAGTGTCTGTGGGGCAGGGAAACTGGTTTTGTTCAGCAAGGCTGGAAGGGGGCTCTCAGCAGAGTTTGCCATAAACCACACACTGCAGCATGATCCAGAAAAAGTTCTCTGTGCGGAGGCCCTGCAAAGGGCAGAAACATGGTGACCCTCCTCCTCCTCCTAGGGAGGATCAGTGAGGACAAGCACTGCAGTAGTCTGCAGACTTTGGTTCACACAAAAGGGAAGACGGCTTATTCCTGAGGTTTTACTGAAGAAAGGGGACCAGAATCCTTCAGCTCTGACTGGAGACAGAGCCCCTCTATCCTCTCAAGAGGCATGGAAAGCCTTCAGGTAACAAAAACCACATAGAGCAAGCAGAAGCAGCTTACACTGAGCCTGGCTCCCTGGCAAGGGGTGGTACAACTCCACCAAAGCAAAGACACCTGAGAATCAGCCCAACAGACCCCTCCCCCAGAAGACCAGCTGGAACAAAAGGCGAACACCAAGTTTATGGAGGACACAGGCCTGCAAAACTCCAGCACTAGGGGAAAATAGTATATAGAATTCAAGGGTTTCATTTACCTTTCAGTGTAAAATTTTTCTTTTCTTCCTATTCAACTAGTTTCTTATTTTATCAACTGTTTTTAAGTCCTTTTTTAACTTTCATTTTTTACATTTACATTTTTAAAGACATATTCTTCATTTTTTGGCTTACTTTCACTGTATTCAATTTTCTTTTCTTTTTTTATATATATATATATATATATATATATATATATATATATATATATATATATATATGTTTTCATTTCTTTACATTTTGGGCCTTCTAACAAACAGACCAAATACACACAAGACCAACTGGATCACCCTGTTTTGTCCACCTGAGAGATTATATTTTCTCTTCCCCACCCCCTTTTTGTTTTTTGGTTTCTGACCTCTGGATTTGTCTAGTATGTATTTCACTTGGGTTGTGGTTGACATTTTTTATTTTGTTCTCTTGTTCATCTATTCTTCTTTGGGCAAAATGATTAAAAGAAAGAATTCACAACATAAAGGAAGAACTAGAGGTAATACTCTCTATCACAGATCTAATAAATAAGAATATAGTAAAATATCATAGCTGGACTTCAGGAAAACAATTCTAAAGTTACCAGCTGCACTTGAAAAAAGCATAAAGACGCTAGAAAATCTCTTAGTGCAGAAATAAAATCTAATCAGACTAAAATTAAAAATGCTCTGAGATGAAGTCTAAATTGGTCACTCTAATAGCTAGGGTAAATCAGGCAGAAGAGAGAGTAAGTGACAGGGAAGGTAAGTTGATGGAAAGGAAGGAAGCTGAGGAAAAGAGAAAAACAACAAATGGACCATGAGGGGAGACTTCAAGAAATCAATAATACCATAAAGCAAAACAATATTAGAAGTATTGAGTGTCCCTGAGGAAGAAGAGGGGGGTGGGCAGAAGGCATATTAGAGCAAATCATAGCTAGGAACTTCCCTAATCTGGGGAAGGAAACAGGCATTCAAATCCAAAGACAGAGAGGACCCTTCTCAAAATCAATAAAGAAAGATCAACACCCCAACATATAATGGTGAAGCTTGAACATTTCAAAGACAAAAAGAAAATCCTGAAAGCAGCTTGGGACAAGAGGTACTTAACCAGTAAGGGTAGAAACGTAAGGCTGGCACCATACCTGTCCACAGAGGCATGACAGGCCAGAGAGGGTGGGCATGATATATCCAGGGTGCTAAATGAGAAAAACATGCAGTTAAAAATACTTTATCCACCAAGGCTCTCACTCAAAATGGAAGGAGAAATAAAGAGCTTCCAGGACAAATAGAAATTAGAAGATTTTGTGAACACTAAACCAGCCTGGCAAGAAATATTAAAGGAGATCCTGTAAGCAAAGAGACAGTCCAAAAATAACATACACCAGAAACAAACAACCTACAAAAATAGGGACTTTACTGGTAATACAATGGCACTAAAATTCTTATTTTCAATAATTACTCTGAATGTAAATGGGATGAACGCTCCAATCAAAAGACACAGGGTATCAGATTGGATAAAAAAGCAAGACCCACCCATATGGTATCTATAAGAGACTAATTTTAGACTTAGACACTTCCAGACTGAAAGTGAGGGAATGGGTAACAATTTATCATCTTTTGACTCATGGACACCAAAAGAATGCTGGGTAGCAATCTTCATATCAGACAAATTAGATTTTAAACCAAAGACCATACTAACGGATAAAGAGGAACACTATATCATACTTAGAGGGTCTACCCAACAAAAAGATCTGACAAATATAAATATTTGTGCTCCTAACTTGGGAGCAGCCAACTATATAAGCCAATTAATAACCAAATTAAAGAAACACATTGATAATAACACAATAATAGCCGGGGACTTCAACGCCCTACTCACAGCAATGGACAGTTCATCTAAGCAGAAGATCAATAAAGAAACAAGGGCTCTCAATGATACACTGGACCAGATGGACTTCACTGATAAATACAGAGCATTCCATCCTAAAGTAACAGAATACAAATTCTTTGTGAGTGCACATGGAATATTCTCCAGAATGGATAACAAACTGGGTCACAAATCAGGTCTCAACCAATACCAAAGATTGGGATTATTCCCAATATGAAATATGAAAATATCTTATTTTCAGGCCACAATGCTTTGAAACTTGAACTCAATCACAAGAAACATATAAACTACCAAACTGAAACAGGAAGAAATAGAAAACCTGAATAGACCCATAGCCATGAAGGAAACTGAAGGAGTAATCAGAAATCTCCTAAAAAACAAGAAAGTCCAGGGCCAGATGGCTGCCTGGGGAAATTCTACCAAACATTTAAAAGAACCTATTCTACTGAAGCTGTTTCAAAAAATGGAAATGGAAGGAAAACCTCCAAACTCATTTCACAAGGCCATCAATACCTCAATCCCAAAACAGACCCCATGAAAAAGGAGAATTACAGACCAATATCCCTGATGAACACAGATGCCAAAAGTCTCAACAAGATACTAGCCAACTGGGGCACCTAGGTGGCTCAGTCGCTTAAGGGTCTGCCTTTGGCTCAGATCATGATCCAAGGGTCCTGGGATCGAGTCCTGCATCAAGCTCCCTGCTCAGTGGGGAGCTTGCTTCTCCCTCTGCTTCTTCCCCCTGCTTGTGCTCTCTCTCTCTCTGTCAAATAAATAAAGTCTTTAAAATAATTTAAAAAAAAGATACTAGTCAATAGAATCCAACAGTATATAAAAAAGATTATTTACCATGATCAAGTGGGATTTATTTCTGGGATACAAGGGTAGTTCAACATCCACTAATCAATCAACATGATAGATCATTAATAAAAGAGAGGATAAGAACCATATGATCCTCAATTTATGCACAAAAACCATCTGACAAAATATGATCCTCAATTTATGCAGAAAAACCATTTGACAGCATCCTTTCTTGTTTAAAACTCTCCGCAGTGTAGGGTAGAGGGAACATACCTCATTATCATAAAAGCCATCTATGAAAAAGCCCATAAAGAATATCATTCTCAATGGGGAAAAACTGGGCTTTCCCCCTAAGGTCAACAAGAACATGACAGGGATGCCCACTCTCACCACTGTTGTTCAACATAGTACTAGAAGTCCTAGCTTCAGCAATCAAGCAACAACAACAAAAAAATAAATGGCGTTCAAATTGGCAAGGAAGTTGTCAAACTCTCACTCTTTGCAGATGGCATACTTTATGTGGAAAACCCAAAAGACTCTGCTCCAAAAGTGCTAGAACTCATACAGGAATTCAGCAATGTGGCAGTATATAAAATCAATGCATAAAGATCAGTTATATTTCTATATACTAACAGAGAGACAGAAAAAAGAGAAATTAAGGAACTGATCCCATTTACAATTGAACCAAAACCCATAAAATACCTATGAATAAACCTAACCAAAGGATCTGTACTCTAAAAACTAGAGAATACACAGGGGCTCCTGGGCGGCTCAGTCAGTTAAGTGTCTGCCTTCTGCTCAGGTCATGATCACCTGGTCCTAGGATCTAGGTGCTCCCTCCTCCATGGGAAGCCTGCTTCTCCCACTCCCTCTGCCCTGCTTGTGCTCTCTTTCTCAGTCTATTTCAAATAAACAAAATCTTTAAAAATAAAAATCAAAAAACACTACAGAACACTTATGAAAGAAATTGAGGAAGGCACAAAGAAATGGAAAAACATTCCATGCTCATGGACTGAAAGAACAAATATTGTTAAAATGTCTATGTTACCAATGCAATCTACACATTCAATGCAATCCCTATTAAAATACCATTAGCATTTTTCACAGAGCTGGAACAAATAATCCTAAAATCTTCATGGAATCAGAAAAGACCCTGGGTGGCTCAGTGGGTTAAGCCGCTGCCTTCGGCTCAGGTCATGATCCCAGGGTCCTGGGATCGAGTCCCACATCGGGCTCTCGCTGAGTGGAGAGCCTGCTTTCCTCTCTCTCTCTGCCTGCCTCTCTGCCTACTTGTGATCTCTGTCTGTCAAATAAATAAATAAATAAATAAATCTTTTAAAAAAAAAAAAAAAAAAGAAAAGACCCTAAATAGCCAAAAAATGTTGAAAAAGAAAACCAAAGTTGGTGGCATCACAATTCAAGACTTCAAGCTATATTACAAAGCTGTAATAATCAAGACAGTCTGGTACTGGCAGAAACAGACACACAGATCAATGGAACAAAACAGAGAATCCAAAAATGGACCCACAACTCTATGGTGAGCTTATCTTTGACAAAGCAGGAAAGAATATCCAATGGAAAAAGGACAGTCTCTCTTCAATAAATGGTGCTGGGAAAATTGGACAGCAACATGCAGAAAAACAAAACTGGACCACTTTCTTATATTTTCTTATATATTCCATACACAAAGATAAACCCAAAATGGATGAAAAGACCCAAATGTGAGATAGGAATTAATCAAAATCTTGGGAAGAACAAGGCAGCAATCTCTTTCATCTCAACCACAGCAACTTCTTGCTAGACATGTCTCCAAAGGCAAGGGAAACAAAAGCAAAAATCACCTTTTGGAACTTCATCAAGATAAAAAGCTTCTGCACAGTTAAGGAAACAGTCAATAAAACTAAAATGCAACTTATGGAATGGGAAAGGATATTTGCAAATGACATATCAGATAAAAGGCTAGTATCCTAATCTATAAACAACCTATTAAACTCAGCACCCCAAAAAACAAATAATCCAGTCAGAAATGGGCAGAAAACAAGAACAGACATTTGTCCAATGAAGACATAGAAATGGCCAACAGACACATGAAAAAATGTTCCACATCACTTGGCATCAAGAAAATACAAATCAAAACAACAATGAGAGGGAACCCCGGGTGGATCAGTTAATGAGGCATCTGCCTTCAGCTCAGGTCATGATCCCAGGCTCCTGGGTTCAGCTTCCTGCATCAGGCTCCTTGCTCAGCAGGGAGACTGCTTTTCCCTCTGCCTGCCACTCTTCCTGCTTGAGCTTGCTCACTTTCTCTTGCTTTTTCTGACAAATAATATCTTAAAAAAAAAAAAAAGAAGAAGAAGAAGAAGAAAACCCACAATGAGATACCACCTCACACCAGTCAGAACGGCTAAAATTAACAACTCGGGAAATAACACATGTTGGCAAGGATGTGGAGAAAGGGGAACCCTCTTACATTATTGGTAGGAATGCAAACTGGTGCAGCCACTCTGGAAAACAGTATGGAGATTCCTCAAAAAGTTAAAAATAGAGCTACCCTATGACCCAGCAAATGCACTACTAGGTATTTACCCCAAAGATACAAATGTAGTGATCTGAAGGGGCACCTGTACCCCAATGTTCATAGCAGCAATGTCCACAATAGCCAAAATGTGGAAAGAGTCAAGATGTCCATCGACAGATAAATGAATAAAGACGACATGGTATAGGGGCACCTAGGTGACTCAGTGGATTAAGTCGCTGCCTTCAGCCCAGGTCATGGTCTCAGGATCCTGGGATTGAGCCCCGCGTTGGGCTCTCTGCTCATTAGGGAGCCTGCTTCCCCCTCTCTCTGCCTGCCTCTCTGCCTACTTGTGCTCTCTCTGTCAAATAAATAAATAAAATCTTTACAAAAAAAAAAAAGGAAGACATGGTATATATATACGATGGACTATTATTCAGCCATTAGAAAGGATGATTACTTACCATTTACATCAATGTGGAGGGTATTACGCTGAGCAAAATAAGTCAATCATAGAAAAACAATTCTCATATAGTTTCATTCATATGTGGAATGTAAGAACAGTGCAGAGGATTATAGGGGAAGGGAGGGAAAACTTAAAGAGAAGTCATCAGGGAGGGAGAAAAACCATGAGAGACTCTTAACAGTAGGTAACTAACTGAGGGTTGCTGGAGGGGAGGGGGTGGGGGGATGAGGTACTGCATGATGGGCATTAAAGAAGGCACGTGATGCAATGAGCACTGGGTATTATACACAACTGATGAATTAACTATATCTGAAATTAATGATATACTATACATTGGCTAATTGAATTTTTAAAAATAATACAAATAAAAGCTCCAGGATATTCATAAGACTAGAAAACATTACACTCATATGCAGGACTATATACATGCTCAAGAAAGCATGCAGAAGGCGCTAATCTCTCATTTCTGGCTGACACTGAGATTCTGTGCAAGCAAGAAGTGAAGACTAAGGTAGAGTTGTAAACCTCCTGCCAGAACATTGAAAACATACTCCACTATGCAAACAGATATGCATCCCTTGACAAAAGCGTGGAAGACGTAATGGTTCCAGACATTTAGGGAAAATGTCCAATCATTACCTGACCACTAAACCTACACAGAGATTTCAGTGGCAACACAAGATAAAGAATACAGATACTACAGGAGCGCCTGGATAGCTCAGTTGGTTAAGCGTCTGCCTTCAGCTCACGTCATGATCCCAGAGTCCTGAGACAGAGCCCCACATCAAGCTCCCTGCTCAATGGGGAGGCTGCTTCTCTCTCTTATTCTGCCCCTCCTCCCTCATGCGTGGTTTCTCTCTAATAAATAAAAAATTTTTTTAAAAAGTAGTGATGTTACAGAATTAGTTTAGAGGGTTAAGTACCCAACAACAAACAGAAGAAACAAACAACAAGCCCTGGGGAGAACTGCCACACTATATTATTTAAACTGTCTTATTCTCAACAAAAAAAAAAACTGAACCATGACAAAAATATTAAAGTACAGCCCATACACAGGGGGAAAAAAGCAGTAAATATAAATTGTCTCAGAGAAAGCCTAGACACTGAACTTACTAGACAAAAATTTAAATCTGGTATTTCATAAGGCATTCAAATAACAGAAATAATGAAGGATGAGAACACAGTTTCACCAAACAGAGCACAAGAGATAGAATTTTAAAAAAAGAACCAAATGAAAGTTCTGCAATTTAAAGAAACAAAACTGAAAGGAAAAATTTAGTTAAGTGGCTCATGAGTACATCTGATTTGGCAGAAGAATCAATGAACTTAAAAAGCAGGTCAAAGTACACAGTCAGAAACAACAAAAAAAAAATGAACAGAACCTCAGAGACCTATAGGACACCATCAACCATATCAATACATGGATAATAGGAGCCAGAGAAGAAGAAAAGATAAAGATTATTTGAAGAAATAATAGCCAAAAACTTCCCCAAATGTGATGAAAAACATTAATCTACAAATCAAAAAACCTCATCCACCACCAAATAGAATGAACTCAAAAAGACCCAAACCTAGACATATCAATATCAAACTATTAAAAGCCAGACAACAAGAATCTTGAAAGCAGACAGAAGAGATTAGTCACACACACAGGGATACTAGGTTAGATTAACAGCTGATTCTTCATCAGAAACCATGGAACCTTTGTAGGTTAACCTATTCAAAGTGTTAAAAAAGGGGAAAAAAAACTATCAACCTTCAAAAATGAAGGAGATAAGGTTAAGACATTCCCAGATAAACAAAAACTAAAGAAATCTGTTGCTAGTAGATCTGCCCAAAATAGTTACTAAAGACTGTCCTTTTTACAATTCTTTTGATTTAAAAATGTATAAAAGCAGTAACTAGAAAACTGTTGATGTAGTTATAATGTATAAAGATGTCATTTATATAAAAATAATAAAATGAAGGAGTGGGAGGGAATGAAACCACACACGAGCAAAGTTTTTTTTTTTTATGTTACTCACACTAAATTGGTATTAATCTCTAAGAGGGTAACTGTAATCCCTAGAAAAACCACTAAAGGGCGCCTGGGTGGCTCAGTGGGTTAAGCCGCTGCCTTCGGCTCAGGTCATGATCTCAGGGTCCTGGGATCGAGTCCCGCATCGGGCTCTCTGCTCGGCAGGGAGCCTGCTTCCTCCTCTCTCTCTCTCTGCCTGCCTCTCTGCCTACTTGTGATCTCTGTCTGTCAAATAAATAAATAAAATCTTTAAAAAAAAAAAAAAACCACTAAAAATTAGACTAACAACTGTTTATATTAATGATTAGTGAGTGAAGGAGAGGATGAGGGGACACAGAAGTGACTACAATGGGTAAAGGTTTCTATTGGAGTGATGAAAATGTTCTGGAATCAGTTGTGATGCCTGCACCACTTTGTAACTATATTCGAAGCTACCGAACTGTACATTTTAATATGGTGAATTTTATGGTATATGAATTATATGTCCATAAAAAATATTTTCAAAGAAGGTAAGCTTATGACATGTGAGCATTTCACTGTAGGTAAATTTTACCTCAAAAACAATAACAATAACAAAAGAGAAAGATAATGGTATCAATGCTTTAAGCATTAGGAGAGTGCTTTAGTGCTAAGCATTAGGAGAAGCATTAGGGTGGCTCAGTCATTAAGCATCTGCCTTCAGCCCAGGTCATGATCCCAGGGTCCTGGAAGTGAACCCCACATTGGGCTCCCTGCTCAGCAGGGAGTCTGCTTTTCCTTCTCCCCCATTTGTGTTCCCTCTCTCATTGTCTCTGTCAAGTAAATAAAATCTTAAAAAAAAAAAAAAAAAGCACTGGGAGAAAATTTATAGGTATCTATACTTTATTTTGAATTAAAAAAATAAAATAAAATACCTGAACTGAAGATTAGTAGGATAGACAGATACGTGGGAAAGCAATGGTCAGTGGTAGAAAGTAGGCACGAGTACCTGGGTTTTCACCATAGAATTTCAACTGTTCTATAAGTTCAAAAATGTTCATAAAATGCTGAGGGAAAGAATAGTGCTGAAGAAACACTCAGATCCAGGTTGTGGACCTTTCTGCAAATAGCCTGAACTCTACAAAAAAACAGTATCATTAAAGACACAAATGTCAAATTATTGTAGAATAAAAGAATCCAGAGAGACATGACAAAGGGGGTAAAAACCTGAATGTGGACATTATATATTTTGAATCAATGATCAATTTCTTGGTGTGACAGTAGTATTCTGGTTATGAGAATGTCCTCATGTGAAGGACATACATGCTACAGTATTTAGTAGTGAAATGTCATAAAGAATGTAATTTACTTTCAAATGATTTAGGAAGAGAATGTATACATACGTATACATAGAAGACAACAAATGTGACAAAAGATTAACAACTAATAAATCTAGGTGAAGGATATATGCTTGCTAATATCGCTCTTTCAACTTATTTGCTTTAACTTTTTCAAAATATAAAGGGTAGGAGATAAGTAGTACCAAGGTGAGAGTTATAAAGAATATTGGCAAATTAGAACTCTCACCTCATCTCCCTCTATTCTCCCCCTCATATACCACACTTGTGTCCTTCCACTGTCCCAAATAAAACAAGCTGATCATAATTTCACTGGCTGTCTTTGCTGGTGTGCTTTCTACTGGGAGTACTCTTCCCCCAGATCTTCGTTTGGCCGTTTTTCTTTAATCATTCAAGCTTCAACTTAAATGCAATCTCAAAGAGGCCCTCATCTACCACTTTAAGAGATGCCCACCCATCAGGCTCTAACATAGTACTTGATATTTTCTTAACAACAATAATCTATAACTGGAATGCTTATAAATTTTTTGTATTTACTTGTTTTTCTCTCTACAACATAAATGACAGGCCAAGAGAGTCAGCTGTTTTATGCTTTTAGGCTGTCCTACTTTTCTTCCATAGCCTGTATCCTATGACACCCACCCTTGTATCCAGTAAAAAGTTAACTGGAAATAGTAAAGCAACTGATAATTTTTTCTACAGAAGTAGAAGCTAGGGGAGTGAGTAATCTGAAGTTAACAGAAATCAGAGTGAGTGGGTCAAGGGGCTGATACTAAACTCAAAGATGGTATGAGTATATAATAGCTACAACAGTTGTTGGTTTTACTAATACAATACCTAAAAACCTAGGACAAGAGCCAGCAACAGCAACCTTTTTATCAAAAATTAAACAAAAATTCCCTAGCATTTAAATTTAAAAGTTTATGTTCTTCTAAGACTTAGAGAAAAACCAGAGTCCATGTTCCTTGAATTCAGTTAAGATTTACTCTAAAGGTATAGATTCTACTTCCTTCTCTTCCACTTGATTTAAATAACATTTTCCTAATCTTTTTGCCAATCTACCACCTGATATTTCTACTGCATGCTAAATACTATCCTTACGCTTTAAAAGACAGTGGTCTTTGCCATCTCTGTGAATATTTTACAAATCCTTGAAGTGGCATGTACTTGTGAATATAATGAAAAAGAATGGTTGTAGAAAGTCTGAGGCTGAAAATAAGAAAGTAGAAACTAAAATGATAGCTTATATAGTTTATATTTACTGATTGTTTACTATAGGACAAGCTCTATCCTAAAGATTTTACACAACACACTAACTCATTTGGTTCTCACAAAACCTTGTGAGGTTATTTTCCACATTTTGCGGATAAATAAACTAAACTTAAAGAACTAAAATACCTCGACCAATGTCCTACAACTATTAAGGTTAGATTCAAACCAGGCCAAATGATTTCAGAGCCCTTCTTCATGCCTGTCACCATGACACTATAAGTCTTTACAAATTTGATAAAAATTCTGTGGTGCTACAATTTCAGGAAGGGAAATGTGCTAATTATATGTATGTGCTAAGTATATTACATTGTTAAGATTAATACTTAAATTTCGGTGATTCTCCTTGACATAACAAACAGCAAAACAGGACATGAAAAAATATTACTTAATAAGAATACCAACACATACTTCCCAAGTATTGTACCTGAAGTACAATACATAACTAAAAAGAGCAAAAGCCCTGTGGGTCATAGCTCTTACTAGAATTCAGTGAATATCCCAAAGACCTAAACCTTTATACCCTGAACAACTTCTAGTATATTTTGTTTCCCATATGGCATTCTCATTCAGGGTATTTTCTATGAACATATTCTGATATAAAACTCCTGACTAGGCAGCGCCTGGGTGGCTCAATGGGTTAAAGCCTCTGCCTTCAGCTCAGGTCATGATCCCAGGGTCCCGGGATCAAGCCCCACATTGGGCTCACTGCTAAGCAGGGAGCCTGTTTCCCTGCCCCTCTCTCTGCCTGCCTCTCTGCCTACTCGTGATCTCTGTCAAATAAATAAATAAATAAACAAACCAACAAACTCCTGACTAGACTCTATTCTCTAACAGCGATGAATAGTTTATAAAGCAGAGCCTGAATGGCATGTGGGCGTCTCTGTCAGTTGAGTGCCTGACTCTTGATTTCAGCTTAGGTCATAGTCTCAGGGATATGGGCTCCAGCCCTGTGTCAAGCTTTAGACTCATTGTGGAGTCAGCTTGTCCCTCTCCCTCTGCTCCTCTCCTTCACTCACTCAAATGAATAATATCTTTTTTTTTTTTTTAATTTTTATTTATTTTTTGAGAGAGAGAGCAAGAGCACAAGCAAGGAGAGGGGCAGAGGGAGAAGGAGACTCCCTGCTGAAGAAACCCAACACAAGCCTTGATCCCAGGACCCCAAGATCATGACCCGAGCTGAAGGCAGATGTCTGACTGAGCCACCCAGGTACCCCTCAAATAAATAAAATCTTAAAAAACAAAACAGAACAAAACGAAAGAAAAGAAAAGAAAAAGCAGAGCCTTGAAAGCAAAGCAACAATGAGCTCAAGAGAACAATCATTAAGCGTCTGCCTTCGGCTCGGGTCATGATTCTAGGGTCCTGGGACCAAGCCCCACATCGGGCTCCCTGCTCAGCGGAAAGCCTGCTTCTCCCTCTCCCACTCCCCCTACTTGTTTTCTCTCCCACTGTGCCTCTCTGTCAAATAAATATATGAAAATCTTTTAAAAAAAAAAAAAAGAGAGAGAAAACCTGTGGTTCATTAGATGCTTTGCAAGTGGCATCAGGTGATTGCTGAAGTTTAGTTTAAAACCATCCTACTGGGATGCCTGGGTGGCTCATTTGGTTAAGCATCTGCCTTTGTCACAATCCCAGGGTCCTGGGATTGAGCTCTGAGTCAAACTCCCTGCTCGGCGGAAAGCCTGCTTCTCCCTCTGCCCCTCACCCCGCTCGTGTGTGCGCGCGCGCTCTCTCTCTCAAATAAATAAAATCTTTTAAAAATAAGGGTGATCAAGAATACTTGGGGCGCCTGGGTGGCTCAGTGGATTAGGCCTCTGCCTTCAGCTCAGGTCATGGTCTCAGGGTCCTGGGATCGAGCCCCACATCGGGCTCTCTGCTCAGCAGGGAGCCTGCTTCCTCCTCTCTCTCTGCCTGCCTCTCTGCCTACTTGTGATCTCTGTCTGTCAAATAAATAAAAGATTTAAAAAAAAAAAAAAAAAGAATACTTAAGACATCATCATACCTCCTATATACTAGAAAATGCAAAAAGAATTCTTCAGTGGAAGGCACAATATTATGTAGTTTTGACTATTTCTAAGTCTCAAAAATAAAAACTTTATTATATAAATACTCTGAATATATATGCTCATAACATATACATTGATAATGTCAAAAGCTCTATATACCATGTATAACTAAAGAAACATTAGAGTTCTTATCCTTATTAAAATTCCCAGCTACCCATCAAAAACGTGAATAAGGTTTTCTAACCTTTCAAAGTCACCTTGCCTCGTAAATTTTGATAACCTATACACGGCCCAGTTGTTAAGCTGTTTAGAGGTCATTCCTCTTCCATTATCTATCACTGCAACGGCAGGTTTTCCTTGTGTTTCATCAAAAAGCTATGAAATAAGTTCAAAAGACAGGAAAAGTCAAATCAATGTCAAAAATATAAAAAGTTATTTATTAAAGAATTAAATGGGCTCATTCATACACTGATGGTGGAAGTGTAAATGTATTATAAGTTACTAAAAGTTACGTCAGCTGTATAAATCAAAGGCCTTAGAATTCTTCATGTCCTTTAATCCAGAAATTCCATTTCTCAGAATTTAGCTTAAGGAACTAATCAGAAACGTCTAAAGACCTATAAAGATCTTCATGCCAGCACTGTTTACAACAGCAAAAATGTAGGAAAAAATCTAAATCTTTAATAATAATAGACTACATAATTTATAATATAGCCCATAAATGAAACCATAACAATGGAACATTATACTGCAGAATATTCATGATATGGCAAATGTCTACAATGTACTGTGTCAAAGTAGATCACAAAAAAAAAGTACACTGTGATCACATATACATGTATATCTATAAGCATAGAAAAAGGGCACATAAAAATTTTAACAAGAGAAATCAGATAATTTCTACTTTTAGTTTATTTTCTAATGTACCACAAGTTCATTGTAGAAGTTTTTATAAAAGGAAGTTAAATTTCTTTAAAGTATTATTTTCTTACCAATTTGATCTGTATTCTTCTAATACCAGTGTTTCTAGAAGTAGCAGACAATGAATTGTCAATTAATTCTGCAAGAGCAAAAGCTGGAAAAGAATGAGAAGACATTACTGCTTAACTTTTTCCTCTCAAATACTTCATTTAAAAGTTCAAAGTAGAAGAAACTCTGAAGTACCTTAAGCCATCACTTTTATTTTCCAAAGAGCTAGAATTAAAGTATTATCCTGATCCTAATGATATAATACACATTAAAGGCATCATCATCAATCACCACCAGCATTAAAAAGCAGTCATCAACCAGTACTTGTAAGGCACTATACGGCATGAGTCAGCCAGCCATGATTCCTGGCTTCAAGGAGTTTCTAATCTAAAGACAGACATACAGACATAGGAGACAAACAAAAGACCATAACCATAAAATCAAATACTAGTTCATGGTATGTAATACATCATGCACAAGCCAAAAAGTAAACACATTCAGAAACAAGGCAGGGCAGGGGTTACAAATATAAAGCAATTATAAAAATGTCTATTAAGAACTAATTTAGATATAGAAATCTTATGATTAACAGCAACTTATCAAATGGCAGACTGTGTCTAACTGACACAGAACTGCTAATTATTTCCTACTACACAACCAGCTTGATATTCAACTTATCACTGGCTCAGTATTATTAACTAACATTCTTTTTTCTTCAAGGTCACTACTCAAACTATTTCCTGCTTTTACTTCCCTAATTAAAAAGGGGAACACACCAAATTTATGTCTCTTACTACCAATGAAGTGCAATCCAACTAACACTGTAATTAAGCCACAAAGTAGCACCCCAGCAAGCATTCCACACTCTGAACACTTATGGGATGGCTTTGTTTATAAACTAGAAAGAAGTTACCACAAATCAGATATAAGGATCTGGCCAATGGTATTAAGTCTAGAAAATAGAGAAGGAACACTGTAGAAATGGAAGGAAAAAAGAGGTAAGAGAAATTTGGGGGGAAGAAATTATTAAAATTTGATATCTGCTTACATATGAAAGTACAAAAAAAAAGGAAAAAGAAACAAAGATGGTTTTGAGTCTTTGACCAAACTGGATAAACAGTCATATTTCTCATAAAAGGAAAATTTAGAGAGGAGGAAAGAAAACTCTCCATTTTAGATGCAATGTCCTACCACTCTATCAAAGCTCAATGAGTAGAGGTGTTCCATAGGGAGCAAGAATAGATACCAGGTTTTAGACAATAAAAACAGTCAAAGGTAAGGATTTCTGCTTTGCCAACAGAATAATTAAGACTTAAATCACCTCATTAGGAATAAAGTATAAAAAAAAGAGCAGCATGACTTGAAAAGATATCCACCATAGGTCAAGAATAACCAAAAGCAGCACTAAAGGCAAATGAAACAAAAGCAGGGAAAGACCTAGGAATGTACTGTAAAATCACAGCAATCAAAGCAAGAGCTTAAAAAGGGAGATTTTCTGCTTGTTCATGAAATGATAGCAGGAATGAAAACTAGTACAACTAATCTGAAAGATAATGTATATCAAAAGTCTTAAAAATGAATGTACCTATTGACTCCATGATTATAAATTCAGAAATCTACCCCTAGAGAAAGAATTAAAGATTCACTCAATATGCAAATATTTGAACACTATTTTCAGGCATTAATCTAGGAAGAGAATAAAACAGACAAGAGTCCCATTCTTCTGGAATTAACATTCTAGTTAGAAAGATGGAAAAATGATGAGAAAGATGGAAAATGAAATATAGTAATTAATTCCTTAGTACGTTATGCAGTTATCTATGTGATAGAGAAAAGAATAAGCAGAAAAAAAGAGATCAGATAATAGTAAAGTCACAGAGGGAACATAGTTGTAATCTTAAATTGGGTGATCAAGGTTAATTTTTGTTGAGAAGGTAATAGGTAAATAAAAATTTGAAAGAGGTGAGGGAATGAGGCAGGGGCTATCTGGGCAAAGAGGCAGAGGGCCCTAAGCTGAGTACACAGCTGGTACTGGAGTGAAAAAACAAAAAGGAAGAGTTACAGAAACAAAGGCTGATAGCAAAGCAGAGCTACAAAGGTCATACAGATAATTATAAAGACTTTGGCTTTTATTCTCAGTGAAACAGGAGTTTCAGCAGAAGAGTAAACATCTGTTTTCTCTTGTGTTTTCAGCAGAAGTGTTCTCAACAGAAGAGTAAACATCTGACTTCTCAAACTTTATGTGGACAGGCATGAAAGGAGAGATGAATTAAGAGTCTACTATAGCATTTAGGTGGTAATTCCTCAAGATGAGGTTTTAGAAACAGAAATGGTAATAAATGGTCAATTCTATATAAATACTGAAGATAATGCCATAGTGGCAATCCAATTTTCTTACACACTGGATGAAAGGAATGAGACAAAGAAGAATCAGTTGATTTTTGGCCTAAGCAATGAAAAAACAGAGTGATAAACAATTTGAATGGGAAAATTATGTGTAGTTAGGATTCAGTGAACAGATCAGGGTTCCCATCTTAAGATATGCTAGTGGAGATATCACATGGGTAGCTGCACAGACAGAATTGAAATTCAAGAGGTAAGTTTGGCAATATTTTCAGTATTTGACTAAAAATTACCATTTCTGGGGCACCTGGATGACTCAGTTAAGCATCTGATTCTTGACTTTTGGCTGATTGCTCATGAGCTAAGCCTCATGTCTGGCTCCACGATCAGCGTGGAGCTTGCTTGAGATTCTCTCTCTCCCTTTCCCTCTGCCCCTTATCCCACTCACACACACACTCTCTCTCTAAACGGATAAATAAAATCTTTAAAAAAAAAAAAATTACCATTTCCACCACCTCCACTGAGGAGTCACCGCCATAACACTGGTATTTAGAACCATGTAATTGGACAAGATCACTAAGGAAGTAAGAGAAGAAAAGGGACCAAGGACTAAGCTGCGAGGCACTTCAATATAAAGAAGGTTGAGAAGAGAGGTCAATTTTATCTCAATTAAAAGAAAAAGATAAGAGGGCGCCTGGGTGGCTCAGTGGGTTAAGCCTCTGCCTTCAGCTCAGGTCATGATCCCAGGATCCTGGGATCGAGCCCTGCATCAGGCTTTCTGCTTAGCAGGGAGCCTGCTTCCCCCTCTCTCTCTCTGCCTGCCTCTCTGCCTACTTGTGATCTCTGTCTGTCAAATAAATAAATAAAATCTTTAAAAAAAGAAAAAGAAAAAGATGGGAAGAGAAGAGAAGAAAGAAGGCAGCCAGTGAGATATAAACAGAAGTATGATTTCTCAAAAGCCAAGTGAAGATTATTATATCAAGGAAGAAAAGTGATAAACTGTAAATACCTTGAGTAAAATGGGAACTGAAAGCTGATCACTGGATTTAGCCACGGGTGACCCTCAAAGAGTACAAGAGAATGAATAAGAAAGAATGGGAAGAGACGCACCACTGCTGATAGTAAATACAGTCAACTCTTTTGAGGAGTTCTATAAACAGGAGCAAAAACTGGGCAGTAGCTGGTGAAAGAATATGATGTTTTTAAGATGGGAGAAATAAGGGGCGCCTGGGTGGCTCAGTGGGTTGGGCCTCTGCCTTCGGCTCAGGTCGTGATCCCAGGGTCCTGGGATCAAGCCCCGCATCGGGCTCTCTGCTCTGTGGGGAGCCTGCTTCCTCCTCTCTCTCTGCCTGCCTCTCTGCCTACTTGTGATCTCTGTCAGATAAATAAAGAAAAAATCTTTAAAAAAAAAAAAAAAAAAGATGGGAGAAATAAGATGGGAGCTTCCTTATATATAAGGAACAATATCAGAGGTAATAAGTAGCCTGGTTAGGAGTTCAAGCTCTGTAATTCTTCTGCTAGGGTCCAAATTCTGGCTCCAACACTTACTACCAGGATGGCCTTTGTTAAGCTACCTAAAATCTCTTAGCCTCAAGTTTCTTCAGTGAAGTAGGGTCATTATGTAACATTAGTTACCACATAGGATTAAAAATTAAATGAGATGATGTTCATAAAGAACTTGGCATGCTGCCTGGCACAGCAGCAGATAGTAATTATTACTAGTACTTAGGGTGAGGATGTGTACAATGACTTAGAATATTCAGTCACGTGTAATAATAAAAAAAGACTGAAAACAACCTAAATGTCTAAAAGAACACTTCTGGAAGAAATCTGTTATATAAGCACTACATAAACACTAAAAACAAATACACATTGACATATATATTAAAGATGTTCATTATATTTTAAACAAAAAAGTAGGTTAAAGGAGTATGTTCCATATAAAACCACTAAAAAAGAAAAAAATATAGAAAAAGGCCTGAAATGATAAACACCAAAGTATAAGTGGTGGTTCTATCTGGATGGTAGAGATAAGATGTTCTTTATGTTCTTTCTGCTCATCTATGTCTTCTATTTCCTATAAACTATAATACATACACAAGAAAAAATATTTTTAATATGAAAGTTTATAATGAACATCATAAGTAGTAGTAAACACTTTGGCAGGGTCCAGACAGAAAAGACTCTCTAAAGCAACTGATTTGTAAAGATCACTAGCAAACAGTCCAAAGGAAGGATAAACACTTGTGAGAAATAAGGTGTAATGAAATAATAAAGAAATGGAGACCAGAACACAAGCCACTTACTTGTATAATTCAACTACACAAATTTGCAAGGTAAAAAAAAAATTCTCAATTGGGAGACATCCACAGGAAGCCAGGAAGAATAAATCAAGAGTACAGAGAAGATGGAAAGATAGGTTGGTACATTTCTTTGAGTTAAAATGGAATGAATCATTATAGAAGATTAGTTTTAAAGGAGAGGTATCTTTACTCTAAAGATGACTTTGATAGAAAAGAAATACTGATTGATGAAGAGGCTAAAGTAAGGAAGTTCACAATGACTGCTCATAATCTTCTAATTAAAGTAGAAAGAACTTTTTTAAACAGTGAAGGAATGTGACATGTGGTCAAGGGATAAAATAGTAACAGTTTGTGAAAAATTAGTATAAATATAATACTTACGCAAAGGATTTTGTCCTTCACTTGCATAATATTCATACATGCCACTTTTAACCAGTGTGTCATAGTGAGGTAGGAAGTCAATTCGTTCTTTTGTAGCTGTTAGTAGTAACTGATTAACTGACTGTAGCAGGTATAGAGTGACTCCATCTTTAACAGTGTCATCTGTAATTAAGAAGTAATATCGTAAGTGCTACATAGCACCAGAAATACAACTGATTTGTAATTTTGAATATGCAAATGGTATCTATAAGATATCTTTAAAGATAGTACAGGCAAACAATGGATCTATCTATAAATTCAGCTGTTTTATTAAGGATAGTACCGTACAATAGGCCCAAATACTTCCACTCATCTGAAACACTCAATTCTTAATACGTTAAACTATCACAGGAAATCAGATGATGAACTGCATTAGAGAGGCATTAACATGAATGGAGAAGTAGAATTAAACTTAAAAGGAATCATATGTGAAAACGTGGCAGGTCCCAAAATCTAATTAGATAAAAAAAATACAATGGAAGAATCCAAGTTTGTGAGAATTAATTTCTTGAGGGCCCACGTAAAAAAATGTGGCCAGGTATTGCACAACATCTCACCATCTGCAGCCATAACTGATAACTATATTTCTATAATCTTGTTTTAAAAATATGACCTCAGGGCGCCTGGGCTGCTGAGTCGGTTAAGCATCTGACGCTTGATTTCAGCTCAAATCATGATCTCAGGGTGATGAGGTAGACCTCAGGCTCCATGCTCTATGGGAAGTCTCAAGCTGCTCTCCCCACTCCGCCCCTCCCCCCACTCAAACACATGTGCTCTCTAAAATAAATAAATAAATCTTTAAAAAAAGAAGAAAAAAAAAATGACCTCTGCATAAACTGCACATATATAGTCAGTTTCCTCCTCCATTCGAAGAAAATAACCAAAATTATCAATAGTTTTAGTTACTTATCTGTGTAATGAAATACTTATTGCCCTATGATGTACTAGAACATATTAAATATAAAGGCATCAATTAAGCAATGCTTACCAAAATTATCACAGGTAATTTCTTTCCTACTTGTTGTTGTAATAACAAATTTCTCTTCGGGTGAAATGCCAAGTGTCTATCCAAAATAAGAGAGATAAAATCAATTATTACACAAAGGAAATAAATATGCCATTCAAGTTTATAAGATGAAAATATTGAAAGTATATCATAATCTTGTAACAATTACTGTTTACATAAAAAAATCTAAGTTTCAACTCTTCAAAACTGAAATTTTACAACTAATCAAAAAATGAGAATTAGAAAAATGAGTTAACATTTTCATTAAAATTTTATATATCTTTAAAATTAGAAGATATACACTCTTTCTAAAATTAAACAACAACAACAAAAAAAAATAAAATAAAATTAAATTAAATTAAACAACAATGTACAGTTAAGTGAAAAGACCAACTTCTACTTCAGGTAATGATAGACTAATCTTAGAACAGTCTTACCACCAAAGACAACTAAAAAAAAATCTAGACTAATAATACTTGAATCTTCAATAGCTATATTAAACCCTATTGGTTCCTACTGAAACTAATTAAGGCACCAACTCCTAACTCTAAAAACTAATTGAAGGGAAAGAAGAAAGCATTTACCTTGCTTTTTTGTACCAACTATAGTTACAGGTAACCAAATGGCTGTACTTGGTGAGGTTAAGCTGTTCTTTAGAGAACTGCAGCTAATAAATATAAGAGGAATGGCAATCAGAATATCACCATCACTAGATGAACCACCAGCTCAAATTTTATTATGAAGGAATCCAGCTGAACTATCTGAATCCCACTAATATTATCTTAGCATTGTTAAGGGGGAGAAATATCCATTTATTACATGCTTCTCGATATAACAGAACATAAAGCACCAGCACCACCTATAAGTATTCTTTGCCTCCATACCTCAAAGAAGTTGAACCTAAACTTTGTTTATAAACTTTTAAAAATAACTTGTTTACAGGATATATGGAGATAAAATAAGTTACACCATAAAGGAGCAGAGACAAATCCAGAATGTGTACTATTAAAGAAAAACCTACTTGATTTCTTCAACAAGCCAATGTCAGGAAAAATAAGGAGACTGGGGAAAGAGGGTTTTGCTCAAATGCTCTAAATTTTAAAAGAATTAAGATGCATAAAAAAACCAGACTCAACATTTGAGGACCCAGTTGGAATCCGGATTTAAATAAACTATTAAAAAAGACATTTTGAAATAGGTATCTGAATATGGATTAAGCTATTAGATGATATTTTAAGATGTTAATTTTGATGGTATGATCACAGAAATGCATGTGAAAGAGATAGGAGCAAAGTGAACCAGGAACTGGAATATGCTACAAAAGACAAAAATGATGCTTGTGTGGTACTTGGTAACTGTTGAATCTGGATGATGAGTTAATGTGTGCTCATTATACTATTATATCTATAGATGTTTGAAGATTTCTATAAGAAAAAATTTGTAATGTAAAATATACTATAATAAATTAGTGGAAGAGAACAGTGGACCCTGAAACAGGTGTATGTGTGTGTGTGTATGCGCACACACACACACACACACACGGAGATGATCTTGGCAGACAAGAGGTGACATTATAAATTGGTGGGAAAAGAATAATTTCAATGAATGATAATAAAACAGCTAGTTAACTGCATAAAAATGGTAAAATAAAATCCCCATCTCAACATACACAAAAAGAAAGTCCAAGAGAATTAAAGACACTGCATACTAACCCAAATTTTAAAGGAAAACATAAGGGAATAATTTTGAGTAGAGAGAAGGATCTCTGAAAATATATAAAAAGTGCAAGCCATAATGGAAAAAACTAGAAAATATGAAAAGATGCTCATCTTCACTAGTTATTAGAGAAATTAAAATAACTTATCATTCCCATGAGACTGGCAAAAATTTTAAGTCCTGATACTATAAAGTATAGGCCTCCATATAGGGAAACCTTATCCACTGCTGAGAAGACTGAAAATCAGTACAACTATATTGAAGAGCAATCTGGTATCCTTTACTAATACTGAAGATAACCATCTCCCATTCAATTCCATTCTACAGAAATGAAGCTATGCATATAAACTGATGGGGAATAAAATTGTACTTGTTTAACAAACTGTTTTTACAGAACTTCATTAGGGTTTTGTGCACTGAGTCTTTATTCCTTAGCTAGTACTACTTTATTTCTCCCATCCAAGTACTAACCAGGCCCAACCCTGCTTAGCTTCCGAGATCAGACGTAGCTAGTACTACTTTATTTCTACAGTGTCCCACTTGTTAGTTCAGGTGCTTATGCATCCTGTAAAACAAAATTTGTTCTTACAGTTACTGAAAAAACTATGTGCCCAGCTGAATTTTTAAGATCTATGTAAATCTGAAAATTAAATATTTGTATCTAATTATTCCATATGCTCTTCTCCATTAATCTATTATTCAATTAAGATACTAAGTTATCGGGCGCCTGGGAGGCTCAGTGGGTTAAGCCTCTGTCTTCGGCTCAGGTCATGGTCTCACGGTCCTGGGATTGAGCCCCGCATCGGGCTCTCTGCTCAGCAGGAAGCCTGCTTCCTCCTCTCTCTCTCTCTCTGCCTGCCTCTCTGCCTACTTGTGATCTCTGTCTGTCAAATAAATAAATAAAATCTTAAAAAAAAAAAAAGTTATCTTTTTTCTTTACTCGTAATTCTATATACAAATTATTTCTTCAATAATTTTTCCAAATATTTAGAAGCATTGATATTGACAAATATAAATTAAATATTTCTAATTATGTTTTTGTTCAAGATGGCATACCCTTTTCTCTCTGTATTTTTAGCCTAATTCTACCTTATCAGGCATAAACTAAAGACTTTCATGGGTTCATGTTAACCTGGTCTTGAATACAGATATACCTTCTCTGCCTTTCCCTACACAAAAGCAGGATAACGTTCTATCTGGGCAAGTGTCTTGATTATGTTTTTTCCATTTTTATATGAACACTTTGGTCCCATCTTTTTCTGGGTTAACTGGTAATGAAGATGGAAGTGCCTTTAATGGGTAATAAAAATTACCTACCTTCCATCTCTATAGGTCAGCCTCAAACTACTCGCTGCCCAACTTCTCTCAAAAGCCAATTTTAAGCAAGATCTATAAAGGGCTAACTAAATTATAGTCCATAAAATCTTCAGATACTTTAAAGTTCATCCATGGGTTAAGTCAGAAACTATATACTTCAATGCACTACTCTGAAACTCTGCAAATTAGCCTTCAATGATTTGTCCTTTGACATAATATCCAATGGTTTTGTCCCTGAATCACTCAGACAAGGAACACCCATACTGCACTTGAGTGAGAAATCTCTAAAAAAAAATTTGAGTGGTTACTGGCTAACACAGCTTGCACTACCCAAAGTAACACAAATATCCTACCTTGCATTAAAGGAAATAAGCAGCAGACTTTGCTATCTTTAGGGATGTTGTCCATTTTACCAGGATTTATAAGGAATCTACGGAGAAATTTTTCTCAAGTCAAAGATTTGCTTCACTAGCACTTGGAATGTTTTTATTCTATAGACACTGTAGTTTTTCTATAAATTATCTGTCCTTTGTTTTGACCTCTAAGAAACTCAAAGCTGATTTCATGACTCAGCAATGGTGTAAGATATTTGTAAGGTATTATCAAAGTTTGTTAACTCTCCTCAGGTTACTATTTTATTCCTTCCTATATCTACTTTTATATTTCTTCCTTTTCTGGATTTTTTTCAAGATTTCATTTTTAAGTAATTTCCACATCCAACATGGGGCTCAAACCCACAACCCCAAGATCAAGAGTCACATGCTCTACAGATTGAACCAGCCAAGTGCCCCTCTTCTTTTGGAATTTTTAATATATGTGCCCTATGTACAAGTTCTTTTTAAAGGAAGAGAGTGATTCATGTAACTAAACAGCTATAAACCAACTATTAGGTAAGGGTCCTGCCCTCAAGGACCATACAGATTTTTTTTTTTTTTTTTTTTTGTACAATGATATAAGTGCCATGGTAGGGTCACAAGGTATAGTGAAACCATACAAAGGGAAAAGTAGGCATTTCCTTAAATATGGAGATAGAGGGGAACGTTTACATACTTCCCTTAATGTCTCGATATATCTTAAGAACTAGGCAAATGAATCATCCTCTAATCTTTGAGTCTGCAAGGCCACAAGGGTTCAAGTGAGTCAAAAGTTGCTTATCACAGGTCTAAGGGATTCTTCCAGATCTATTCCTTCCTCCCTTTTTTTCCCCTTTTTTACTCTTTCGTCTTTCTTCCTCTTTTTTTTTTTTTCCGTCTTTCTTCCTCTTGATTGCTCCCTTCTTCCACAAGGTAAGCGTTCCCCAAATAAGTTTAGGATCCATAATACTTTCTAGCATTACAAACACTTACTGGTTTAAGTTCTAATGAAAAACTTTAATTTAGTGCACTATTTTACCTCCCCCCTCACACACACACAAGGAAAATGAAGGCTTTAGTAAATAGTGTGGGCATTGTGGAGGTTTTTTTTTAATAAAAATAACAAGCATCAGAATCAAACAGACATCCACTCTAATCCCAGTTTCACTCCTTAGTATGTGTATAACCTTGGACTTAATTGAATAATTTAATTTAATTGTTCATGTAGGTAATGGAAACAATGTTAGTATAGGATTAGGTTATATAATGTAATGATGCTTTAAAAAGTAAATTCTCTGGGGGCGCCTGGGTGGCTCAGTGGGTTAAAGCCTCTGCCTTCGGCTCAGGTCATGATCCCAGGGTCCTGGAATCGAGCCCCACATCGGGCTCTCTGCTCAGCGGGGAGCCTGCTTCCCCCTCTCTCTCTGCCTGCCTCTCTACCTACTTGTGATCTCTGTCTGTCAAATAAATAAATAAAATCTTAAATAAATAAATAAATAAATAAAAAGTGAATTCTCTGAAAAAAGTTAGCCTTCCATTTTTTTTTCTTACTAGTTCTTCCCTCTTACTTCTAGTCAAATTTAACCTTTGTCTCTTCCAGCAGGAAGACATGGGAAGAAGGAAGAAAGAATTAGTCAAAAGAAATAGTCTCCTTGGTTTTCAAATTAAAATACTGAAGGTGGAGCCTGAGTGGCTCAGTGGGTTAAGTCTCTGCCTTCCACTCAGGTCATGATTTCAGGGTCTGGGGATCAAGCCCCGCATCGGGTTCTCTGCTTGGCGGCGAGCTTGCTTCCCCCCTCTCTCTCTGTCTATCAAATAATTAAATAAAATCTTTTAAAAAAATGAAATAAAATACTGAAGGACTGGGGCACCTGGGTAGCTCAGTCAGTTAAGCATCCGATTTCAGCTCAGGTTGTGATCTGGGGGCCACCTACAGTTCCCTATAAAGCGAGGAGTCTGCTTCTCCCTTTCCCACTCCTCTAGGCTCATTCACGCACTCTTGTTCTCTCTCAATAAATAAATATTTAAAAATATGTATCTAGGGGCGCCTGGGTGGCTCAGTGGTTAAAGCCTCTGCCTTCGGCTCAGGTCATGATCTCAGGGTCCTGGGATCAAGTGCCGCATCAGGCTCTCTGCTTGGCAGGGAGCCTGCCTCCTCCTCTCTCTCTGCCTGCCTCTCTGCCTACTTGTGATCTGTCTCTGCCAAAGAAATAAACAAAATCTTTAAATATATATATATATATATATTTAAAGAGTGGAATAAATGTATATGTTCCCTATTACAACTTAATTTGAGGCAAAGAGATATAACAAAGAATATGGGTTCTGGGTTTGAATCCTAATTTGAGACTGTACTATCTGTTTGACTTAAGTGAGTCACCCACCTTTAAAAGTGACTTTCCACTTCTGTAGTAATACTTCCCCCATCTAACAGTTAGTGAGACTTCTCATAGGACAGAATTTATTTCTAGATGGAAAGTAAATCAGCACAACCTTTTTGAAAACCAACCTGAAAATACCTATCAAGAGCTTTAAAAATATTCCTGACCTTGGAGGAAACTTCCAAGAGCCTTAACTAAAGAAAAATAAAAGACATAAAAGACTATTATTCAAAGATGTTTATCATGGCATTACTTAAAATTGGAAATAATGTAAGTGTCGACAAAAAGAAGGGATTTGGTTATGTAAACAGTAGTACTAAACAAACCATTTCAAACTTTGATTAGGAAGACTTGCCTTAAAAGAGAAAAATACTAACAATATTAAATGAAAAAATAGCTATAAAAACTGGGGTAAGAAAACAAAGAAATAACCCCAACTGCTACCAGAAGTTGTAAACTTTACAGTGACAAAAAGGTTTACTTTTCCCCGCTCTGGTTCCATATTTCCTTTATTTTTTTTTTAAAAGATTTTATTTATTTATTTGACAGACAGATCACATAGGCAGAGAGGCAGGCAGAGAGAGAGGAGGAAACAGGCGCCCCTCCATATTTCCTTTAATTTGCAGATCTTTTTAACAACAAAATTAATAAACATAAAGAGTTTATTTTTGGTATGGTTTTGAATAGATAACATTCATCAAAAAAGATGAGCACTCGGGGCGCCTGGGTGGCTCAGTGGGTTAAACCGCTGCCTTCGGCTCAGGTCATGATCTCAGGGTCCTGGGACCCAGCCCCGCATCGGGCTCTCTGTTCAGCAGGGAGTCTGCTTCCCTCTCTCTCTCTCTGCCTGCCTCTCCATCTACTTGTGATTTCTTTATGTCAAATAAATAAAAAAAAAAATCTTTAAAAAAAAAAAAAAAGATGAGCATTCATTCACTTGGTTTTCATATATACATGGGAATCTGCTATCACCAGGCACAGAATGAATTCAGTCTTTATACATTTTTCTCTTCACTCATTCATTCTAATTTCGACATTTACCGTGTATCAGGCATGGTTCTAGACACTGGGAATACAGTTGTGAACAAACCAAGGTCCTAGCTCTCAAGTCCCTTTTATTCTGTGGGTCTTGATTTCAATTATTTCAGCAACTACAGAGTTATGCGTCTAGAACAGTACTAAATCATCAGTCTAATCAATTTAAAACAATGCTTCTCACAAAGTTCTCTTCCCTGGGAAACTAAGTGTTCTCTGTAGCTTAAAAAGAACTTCATGTGGTTAAGGCTGCAGAGAACTACATTCCTCCTTTAAAGCTCAGGCACCTCCTCCACCTCCTACCTATAAAATTCTCACAGTTTAAAGTAGCTTTTCCTACGTAGTCATTAATTTTTAAAGCAAACTAATACAGTGTAGATACATATATCACGAATATATACATATACACACATATATATTCATTCACACACACACACACATATATATATCACCCATACATGTACACATAACACACTCAGGCATACACACCCTTTGGTGTTCCACAACTGCCCACAGGCACCTTTCAAATTAGTTCTAAAACTCTCAAGGGCCAGGGTTCAGAAAACCAGAAGGGCAGCTTCCACCTGCGAAGCTAACTGGGACAAGTGTTTTCACTACGGAGGGACCCTGTCAGGGCGGGCCCATAAACCTCCTTGACAGGACGACAGGGGAAATTATGGTATCACTGAATGCACCTGAGGTCAATCGACTCAGGAATTTCAGAACTCTGAACCATCGCCACACTCCTAGCAGAGGCATCAGGTTCTAACTCTGCGCTCGTATTTTTTTTTTTTTTTTTTAAAGTTCCAAACGAAGAGACACAAGCGCCTATCCCTACTGGAAGATAAGTTTAGAGTACTAAGGCCTTAGAGTACTAAGGTCGCCACCGGCCAATTAAACCCGACGTAAGAAATCCCGGGCAGCGAGAAGCAGCCCCACCCCGACCCCGTAAAAGGGCAGGGGGAGGCCTACGGAGATGCTGGCTCTGCACTCCCAGGCCGGGGCTGGGACCGGCCCAAGGCTTCCAGCCGCCGGGCCACAGGCATGGCGGGCACACGGGAGAGAGAAGCCAAGGCCGCAGAATTAGGGCCAGGTGACAGGTTTATTGCCCTTGGTGAGCAACTTGAGTGTCTCGTCACCCTCCCAACCCAAACTCTACCCGCGCATCCCTCCTTGGCCCCTTCGCGTACCTGACACACAGAGACGCGGAACCTTGCGTAGTCCGAGCGCTCCTCGACCTGCAGCACCCGGTCCCCGAGCTCGGACTCTTTATCGCGCCGGTCAAACAAGTACACCGTCCTGCAGCCGTCGCCTCCGCCGTCCTCTCCGGTCCCCACCGAAGGCCCGCCGCCGCCCGCCGCTGCCATATTGGGGGAGAGGAGAAAAAACAGCAGCGCCGGCGTCCGCCGCGGCCGCGCTCGGGGCCGAGGTGCAGACTCCGCGCGGCGCTCTAAGCTCCAGCCCCCGGGGCGGTGCGAGGCCTCTAGCCCGGCGCGCTGCAGCTCCTCCCTCAGCGGCGGAGGCGGCGGCCGAGCAGCGAGCGGCAGGCGCGAGGATCACCCGGGAACCGATTCAAACGAGCTTCTGCTCGTTCACACGTCACTTCCGCGGCCCGTCGCTCCGGGGCAGAAGGGGGCGCGCAGCACGCTCTCTGTAGGGCCGGGACCCGCGCCCGCCGCCTTCCACGCGAAGCTCGCAGCTCGAACCCGGACCACGGCCGCCACTGGGAACTGTGGCGCAGAAGGAAGAAGAGCCGTCCGCGGCGCTGAGTAGGCGGGGCGAATCCGGCAGGCCGCGCGGGAGGGGCGGGGCTTCAGCGCCCGCCGCCGAGGGCCCGCCCCTTTCGTCCTCAAGAAGTTGCGAGGGAAGCGCGGTTGCTTTTGGGCGCCTGCGCTCTTGAGGGGAGACCCAAAGCCTAGGAAGGAGGGCTAGTACCAAGACCGGCAGCGGGGTTCTTCGGAGTGGTTGTTTTGTGCCGGCCGAGAGAGGGTTCCGGTACCTACCAGCCTCAACGTCACCCCCGACCGAATCTGCCTGGCCTCGAGCTCCCGGCGCCGCAGCGATGCTGTCCAGGCCAGGGATGCTGCCCTTGCCCCGGGGTCGCGGGAACGCTGCGGCGGGAAGCGTCAGGCCGGCGGGCCTTTGGGTGGAATTTCCTCCGTAGCGAGCACATGTGTTCCCACGAGGAGAAAACAGACGCCCAGACACCCTGCGCCGCCTCTCCCACCTCATTTGCTAGTGATTTTATGTGGGCTCCAGTGTGGGCCACTAGACAAAGCTTGTCCCAAAGAACGACCGAACCGAGATTCTGTGACGTCACTGCGGCCTCCCTCAGGGCGCCTCGGAGGGTCCTGAAGTGTCTCCGTGTCTTAACACTTCCCGCTGCACTGACCTTACCTCCACCGCTGTTGTCATGCTGCTAAAAATTGGGAATTAGAAGCTTAAATTGGGATTAGAAGATTAAATTAGATGATTTTAACAAAATGCTTGAAATACAGTGCTCTTTCGGTAAAAGCCTTTATTGCGTTTCATTAAATATCTTGACCATGGACGTATAGTGCCCTAACTCAACAAATAAAATTGTCATTGTTGAGAGGACTCATTTAGTCATTTACTTAACATTTCTTAAAAATATCTAGTGAATATTTTGTACTTAGCGAATGTAAATTCGCTAAGACCAAGTTAGCGAACTGAGGGGCTTTTCGATTCTCCAAAAGTTTGGGTAATTTTTTAGTACATTTTCTGTTTTACTAGGTTTGAAAAGACCTTCTTGGTTAATTGTATAGACAGATTCTTATTATTGGTGTATGTTAGAAACTTAGATTTGCTTGTCCATATAAAGATGGTCCAGAACCTTGGGGGAGAGGAGTGGCTAGACATATATGATGTTCAAGGTAGAATACAGTAGGAACAAGAATGTGAAGGCATGTATGTCTGAGGAACATAATTGGGGCTGGAAGTGGGGAAAATGGAGCAGTAAGTGGTAAAGGATAAAATTGACAAGAGTCAAGTTGTGGCCAAATGCCATTGATGTTCCTGAAGGGAGAAGAAGCCAAAGGCAAAGCAAAGTAACCTCCAGCTCTTAATGGGATTGCTTTGATGTCTCGTGTTTGTGTCTTACCGCTCAAATTCGTGTGGCCTTTCCCTTCTATCCCATTATGTAATAGTCTTTGATTTAAATGGCTCAAGAAAAGTACAAATTGGGTAAAATTCTTAGTTAATGGCTAAAATGAATTGCCTTACTATTTCATCAAATTGAGAGTAGGTCCAGTTCATCATCAGGGCAATTTCTCATTTCTCTGTACAGTATTTCCAAATTGTGGATAGGTGGATACGAACAAAAACTCTTTTCATATCTTTAGACGAGATTTCAAGATAATTACTAGGAGGAAAGATAGAAAACTGCCAGAGAAGTGTACTACAATATCATGGACAACTATTAGTGGAGCATTAATAGTCTTCTTACAGGTCAAGCCTGAATCAGTCTTTTGTGCCAGTATGGCAACCTGAACAGCCTCAGAACCATTTGCCAGTCACTTGTTCTCAGAAAGAAACTCTTCAAATAGCTTTTTCAAGAAAGAAAGATGAATTCATTCTTTATCCAACTTGAAAAAAGTTTGAAATTACCCAGTACCACAACTAGTTCTCTTCAACTGACTGGATTTTTGTTTTCATTAGCCACCTTAAAGCATTGAGTATAAGTGTCCCTGTATCAGTTATCTATTGTTGCATAACAACCTATCCCAAAAACTAAGTGGCCACTTGCACAGCTCTCCATGGCCGTCTTCCTGGAATGTGGCCCCCCAAATCTGAAATGTCTCAAACCCAGACTAAACTGCTGGGAGGGAGGGAGGGAGTAACATAATTCTTCAACTCTACAATTTAAAATGGCCTCCAAGGGGCGCCTGGGTGGCTCAGTGGGTTAAGCCGCTGCCTTCGGCTCAGGTCATGATCTCAGGGTCCTGGGATAGAGCCCCGCATCGCGCTCTCT